>NC_085845.1:41415523-42015523 GCF_035594765.1 Anolis carolinensis | reverse complement strand
TATGATGCCTCACTAATACATCACACTGAATGTCAATTAAAAAGTAAATACCAGAAGTGATGAATTGTCAAATAATGATTAATAGCTGAAATCCATCAGGATTACCAAATTAATTTTGCAAAAGAGTTTATGTTCAAGAAATACTTCTAAAATGCTACATGCTACTTGTAGTGTTGGCATATCATAATCACAAATGTCATAGTTAAATAATGTCTCTACAAAGTATTTTCCTTCTGAAAAGAAACTGGTTTCTGGTTTTTAAAGTGGACTAGTTGTGCACACTAGCTGTTTCTAAACATGTGCTAAAGATTGTCCACTTTTAGCATAAAGCCACAGTCTATTTAAAAGCCTAATAAAGAGTTCAACCTCCAGAACACCTATTTAAAAAACAAACCAAAACTGTTGAGTATAATGAGAATGAGTAAGTAGATATAGTGTGGTAAGCCTGAAAGGGGATCTTGACCCAACTCTACTCTCTCTTGACCCAACTCTGTTCTCTATTTCATAAATTGAATAACCTTCCCCTCTTAATGCAGGCAAAAAGCTACCATGCATCCAAGCAAGGAAGACTGAAAATCACATATCAGGAAGGAGTGGGCCACCTGACTTATTTGTGGGGAGTTTGCAGTCTGTGACATTTGTAATTTGGTGAGCCACTCTTGCCAATAATCCAAACTTTGCTTTGCAGAACTGAAGATTCTAGGGGCCCCACTAGACAGGCCCTATACCCCAGGATCTAATTCAATGTTTTCTGCTTTAAACTGGATTATATGCATCCACACTCCCAGATAATCTGGGACAAACAGAAAACCTGGGATCAGATCCTGGGATATAGGGCCTGTTTGGAAGGGCCCTAGGATTCCATAGGCTTAAGCTATGTCAGTTAAAGTAAACCACAGTGCTACACTTGGATACTGTGGCATAACGTGTTGCATTAATGGCAGAACTAGAAGTTATGGGTTTTGTGGTCTTATACTCCATGTGTGCACATATTCCTTCAGGTCTCTGGTTGACTTTAGGGTAACATTTACATGTATTTCATGATCACTTCCAAAATCAATTTTTATCCAATCTCCAAACCCTTTCCTCTTGAGGAAAGTCATTACTTTTGCATGCTCATTACTTCAGAGGAACTCTTTTAAGAGCTTTGTGCCTTCCAACTAGTAGCTTAATCACTTGGTCTCGTATTACCCTAATTATTCAATCCCATAGGGATATGGTGGACTACAACTTGCCAATTTTTAATATAAAACAATCCCAAGAATCACAGCTTCAAGATCTCCACATAGAGTAGATACAAAATATTTTAGGCATCTTAGTTACAATTATTTATTTATTTATTTACTACATTTATATCCCACTCTTCTCACCCCGAAGGGGGCTCAGAGCAGCTTACAAATCAAATGTACATACAATATATTATTAGCATAGCACAATATAAGCAATAAATTACTATATTGTACTATATCATTATATGGTAATATTATTAGTAATATTACATTTAATATATAATATATAATTCATAGTCTTGGAGCACTGGTGGAGGCTTGAATGCACAACAGCCAGTCCCCTTTCCTCAGCCCCTCAATATTATTTATATACTTTATTTCAGCAAAAAAGATTTCAATGGGGTTGATATTTCAAAATAGAACAGGTACTACAAATAAGACATCTACATTTTAAATTCTGAAGGCTAGATTTTCAGTTCTCATTAGAAGGTTTCCATTGTAGCTTTTGGAAGTTTGAAAAAAAAGGGGACATATCCAAATGATAGAAAATCAGTGGTGTTAAAAGTCCTCTTTTCAGACCTATTGTCACAGTTGTTGCCTTGACACATTTGCAGTGGACACAGGAAAGCCTTTTCTGATTGAGGCCCCTTCCATGCTGCCCCTATATCCCAGGATCTGATTCCAGATTATTTTCTTATCCCAGATTATCTGGCAGTGGAAACTCATATAATCCAGTTTAAAGCAGATAATCTGGGATCAGATTCTGGGATATAAGGCAGTGTCTAAGGGGCCTGACTTACAGGTAGTACAAAACATCAGTGTCAAAGAAAGCAGTGTGTCTTTTTTCTCTGGACAAATGGCACTATATTTGTAAACTGAAGATCAATCTAAACTTCAAGAGTTTACGGTAATTCTACTATATAGGAACATATGAATGCAAAAGAGAATTATACAATGTTGAGTATTTTAAAATAGAAGCTTATGGATAAATCTTAATGGAATTTTCACTTCTTCTGCTGCATCTGCAATTCACATATTACTTTGTTATCCTATAGGTATTAAATATAAACTTTGGTTCTCTTCTATGAATAACAACCTTTTCCTTCTAAGACGTTTGTGTCTCTGAAGTTAAAGCATCTCCTGATTTCCCTAACTAATTAGGGGAAAGAAAAATAATCTCATCCTCTCATTTCTATTTTCTTTACTTTGTTTTGATGTTCTTGTTTTGAAAAATGAAGTGAGAAATGAAAGCCAAGAAATGTTTTTATTCGATAAGTAAAACAAATATTTGTCTTTGATTGTGGGAGTAAGCTTTTTCCAAAACAGGATAGCTGAGGTAGTTTAGCTACAGAGAATTTAATGGATAAGCGCTACATTTCTTAATCTATTCAAAAAGTTAGATATAAAACAAGCCACAGATGCCTACTCAGAAGTAGTCAATGGTTATATCTACACTGTAGAATTATAGCAATTTCACAACACATTAAATGCCATGTCTTAATGCTATGTAAATACAGTATTTGTTGGTTTGTAGCACCAGAGCTCTGTCAGACTACAAATCTCCAAATTCCATGGGATGGGGCCATGGCACTTACAACCTCATCACATAGGGCTAAATTCAGCGGCATGCACCAGTTTAGGCCAGGTCACCCACTGAGCCCTTCGACTCCTATCAAAAGATGCCGGTGTGGCTCCATGGGTAAAGGAGGGCAAAGTCGACACATGCCACTGCCACGGTAATACAGGAGAGTTCCCATGTTGCCATTGGAATCCATAGGAAGCCGCACGCTCCACACACACTCCATGCACGCTCCACGCAAACTCCATGCACACTCCATGTTTTCCTCCATGTGATCAGCTGGAAGAGGAGCCAGGCAATGTGTGCATGAGGCACCAGGTTCCCCATGCCGCTTGATGAAGCGGAATGACTGGTGGCCATGTGACAAGATTGTTAATTGGTGTCATCTGCAATAATTAGGTGTGTGGATGATCAATGTGTATAGGATTACAAACAATATATGTTATATTGATTATTTTATTTTGTAATGAATTATGACTTCATAAATTGCAGTGAATTATCCAAGTTACAAAAATTAGTCCTTCATATTTAGCATCATTTTCCATATATGCTTCATATATCTTAGAAACAATTAAGTGAAAAATTTCAATTTTTCATAGAAAAGCTGTGCATGCTTCCAAATATTAATACCCAGAAAACCTATTTGATCTTTTTGATTCCAGAAAATTATCCTCAGCTTTCAGTTTGTGAAAAACTTTGTTTCCACTCAGAGACAGCAGGTAACATTTCTATCGGGGTTGTTGTGGATGCCTGCCATAAATGTGGGTGAAACGCCAGGAGAGAATACTTCTGGAACATGGCCCGGAAAACACACAACAACCCTGTGATTTCAGCCATGAAAGCCTTCAACAACATGACTTTTCTATTATCTGGGCAGTGAATCTGCTTTGAGTTTTTGTCTGAACTTTAAAGGAACTAATTCAATTTGCTGACTTCCGAAGCCTACAGAGAAAAAACTGAAAATTGACAAAATTCATCTCAGAGTTTCTCAACACTCAAAACATGTTTTTCTACCATTTATTTTAGAAAAAAAGAATATTTTTCCCTTCTATTTCCAACTGACTTTGATTTTGCTGAGAATCAACATGATTAATATGATCCTATGTCAAAAGTATGTAATCGTTAGTTTAATTAATTTTGCTAGAATTCAGCCTGGTGATAATTCAGGTCTGATTGGATCTAAGACCAATTAATTTTGTATTCTTAAAAAGCTTCCTCCACATTACATTTGTCCTATAATCATTCTTTGATGTATAGATTTTACACCCATCTATAGAATTGAAAGAAATAGAAGGAATCCCCTTCTCTGGAGGTTTTCAAACAGAGGCTGGATGGTCATCTGTAAGGAGTGCTTTGATTGTGCATTGGAGTGGATTTTTTTGTTGTCTCTTTCAACTCTATGATTCTATTCTAGTTTGTATCAGTATGCAAATTTTTCTTTTATCACCTTTAAAGTGAACTGAGAAAACTTAGTTAATAGTATGATCTTCCATAGATCATACATACATAGAAATTGGAAACACTATTGCATAAGTGATTATGACTATAATTTGTAATGACGTATCTTTACATTTGAGAGTCTTACCTTCATAGCTTTGCTTTCAAATTTACTTCTGGTTGCATTGTTCTGATGGGATCTTTTAAGTCAGATAGGTTGTGATTGAGAAATGACTGAATGAGCCAAATAGTAGACAGCAGCATTAGGGCATGGTGGGATTACTGGCAGAGGTTTAGTTATAGACAATAGCAATGGTTATATTTGCAAAGATAAAGAGCAACATAGAGATGGCCCAAACTATTTTGCATTGTAAAAACTCATAATGTGTTCAGTTGTGGGTTCCACCATTTAAGGAGGATATTGATGAACTGGAACATGTAATGAGAAATATGACCTATATCTTAAAAGGTCTATAATATTACTTATACAGTAAAAGTTTATGAGACTTGGTTGAGGGGGCTTGGGCATGTTGAAGCAGAAATGATTCTATGGTTTTCACAAAGGAAATGCATATATATAACTAACATTCATTCATTAGAACCATGTCTATCCTCCTGATTGACTAGAGCCAACAGAAGAGGCCAGATCAAATGCCTTTTTGAAAGAAAATAGTGCTTCAACTTCTCTTAAAGAAGCAATTATAATCACATCTTAAAAGTATTTGAAGTCGTATCCATGTTAGTCTGTTTCAGGATAAAAGATATAAAAGAATCATGAAACATCTTTGAGGTTCACTGAGAAAAAAAATTCTACCATAAGTGTTCATGGACTCCATTGGCCTCTCAAGTTTCCTTGTCTCTACTGAACTGAATGGGTTCATAAAAGATTATGCCAAACATTTTCCCTCTCAATTTCTAAGATGCTACATAATATTATAGGTTATATTATATCATTTATGAATTATAATATTTTATATATTAATTTACATAGTCTTGATTATTACTGGACCACATCACCCTAAATACTTATCAACTAGATTATAATTTTATTTTTCTAAGTATAATTTTACAGTGAGAAGTGGTAGAGTACCTTGACTAGTATCACCTGACTTGTGATTTGAAAGCTGTTTTTAAATATCGAAAGTCATATTGTATAGATCAGGGGTCCCCAAACTTTTAAAACAGGGGGCCAGTTCATGGTCCCTCAGACCGTTGGAGGACCGGACTATCATTTTTAAAAAAACTATGAACAAATTCCCATGTACATATCATATTTTGAAGTAAAAACAAAACAAAATGGGAACAAATACAGCCTCAATGTTAATAATAATCATATTTATAATAAAAATAATAAAGAGGGTTGGAAGAGACCCCTTGGGCCATTTAGTCCAACCCCCTTCTACCTTTGTGCACTAAAAGCACAAGCAAAGCACCCCTAACAGATAGCCACCCAGCCTCAATGTTAACAACAACAACAACAACAACATATCACACAGTCCTAAATGCTCGTTTGCTGTGTTATACTGTGTCCTTCTGTCAATAATAATAATAATAATAATAATAATAATAATAATAATAATAAAGAGGGTTGGAAGAGATCTCTTGGGCCATTTAGTCCAACCCCCTCCTGCCTTTTTGCACCAAAAGCACTAGCAAAGCACCCCTTAATAATTAATAATTAAATAAATAATAATTAAAATACCATTATAAACAAGCAAAGCTTTGGAAGGCGTTCACCAGGCGAGGGAAGAGGTGCTGCACCTGCCTTCCTTGGTGGTGGAGGAGGGAGCCACTGGTGTAGGGACCAGATAAATGGCTTCTATGGGGCGCATGTGGCCCCCGGGCCTTAGTTTGGGGACCCCTGGTATAGATCATATAGCTTATTTTCTGATGTTTCAGAGGATAAGATCAAATTCAATGGGTTCAAATCATAAGAAAGGAGTGTCAAATTAATTTGATAAAATAGTAGCATCTGCTCAATTGTGGAATAAGGTTGTGGACTCTCCTTATTGGGTATTGTTTTTTGTAGTTGCAGATATTGGATCACACTGAAATAAAATGTCACAACCCTTACTGCAAGCTGGGGAAATTGCCTTACAGATATGCAACTAGCCACTGAATTCAATTGGATTTTCCTTTCTTAGGGTTAAATCTAGCGATAATTTCAACTAGAATACACATTAAAATTAGCTTGTATGCGATGACTAGCAGTTCATTTCAATGGCTTTCATTTAGAAACCCTTAATGATAACCTATTTCATGACAAAAAGGAATGAGAACTAGTTAATTAGGAGTGTGTGTACACCATGCAGATTTTTCTACCTGGTTAAACTAAAAAATAGACCCTGTGTTGTACTTCTCATAAGCAGATGAATGGTTTCTGTTCTTTTCACACTGTAATAAACTTATTCATTGGTTAGTGTACTTTATCCAAGGCAATTGTATATAACAGGGGTTCTCAAACTTTTCAACCATGAAGACCCTTTTGAAGCAAAAGTTTCTCATGGAGCCCCAAGAAATATTTATATATTATAGTATATATAATGTATATATGCCAGGTCAAAGGTAGATGAATAGAGAGTGTTTGTGTGAACTAATTCACACAGTGGGGTGAAAAGAAAGAAAGAAAGAAAGAAAGAAAGAAAGAAAGAAAGAACAATACAGTATTTAAAATGAAGAATAATTTTAACCAACATAAACATCACAGTTTTTCAGTGGAAGACCTCCAGGGCTCTTCTGCCATGCAGGAAAATCACAATCAAAGCATCCCCAACAGATGGCCACCCAGCATTTGTAATAATAATAATAATAATAATAATAATAGCAAAAACCTCAGAGGTCATCCTGTCCAACCATCTTCTGCCATGCAGGAAAAAGACAATCAGAGGGGAGTGGGAAATAGGGTTTAGGAAACAAAGAAAGAGGGGTCTGGGCAGCAAGAAAAAGTATCTGGGTAATGAGGGAGATAGGGGAGAAAAGGTCTGTGCCCTGGGAGGACTCTGCTGCTGTTTCCAGCAGCTCAAAACTTTAATGTCCATGCATTTCTCAGGAAGAAGAAAGAGAGGGGAGGCGGAAAGCAGCCAGATGCTGCAGAGCCCCTCACTATCACTCATGGAGCCCCAAGGGCTCCACAGAGCACAGTTGGAGAGCCCCTGCTATATGGGGAAAGTAATACACAACTGCAGATAACGCTTCATTATGTAAGAAGCAAGGTAACCTGTTAGAGCTGTGTGTTATATTTGTAAAATATGTTTTATGCCAATTATTCAAAGTGGTGCAATTTCTGTTCTGCACCAGCATTGAATGGGGTAAATTATATCATAATTATAGACAACCTCATCCTCAAGGGCTGCATAGATTCGAATCGTATTGATCAGAAGAGATTTTTGTAGCGGCGCAGCTGTTTAAGGTGCCTTTTTTTGGTACGTATCCTTGACTGTCATCAATAACAATATCCATTTTGGAGATGAGTAAATATTGGCACAAATAAATTAATCTTTAAAACAAAAACAAAAAAAACAGCAACCTAAAATAAGCTATAGACTTTGGGATGTGAGAATTGTAACTTTCCATTTGGATGCGTGTCTTATTGAATTGGAGCTCCTTTCTACAGTCTTCAGGAAAAATAATAAAGAAGGACTAGAAATTATTTATATCCATATAGGAATATCCTTTGATTACCCATAAAATCTGGGGAGGCTCTCTCCTCACTCCCACCCCCATCACATGTGTGGTTGATGGGTACGAGAGAGAGGGCCTTCTTTGTGGTAGCCCCCCGGCTTTGGAACTTTCTCCCCAGGGAGATTAGACTGGCACCCACCCTGTCTACCTTCTGTAAAGGTCTAAAAATGTGGGTGTTCCAATGTGCTTTTGATTAGACATTTCCCCAGATAATTTTGGCACCAGCTATGGCCCAAAGTCTAATCTTTGCAATTTACTACTGCTCCCTACCCAGAGATATAGTGTTCTATCTCATATTGCTCTTAATTCCTAATTTTGTCATCTCGCTTCTGCACTTTATCTATCAGCCCTGTCTTTGCAACTCATTTGCACCAATCCGCCCGCCCCTCAGAAACAGTTGGTAGTTTGTTCGATGTGTTATGTTGTGTGTTGTTTTATCTTGTTCTGTTATGATGTTGTTTTATGAATTTTAGTATGTTATATTTTAATTATGTTGATTGGGCTTGTCCCCATGTAAGTTACCCCGAGTCCATTTGGGGAGATGGAAGCAGGATACAAAAATAAAGTTTTTGTTGTTGTTGTTAAACCTTGAGGGGCTTCTGAGATTAAAAATGAGTGTTTCTAAAAAAATTCAGATCATCCCAACTTTTTTTGTATAATGTAATATAAGACCACAGTAGGTCATTGCTTTCGAAACTACCATTTATAGAATTATTCTGTCAACAAAGCCAGGGTAAACTGCTTATACTGTTAGCAAAAGTAAAAGAAAGAGAAACAAGTAATTGAAAGAAGTCTTGTCATAGTGTTTTCTTCTTGTCTATGTGATAAAATTGAAATCATGTTTGTGAACATACTGAGATATGTCATTTCCTGCAGGGTATATAACAATCTTCCTTACAATCAAATCAAATCAGATGATGTGTGAATGTACTCTTAAGCATAACCTCCAGTTCAATAGAAGATTTGCTAAAGGAATTGTTCAGTCTTTTAATCCTCCAGTTACGTTAGTGATAATTTATTTACATTTACTTTCTCTTACCAATGTTTTAAAGGTGTGAGATATTAGTTTTTGGGGTGTGGTAAAGAAAGCCTAACCTATATCAATTTATATAGTTTTGTTTGAGTCTGAATTGGTAGTTATAAAACAATTTGCCAGTATTCAAACAGTATTATCACACAGGAAAACAGTGTGTAAGTGTGTAGTAAAAACACATTTTATGTTTCACTCTTTCAAGTACTCAATATTCTTCCTATTCCTTTTTGGAATTTTGAAATCCTTTAATGGTTTCTAAAAACAACAGTGGGATGGATTGGCCTCATTTATCTAGGAATCCAGATAAATTAGGCTTCAGTGTTTACCAAAAGCATATCAAATTGGAAGCAGCCTACTGACCTTTTTTGGTACCTTTTAAAGAGATTTATATAACTACCTTATATAATTACCCACCTACCTTAGAGACCGCATCTCCCTCTATGAACCCACATGTTCTCTTCGCTTGTCGGGGGAGGCCCTTCTCTCGCCCCCACCACCCTCACAGTCATGGTTGGTGGGGACGAGAGAGAGGGCCTTCTCCGTCGTGGCCCCCAGGCTTTGTAACTCTCTACCTAGAGAGATCAGGCAGGCCCCTACCCTCCTCTCCTTCCGGAAGACCTTAAAAACCTGGCTCTTCCAAAAGGCCTTTGACGTTTAATTGTTGCTGGATTGATCTATCTGCCCATTCCATAATAGCCCCATTGTTGTTGTCTTGCCATTTTATACCGCACTTTGTTGTCCATTCAACTGAGAAATTTCCTTTCCCCATTTTGGAACACTGCACTTTGCCTGGGATCTACGAATTAGTCTCCTGTTTTTAACACTATATCCTGCTTGTTGATTTTAATGATTGTTTTTATTGATGTTGATGTTTTTTTTACTGAGATAATTGTTTTATTGCTCTGTTACTGTTATTTGTTTGTTTTATTGGGCCAGGCCCCATGTAAGCCGCCCCGAGTCCCTTCGGGGAGATGGGGCGGGAAATAAAGTTATTATTATTAAAAGTTATAACTAAGATTGTATGTGATGCTGTTGAAGCATAAAGTTTATCCAGTACATTTATACAGAAGATCTGAAAGGGCAATGACTATGGTGAACAACAGCAGAAGGGAACTTTTCCAGTGTATCATCATCAATCAGTAACAATTTGGAGTATGTGGCAGAATTGTATCAGGAGAATGTCCAGCAACAATTTCACAACTAGAAAAACCATTGTGCAATGGAGCATTCAACTCTTTTTAGCACAATGTTGTATAAGTACTTATCAAGAGTAACCAATAACTGAGCAATCAGCCAAGTATGGCTCCTATATAACCAATTATACCCTTATCTGATGGTCTCCAAATATCAAACAGATAATTCCTGTGCTTCTGTGGATCATTCACTTTTTCTGCTCAAACCAAAGATCTTAAAAAAAAAACTAAAGTACTGAATGTGTCCTGTTTTGCAGGAAAAAAACTAGTTTGTGCCTCTTTTCTTAGAGACATTTACTAACCTCATTTTCAATTAAAGTAGAAGTGGAAATGTTCACTCTCTATTTCTTTGCCACGTTTTATGTTCAAATTAGTATCCTTCACAAACAAGGAAAATGCTTTAGATTCATTATTTTTCCGCCTTGTGTAGCTCTGTGTAATGCTTGATCAAAAAAGTTTCTCATTAAAGTGTGACAGCGCTTTATATTAGCGGTACATAAAACCTGTCTGGTTATTATTGGAATGGGGGGAGGAGAGCCAAATGACAGTTGGTGTCAACACTAAACTGCTCAGGGCAAACTGCTTTTTTCCCCAATACCTATGTAATTTAATTGAAATGCAATATTTCATGAATATTAGGAAGGTTGATTTTATTAAAAATGGCAAGGAAAAGTGAATGCCTGAGTGTTTAGAGTAACAAGCGGTACAAATTTATTCATTCAACACATCACTGAATTATTTAAAACTCAGCTTAAGCACAAGGTCACAGAATAATTCTGGCAAGTGAGCACTTGTGCATGATGCATTTCCATAATTCTACAGCACATATAAAGTTAATCACAGCTTTGGTGCACAGACTTTTTTGATATGTTAAGCAGAGTCATCTGAAAGTTTTAAATTAAAATCTAGTAGTGGGCCAAACCACAGGAAGAATTGCTTATACATTTTAGAACATGGTTTCTCTCCCATTTTAATCAAAATGAATAGTTTATCAAAGGATTAAATTGCCATTGTACTTTCAAATTCTGTCTATTGACTTCACTCAGCAGTTTCCAGGTACACAGGGAATTCCAAAATGCAGCTTCAATACTTCCTGTTTAAGATAATGGAGACCAAATTATTCCCACCGCTTCCAATGAGATACAAGATTTGTTAATACATTATCTCTAATTCTAGAGGGAGTTAACTGTGGTTCTCGAGACCGTTTTTGTATTACATTTCCATCCCTCACATAAGTTATGTCCAAACATCTATGAAAAAATGGAAGGGGAAATAATCATTTTCTAAATCACTTGAGAGGTTTCCACAAGCAGAGGAAGATCTCTGCTGTATCTCATCTGATATTGAGGGAGAGACCTGTCTATTGACTCTTGTGGGGCTTCATAGGAGGGAAAACTTCTTGAACTTTGGCAGCACATCCCAGTTTTTTCCCTCAATTGTAAAGCCACTGTCTGAAGAGAACTGTTATCACCACAGGAAATTGGATCACCACTTATAGCATCATACATACACTTCCAGTAAGATGTTAAATTTCAAAGGTTTTCTCCCCGTCTAAAGGAAAATATTGGGCAGAGTACCTCCTTCAAATGGGTTCTGCAAAAGTTGGCAGCTTGCAAGCCAGTAGGGGGCAGTTTATGGGTTCAAACTCCCCCTCCCCCCATTTGTCAGGTTTAAAGAAGCCTTGGTTTACTCATGAATTTTAACTGGTTAACCAAATCCCCATGCTAAGTCTATGGGAAGCAAAAAAGAGAGTTCCTCCAGAACTGCAAGCATCATCTCAACCTAATTTTGATAATTTATTCAAAGTATCATTACCTATCTTTTCATCAATGTACATTGAAGTAGCAGCAATAACCAACATAGTAGAAGCAACCAAGCTTTGATTTAGTGGATATTTAATCGAAGTTTTCAATGCGAAGACGAAATCCACCAAAACTGATATCAGAATCGGGCTCTTCAGGATAAACACCATAAGAAACATGTAAAGTTTAAATACAATTTACGATGTTTTCAGGTATATAACAACTATGATCATTTGTGCTTGCTTTAAAAGTTTACACTTTAATTTGTCCTAAACTATCAAGTATTTTTGAATAATTAGGTACCAGATTAAAGGTATTTCTATGTAGTTTCTAAAAAGTGTTAGGACTATCTTAAACAAATGTGGTATATGAAAACATTTATACAGTATCCTAGGTTTAAAATTATACATTGTATTGTTTTTAGCATTGTTAGTCTAATTTAAGAGAGAAAAGGTGGCATCATTGTCATCATCATCACTACCATTAGTAGATAATATGGTATTGTTGTACTTAGTATTGCTTGACTCCTCTCTTATTACTTAAATAAAGATTAAAAATAAAGACTCAAGCAAATAAAAATGTCAGCTTTTTTTTTGGCTTTTCTGTAGTGTGGGTGAGCCCCTGCTATCTACTTCTGAATCACAAACAAACACCCACATTATTGCATTAAATTACAGTAGAGGTGATTAAAACAGCCTGCAGGTTAAAGGCATATTGATGTAGGAGTTACATCTATATTTTTGTAAATATGAAAATCTGTAATTTTATACTTACTTTTAAGTTTTTTCACTCTGCAAACTCATTAAGAAGACCCTTTGTTTGGTGCCAGTTCCTTCTGCACACCCATATAGATGAGCAGTAAAATCACTGTTGTCTTCAGCTGAATTTCTAATTGGCATTAGAAATCAGCTTCACGAACATTTTCCGTGTGCTTGTTTCTGGGATTATTAAATGCTGAATGCGTGTAAGCTATGATACGTAGGAAAAGTACATTAATTAAGTAGATAAAATATTTTTAAATGCAAAAAAGGTAAAGGTTTCCCCTGACGTTAAGACCAGTCATGTCTGACTCTGGGGGTTGGTGCTCATCTCCATTTCTAAGCCGAAGAGCCGGCGTTGTCTATAGACACCTCCAAGGTCATGTGGCCGGCATGACTGCATGGAGCACCGTTACCTTCCCGCCGGAGTGGTACCTATTGATCTACTCACATTGGCATGTTTTCGAATTGCTAGGTTGACAGAAGCTGGAGCTAACAGTGACCGCTCACGCCGCTCTCGGGGTTTGAACCTGGGACCTTTCAGTCTGCAAGTTCAGCAGCTCAGCGCTTTAACACACTTTGCTATCAGGGCTCCTTTTTAAATGCAAACTAAGACCTGAATTTGATTGTGAGGGACAGCTAGTTTAGACTCATCAGATCAATTGGATTTGCTTACATTTTAACTTGTTGACCATTGTTGCTTCAGTGTCAGTGGTGAGATTCCACCTCAGCTTTTAATCTGAACTTCAAATGACCAGTCCATTGTATTAAACATATATGGGGCTTAGATCCATCATGTTCATTTCCCACGTGTATACCCCAACAAATACAATTAAAATCCAAAGAATTAAAACATCAATTATTAAAACATCAATTAAAATCACACAAATTCAAATCATAATGCAAGGCCTGTCCATTTGTCAATCACATTAATTCGTTATCATTATTGCACTGCTTCAATTATTGGTCGAATGCTTGGTCCCACAGCCATGTTTTAAGTTTTTTCCTGTTGAGACTAAAGCTGGAATACATTTACCAACCAACTGAAATGAGGGACACCACATATGGATCTGTTTAATTTTGAGTATTTTCCTAAGAGGAGTGCAAGTCAACATAAAAATATTTATTACAACTCAGCTCAAAATTCAGCCTGATAGAGTGTAAACTAGTTTGAAGGCTGCCCAGTTTGATCTTTGTTTATAAAAGAATACCATTTTTTTAAATCCTTATTTTAACATCTTCCAGTGATTTTTACTGCAAACTGGCAAATGGGTGAGCATCTCTTTGTGTGTCTATTATGTTGTGTTCATAGGAATATGATGGAATTTATGGACACTGTAGCTCCTTGGAAGGACTTAAAATTGCCACATGGGCACAGTGGGTTTTTTTTATGTATCTTTACAAACTAAGTAAAAGAAACAAAACTTTTTAGTACTATTTAAACATATCTTGACATTATTGGATGATAAATTCCCCTTATGAACTGTTCTTAACACAATTTGTGTACACTTACTTGACATGGTAGAACCGTGATAACACTATATAATACGATTTTTGGTCCTAGTTTATAAATGTCATTTCCTAATTTGTTCTATCATAAAAGCATGGAAAACATTTATTAAACTGCAAAAACATGTTTTTTTTTAGAAACAACTTCCAGAACATTTTTCTATAGGTTTTCAATGAATATATAATCAAGACTCGACTAATTCAGCCTAGTTTATGGCAGCCACAAAAACAAAGTTTCTGAAGTATAACAACTACTTTCAAAGTGAGTACTGCACAATTAAACAGAAATAACACTTTCAAACCAAGATCAGATTTAACAAAAATGGTTAAATAGTGTAATGGAGGGAGCACTGCAAGATATGAGGGAATGAAAGCATTGGTGTCATCTATATTTCCAACAGCTTTCTTTGATTTTTAAATAAAACCATTCCATAAACCAAGGTTCTAAGATTAATCTTATAAGGAACAGTTCACCCAGTGCTCTGTCCTCTAAGGGTTTATATACCTTAATCTCACAGTTGAATTTGGCTTCACTATCAATAGTGCATACATCAGCTGCACAATCAATAAAATTGTTTACAAGACCCACATTTTTTTGTTTTGTTTAACATTCATTCCATGCAAAACCTAGTTTTGGTCTCTTTTCACTTCATTTTTGCTTTCTCCCCTCTAGTTTTTGGTAGAGAGTTCATTGTAAATATAATCAAGTATTGAGTAACCTGAATCACAGGCAAACTCCATGATAAAAGAGACCCTTCTATTCCCTTAGCTCAGTGATTCTCATCCTGTGGGTCCCCAGATGTTTTGGTCATCAACTCCCAGAAATCCTAACAGCTGGTAAACTAGCTAGGATTTCTGGGAATTGTAGGCCAAAACACCTGGGGACTCACAGGTTGAGAACCACTGCCTTAGCTAAAGGATGGAGAACATGCATCCACCCCCCAGATGTTGTAGGATTTCAAGTCTCATTAGCCTTACTCAGTGTAGACAGTACGGTGAGAAGATTTGTAAATAGTTGTCAAATGCTATGTGACCATTTACCACAATGTACAGCACTGGAAGCGTGGGAAATAAATTTTCTGGCATCCAGGGGTGGAGTTAAACCATAATTTCCCTAATCAGACCATGGAGTGATTAGGCATGGCCATAAATGCCGGACCACTCTAACAACCACCATGTCAGAATACACAGAGAAACATTGAAATCCACAAGCATATGGACAAATTTAACAGAAAGGAGGAAACAACGGAAATGAACAAAATCTGGCTACCATTATTTTAAAACTCTAAAATCAGGACAGTAAATACAGAATACTAAGAAAACAGGGGTCTTCCAGACATGAAACAATCAGGGTCAATTAACACCTCCCAACAAATAATTTCTCCAGACAGGAAGCAGCCAGGCTTTGAAACTGAATGTCCATTCAATGCTAATCAAGGTGGTCAATAGCAACATTCACACATGCCTCTGGTAGATAAGAGTTCTTTCTTCCACCCTGGACATTCCACAGATATATAAACCCCACTTACCTAGTTTCCAACAGATCTCACAAACTCTGAGAATGCCTACCATAGATGTGGGTGAAACCTCAAGAGAGTTCAACAGGGACAAATGCAAGATACTTCACTTCGGCAGAAAAAATGGAAATCAAAGATACAGAATGGGGGACACCTGGCTTGACAGCAGTGTGTGCGAAAAAGACCTTGGAGTCCTTGTGGACAACAAGTTAAACATGAGCCAACAATGTGATGCGGCTGCTAAAAAAGCCAATGGGATTCTGGCCTGCATCAATAGGGGAATAGTGTCTAGATCCAGGGAAGTTATGCTCCCCCTCTATTCTGCCTTGGTCAGACCACACCTGGAATACTGTGTCCAATTTTGGGCACCACAGTTGAAGGGAGATGTTGACAAGCTGGAAAGCGTCCAGAGGAGGGCGACTAAAATGATTAAGGGTCTGGAGAACAAGCCCTATGAGGAGCGGCTTAAAGAGCTGGGCATGTTTAGCCTGCAGAAGAGAAGGCTGAGAGGAGACATGATAGCCATGTACAAATATGTGAAGGGAAGTCATAGGGAAGAGGGAGCAAGCTTGTTTTCTGCTGCCCTGCAGACTAGGACACGGAACAATGGCTTCAAACTACAGGAAAGGAGATTCCACCTGAACATCAGGAAGAACTTCCTCACTGTGAGAGCTGTTCGACAGTGGAACTCTCTCCCCGGGGCCGTGGTGGAGGCTCCTTCCTTGGAGGCTTTTAAGCAGAAGCTGGATGGCCATCTGTCGGGGGTGCTTTGAATGCGATTTCCTGCTTCTTAGCAGGGGGTTGGACTAGATGGCCCATGTGGTCTCTTCCAACTCTACTATTCTATGATTCTATGATTCTATGAATGCTACTGGTACACGGCCATACAGCTCAGAAAACTCACAGCAACCCAGTGATTCCTGTCATGAAAGCCTTTGACAACACATTTTTAAATGTGTTTGGAGGGTTTTTCTATTTAAAGTTTGCATATTGTTTCCAGATTATCAGCTTAATTCATGATGAAACTGAATGTCACAATGGTGGTTGAAAGGAGGATAAACTTTAAAAAAATGTTTACATTTATTCAGCTATATCTTAGTATCTGCTGACTCACAAATATAATAATCATCCACCATGTTGCCACAAGTCACCATCATGGCCAGCACATTTCTTAAGTTAGCATGACTTGAGGTTCTCATTATTTAGGTATTCTATTCTCATCAAATGTAGCATTTAATCGGTTCACTTAAACCTAGACCTTTAGTAGACATTACTCTATGCAATGTGTATTCAACAGGATCAGTAGAGAGACCTTCCTCAGATGACCTTCCTCATATTATCCTATATAACATCATCACAAAGGAGTAATTTCTATGTCCATCATTTCTTATCTGTGAGTATGTAAAATATACATTTTAACAGCTCATTTTCCCATTGAGACACCATAGAATCATAGAATCATAGAATCATAGAATCATAGAATAGTAGAGTTGGAAGAGACCACATGGGCCATCTAGTCCAACCCCCTGCCAAGAAGCAGGAAACCATTACTAAACCCTTTAGAAACCCATGGTAGAATGAACCGATGTTTAAATATTGCCTGCCTCTTCTAAAACATTTGCATTGGAGAGGAGAAAGCAGAATATACAACTATTCTGCACTTCAACATGAGAAAAATTACATTCACAATTCCCATTAATGCTAATGGAGTAGTGTTAAATCCCTGTAAATCAAGATAAAAATGCAGAAGTACTTAAAGAGCTGTCAGCTGGTATTAAAATGCTCTTGATCTTTAATATTCGGTAGTGTCAACCATCACTATGCTGTCTGTCATGCTAAGAACCAGAGACATCTTTTCAAATAGGAATCGAAATATTATTTTTAAAGGAAAAAGAAAAAATGGCTGAAATAAAAGGTGTTTCTTGAAAACCTTGATTCAGAAACCCTGAAGAGGAAAATCCCGGCCTGATAAGAATCTCCACATTTTAGATTTTTCTGCACTACATTTTTATTTTGTGTGTGTGACCAAAGAACAGAAATGTATGTGCAGAAAATATTTTCTAAATAGAAAATTGTGGCCAGTATTATGTATCAGTTACTTAGTTTATTTATTTATTTATTTACAACACTTTTACCCCGCCCTTCTCACCAGTAGGGACTCAGGGTGGCTTACAACAGTCGGCAATTTACATTACCCAAAACACATTCAATGAAACAATAACAATAAGCATACTTAGTAGGGTTGTCCAAATATTCGTTATGTTTCTCGTTTCGTAATTATTTCGGATTGTTCTCGTTTTTTGAAATGAGTATTGAAACGTTTTCCCTGGGCGCAACTGGCAATATAATTCGAACCATCGTTGGCCCATTCTCTAATTGTTTCTTAAAATTTTCGTTAATTTTTTTCCTTCCAAAAATTTTTTAAAATATTTTTTTAAAATTATTTATTATTATTATTTTTTGTGTTTCTGCAACCTAACATGAATGGGAGCCTAGCGCAGCCTAACATGGCCGCTCCCTGGCCAATCAGAGTCTTCCACGATGGCTGCCAAAGGTGGGGGCTAGCGTCCTCCATGTCGGATCTCTATAAAAATCCCCAACCGCAGCCGACCCAAGCCATTCTGGGTTGGGATACCGAGGAGAGAGGGTGTTTGGCATGCACTGGGAAGCTGCTGCTTGCTTGTTTGGGGGAGAGAGGGCTAACTGGGGTAGATTGTTTCTGTTGTTGCTGGTTCAATATTGTGTTTTTTTGGGGGAAAATTGGCTGGGGGCTTGGGGCAGAGTCCTTGCTGTGGCTGGCTTTAGGGAACTTTTTTTCCCAAAGGACGTCTGCGTCCCTGCTAGTGCTGAGCTTGGGGTGCTTTCCATCTACTCCTGTGGGAGACCTTTTGCCTTTCTGTTTTCTTTTTTGGAATTTAGCAATCACCACATCAGCCCTTCTTTGCAATCCTGAAAGGGGGGGGACTTGAAAATAATAGTTTCCAAAGGACGTCTGCGTTCCTGCAAGTGCATTGCTTCCCTCCCGCTCCGTTTGTAATCCCAAGCCCCCGGGCTGAGTGTTATTGCAGCAATCACAAAGACACACATTGTTTTCAAACCTAAAGGGTACATTGGAAGAAATAGTTTCCAAAGGACGTCTGCATTCCTGCAAGTGGATTGCTTCCCTCCCGCTCCATTTGTAATCCCAAGCCCCCGGGCTGAGTGTTATTGCAGCAATCACAAAGACACACATTGTTTTCAAATCTAAAGGGTACATTGGAAGAAATAGTTTCCAAAGGACGTGGGGCACCCGCCAAGGCATTGCTTCCCTCACGCTCCATTTCTATTCCCAAGCCTTGGGCTGAGTTTTATTTCTGCAATCACAAAGTCAGACATTGATTTGATTCAATAGAGGGTCCACAGCAATTTATAGTTTCCAAAGGACGTTGGCAATCTTGTCAAGGCATTGCTTGGCGTGTGCTGCATTTCTAATCCAAAGTCTACACAAGTAGAAGAGGGACTTTTACAGTGATAAGAACCCAATTGAACAGGAAATAAGACTTTCAAACCAGGAACAGGTTTCTTCAAATATTGAAAAATAGTGTATTATAAAAAGTTATGAAAATTCACCAAAAATCATAGGAGACAGGAAACATTCTGCAATTTGTTGAGCAAAGAGTGTGGAATGTGTTCTCCCACTGTACCAAATTTGATGAGAATAGCTCAAGAAATGAGGGTGGGAGACCCCCAGAAAAGTCCCCCCCCCCGGTTTCCTGTTTTTTGGCGATTGCGCATGCGCGTCCGCCATTTTAGAAACATTTTAGAAACATTACGAATTTTCGGAAATATCCAAAAATTTTGGGTGAAACTTTAAGAAATAATTTCTACATCGAAGAGCCGGCACCCCCTACTTTAGAAACGAGAATTGAAACATTTTTTCCATCGATCGGACAAGCCTAATACTTAGTGAAGTAACACCTACTGACACAATCTTTCTATTATCAGAAGAATTGACCTCTTTTTCCCTGTGTAACAGAGGCCTAGTACAGCAGCTCGAGGGGTTTACAATTGTGTTAATGGGCCAAAGAGTGGAGTCCATGACATGCAAGTGTGGAAAAGAGCAAACCACAGACCACCTATTACAATACAATCTGAGCCCTGCACAGTGGTGGACCTTCTTATAGCAACACCAGAGGCACTCCAAGTGGCCAACTACTAGTCAACTGGCATTTAGTATAAGGCCAAGTTTTTAAACTTTGTGTTTTTAAATATATTACAACTGTACCCTCGTGGTTCCCTAGTTAGATATGTAGCGCAGTCTCTTAACTAGTATAGAACATGCTATTATACACCCATCATAAATAATGAGGCAGAAAGCAGTGATAAGATAGACTAGGATATGTTTAAATATTAAAAACCCCACAAATATACTAAGTACAGAAATCAGATGGGGCCAGGGTACCCTTCTTGTCCATCTCAGCAAAATATGGGCAAGCACCTAGGCATGGATTCTCCCATGTCCCCATGGGCACACATTGGAAAGCCATACAGTCTAGTGAAGAAGATCCTCCTGGGTCAATCCACTCTATGAGCCACACAACTTTGGAATTTTCCAAAGAGGTCAATTCATGTCAGCTTCGAAGCTGATTCCTCCAATCACACTTGACACCCTGGAACATAAGTCAGAGAAGACCTTTTCACTGAAAAAAAATGTGTAAGGAATACTTGCCAGGAATCCAAACATCATTCCTCAAATCCTGTCTGAGGCATACAAAAATATCCACAAGAAATTGGCACTGCCTGCAGAGCCTGCCGGAAAAAAATAATCTATAAATTATGCTGCAGATCTTATCTTGGGAGCTTGTCTGAGGGTCCACTTAAGAAATGAGCAGAATTTATCAAAGATTGTGTGTGAGACTGAGCATCCTCTGAGATCATAGATAATGAATGAAACGTGTATTTTATATTGCAGTTCCTGAGTTTGGCTTTCATCTGATCCCAGTGCCATAGGGGCACCTCACATGAAAGGGCCACATAGGCTGGATCTACATTGCCATATAATCCGGTTGCTGAATGAAGATAAACTACATTAAACTGGATTACATGACAGTGTAGAATCATATAATTTAGTTCAATGCAGTTAATCTGCATTCTGAGACTGGATTATATGGTAGTGTAGATCCAGCCATAGTATCTCTCCTCCCCACACCTCAAATCCAAAATGAAGGCAGCAAACTTCTTCACTTGTTCCTAATATATGGCCTTGGACTCCATCCGTAACATCAATAGAAGTGTTGCTCACCAGGTCCACTTCTTCCAGGGATTATACATAGCGATATGGTAGTAGAACAGTAATTTTCTGAACAAAAATACCACTTAAAGGGTTTTAAGTAGAATGATTCCTGAGCAGCCAATCTCCAAATATCTTTTAAAGAAAATTGTTAAAATTACTAGTTGGCTCTATAGTAAAATAATAAATAATGATAGTGAATTTAGTGAAATTAGTGAAGAATTAAACTGCTAATGAGATTTCATACTACACATGCATGGTAGAAGTTTATATATCCACTGCAAACGATCCTAGGAAAAATTAATATCTGACTGTGATAGCCACACATTTCAAGGCTATTCTAGGAATGTAAGGATCTGGAAAAGTATAAACTGGTCAGGAAACTCCTTTTGGGTCAAGTAGATGAACATAAGATTTTCAGCAGCTGAAAGATGGACATTTTCTCCTCACCACAAAGTTAGGTTTCATGATGCATTGGTAGCAGCTACAGATATAACTCAGAGGCATAGCTTTCATTCACTTTAAATTGTAGGACCAGCTTGAGCACAGGATCAAATGAAGTTCTTCTTTTATTCTCTACCCTTTCTATAACTCCACCTGATTTTTGTTGATAATAATTTCCAGAAGTTCTGTGTGTGTGTTGTAAATCCCACCAGTATTCTTGCCTTATCTAAATTTTATATTGAGTTATGAGAAGTTTTTTCCATTTCCCAAATGGAAATGTGTGTGACTTTGGTGCACATTCTCTAATATATAAATTTTGATGAAGCTCTCTTAATGCACACATTTGTGTAGATTGTGTATATATTTACCAAACACATGCATTTTAATTAGTTACATGTGTATAATTTGTGTGTGTGTGTGTGGGGGGGGAGAAATCATCTTGTATACACAGTTTTCTCCCAGTGATAGGAAACAAAAATAAAATTGTAAAATCTTATTGTCTTACAGAACATGAATTGGATAAACTCATTAAAAACTAGTTCAAGTGAAGTTCTTTTCCTCTGCATCATCTAACAGGCATCAGACATAGCAAGCATCATAAATGTATTTTAGTCCATTTAACAATTATAAGATTGCAATGTAATGTGCATTTTTCATATTGGGGTTTAATAATATGAAATGTATTATTTACTACTCTTTCTGTTCTTTTAAAACATTTTGTAAAGTGCAATGATACCAACAATGGTGATGGTCCCTTTTTTTCCCACATTCTCCTATTGCTCCAGGAGGGTGTTTTAATCAGATGGCACTCTTATATTTTATCAACCCCATTAAAGGCTAGAGGCCTATAATAGGTTCTGTTTCTTTCAGTGGAAGTGGTACTCCGATTTAGTAATAAACTCAATGGAGCTTCAAATCCAAACTGATCATTAGCTCAGTTAAACTAGAAATGCCCAACAGTACAAGTATAATTGCAAAGCTAATTATTTGGTACAACTGTGCTGCTCTGGACTCCTTTTTTGTTGAAAAGAAAGGTAACCACAAGATAATTCCTATCTTAGCTGTAACCTGAAATATGCTTTCTCTTGAACATCCAAATAATATGCTTCTGCTTGCTAATGTATTCTGATGTACCTGCTTGATCTATGCAAAGTGTTTATATATTTTGCATAATTAAAGAATGCTGCAATTCTATTTTAAGGAGATTGCACTGACTTTCTTGAAGAGCAATAATCTTTGACAATCAGGCACCATACTTTGGTTGTCCTAGATTGGAGAGCAATGTAATACTTCTGATAGAAAATTCTGCCTTGAAAAAATTTCAGGCCAGAATTCATGGCCTTGTTATTGTGCTATGTAGTGACAACTATGCTATCTTAAACTATGTCTTACTAAAATGCAATACATGTTCCTTCCTTATTTTGCAGTTGAGAATGTTAACTGTGGTTAGTCCAAAGTGACCTTGTTTGAAGCTGATGATAATTACAGCTTGTTGTTGTAGAAGTCATGGGAAGCAAAAGTTACCAAAAACTTTATCATATTCCAAGCCAACAAAAGGGGGGGGGGTGTTCCATGTTGAGAGTGGGCTGTGTAGTCACTCTGACTTTTAGTTGCATTTCCCAAAAGTTCTTTCCAAAGTGCTGGATCTATTTTGAGGCCCTTGAATAACACATCTAAAGTTTCAGTGACAACCAAAACCAGACTGGCCATTCCTTTTTCATGGAAGCCATTGGCATGAGCAGGGTGGAGAAAGTGCACACCCAGGGATCTACAGAGTTCATTGAAAACTAATGTATATTACATTAAATCATGATACAGCAATCAAAAATGTGTGCAACAATTTTACAAGCAGGACTGATACTTCTTGGATTGATATGATGTAATGTTAATTATATCGTTCCTCTCTAAAAATTCATGCCAAATCATTTTGGATTTCTAAAAAAATAAAACATGAAACAAAGCTTTTGGATTTCTTTTGGAGTGCACATTATATCCAATACGTTTGTGTGTGTGTGTGTGTGTGTGGCGGGGGGATCACAATGGCTCAGACTGCTTACTTTCAATACTGAGCCCAAACATGGTGGACAAAATGCAAAACAAATATTCACTCTGCTTACTAGGCTTGAGTGATCCATGAAAAAATTGATTCTAAACTCGTTTCAAAAGTAGGGGGTGCTAGCGTTTCGTTTCTGATGTCATTTCCAAATTTTGCCCTCAAATTTTTTCGAAATTTAACAAAAATTCGTTAGTTTCAAAAGTAATTAGTTAATGGTGGATGCGCATGCGCAGTAGCAAAAAAAAACAGCACGGGGGAGACTTTACAGGACTCTCCCGCCCTCATTTTGTTAGCTATCTTCTTCAAACTTGGTACAGTGGTAGAACACATTTAACAGTAATAGCTCACCTAAATTCAGAACGTTTCCCTTATCCTTTGATTTTTGGCGAATTTTCATAACTTTTATAATAAACCATTTTTTAATAATTGCAGAAATCTGTTCCTGGTTTGAAAGTCTTATTTCCTGTTTCATTGGGTTGTCTTTACTGTGAAGGTCATTGTTCTACTTCAGAAACTTTGTTTTTGTGGCTGAAACTTTGTTAAATTGATGGACCCAGGAAACCATAATGTGTTCCATGTCGCTTGCACAAAGACAAAGTTCAGGCAGTGTCATAGATTTTGCCATGTTTCTATGACAGAACCAATTAGGAAATGACATTTATCACCCAGGAACAGAAATCATAGTACACCATCAAATCATTCCTGACAGATGGCCATCAGCCTCTGAATAAGGAAATCAGTTCCTGGTTTGAAAGTGCTATTTCCTGTTTCATTGACTTTTCTGGGCTGAGAGTGTGTGACTTGCCCAAGTGGGTGGCTGAGTGGGGAATCAAGCCACAATTGGAGTCCAAAATTCAAACCTCTCCCTCCCTCCTTCTCTCTAAACTTCTCATACCTTCCAAGAATTCACATACTGTATGAAAGTTTGGTCAAGATGGTCAGAGGAGGGCAACTAAAATGATCTAGGGTCTGGAGAACAAGCCCTATGAGGAGCGGCTTGAAGAACTGGGCATGTTTAGCCTGCAGAAAAGAACGCTGAGAGGAGACATGATGTATAAATATGTGAGGGGAAGTCATAGAGAGGAGGGAGCAAACTTGTTTTCTGCTGCCCTGCAGACTAGGACACAATGGAACAATGGCTTCAAATTACGGAAAGGAGATTTCACCTGAACATTAGGAAGAACTTCCTCACTGTGGTGGAGGCTCCTTCTTTGGAGGCTTTTAAGCAGAGGCTGGATGGCCATCTGTTGGGAGGGATTGGATGGTGTCTTCCTGCCTGGCAGAAGGGGTTGGGCTGGATGGCCCACGAGGTCTCTTCCAACTCTACTATTCAATGACTCTATGATTATAAGTGAGGACAAAAGGGGGTGGGGAATGTTAAGAGGAGAGAGGGCCTGGAACACCTGGGAATTGTAGTTTTAAAGTGGGCATAGTACTATTGGAGAAACGTTTGCTTCAGCCCAGTGCTTTTATAAATGGTCAAAATTCAGAGGCTTCGTTCTCCTGAATTTTGAAAGCTATTATGATGAAATTTGCCAGAATGGAAGCAAAGATTAACCACTCTTTGCCTATCAAGTTTCATAATGTTTGACCCATCCACTGACTTTTGGGGATTTTTGAAGCAACATTTTTTTTTAAAATGCTAGCAGATTGATGGCCACACCTCTCTCTCCCTCTCTCTTCCGCTCTGATCGGCTGAGAGGCATGCCAACATGGCTTCTCCTCTCAGAGGGGCTACAGCTACATCCGAAGACATCAGAAACAGACAAAAAAGGTACTTTTTATTCAAATTCATAATATTTGTAAGTGTGATGACTCATGGGCCATGTAGTCCCGTTCCATGTACTATTGTGGCAGATGAAGAGGAAAACTTGGGTTTCCCACCGTTTCTGCCAGATTTGGAGCCCTTGCACCTGCAAGATGTTTGCCCGCAAAGAAATCCTTGCGGAGTCAATTCATCGGCTTGAGGAGTGAGATCGTGTGTAGATTACGTACTCCAGTTCCCAGATCCCGGATCAAGTTTCCAGCCCAGCCTTGTACCATGGACTTCTATGGACTCAGTTTTTGATTCATGTTTGCCTTGTTTCAAGTTTGATCTTGCCAAGTTTCAAGTCTTGCCTTGCCTTGCGTTTTAAACCACGGACCTTGCTTCTCTGATTCAAGCCTTGTTTTCCAGTTTCCTTCGGATTTACCTTAAGCCTCAAAGACTATGGACAGTTCCCCACACTATTGCTTGCCAAATAGTGTGTGTTTCGGTGAAGTGGATTATAACTTTGGACTTTAATATCACATATTGGACATTGTTTTCCTGGACTATATTTGACCTTTCCTGAAAGGTCTACTTCTGAACTATATTCTACACTTGTTTTTATTGACTTTATATATTTCCCTGATAAAGATATTAGATAGATTCTGGTCTCTGCGCATGGTTATTGGTGTTCTGCAGCCTGGGTCTTGACAGTTTGACTCCGCCACCCTAAGCACCAATTAACCTAAGACCAGAATGTCTACGGGAACCGGGGCGGAAGACCAACCGCTCAGCTACACTATTTCCAAGGAAGAATTCGACAGGATCCGTGATACTCTCCGAACACAGGAGGGTGAAATTCTGGGCTTGAAGGAACGTGGAGTGCGCCTCCCTGCCCTAGCGCTTCCAACCAAGTTTTCTGGAGAAGCCTCCAAGGTTCATGTTTTCCGTCGCCAGTGCCAGGCGTACATAGAAGCCCGCCAAGCTGAATTTCCCCACGAAGATGTCAAAGTGGCGTGGATTTATAGTCTTCTAGATGGGCCTGCGGCCAATTGGGCGACGGCGCTGTATGATGCAGGTTCCACGCATCTAAGCTCCGCGCAAGGGTTCTTGAACCACCTTAGGAGGACCTGGGGAATCGAGGACAACGAGGAGGCGGCCGGCCATAAACTCCGGCGACTCCTTCAAGGGGACAGACCGTTGTCCCGGTACATAGCCGAGTTCCGTGTGCTGGCTCAGAACACTGGTTGGAACGATATCGCCCTCAGAGGGCAGTTTCGTGAGGGCCTTAACTTCGAGATGCAGGAAGAAATTTCTAAGGTGGATCCCCCAGAGACTCTTGAGAGACTCATTAATCATTGTCTACGAGCCGAAGTTTTGCTTGCCAACAAAAAACAGTGGCTCCGAGGTCAGAGTGGAAGAGCCGGGGTGAGACCCCCCGCTTCTACCAGTATTCAGCCACGACCAGTATGGAAATCTCCACCGCCAGCCCCAAACCCCATGGGAAGCGAGGAAGAACCGATGCAGTTGGGCAATGTGCGCCCCAGACTGGATGTTGCCGAAAAGGCCCGCCGCCAACGTTTGAATTTGTGTTGGTACTGCGGAAATGGGGGCCACCTCGCCAGGGAATGCCCAGCCAAAAGAAAGCCTGCCGCCCGCCTGGCAGCGGCGTCCTCCGTGGAGCCGGAGACGGCCGAGGCGGCTGGGGCCAAGCCGGCGGGGGAAGCCAGCGACCGGGCGTAGAGAGGCTCGCCAACCCGGTCAAAAACCCCACTCAAGAGCCGCAGACGGGGGTCCTATTTCTCCTAGTGGTCACGTTGTGGTCAGCGAAAAAGGGACCCGTCATGATCCATGCCATGATAGACTCAGGAGCAACAAACAATTTCATTGATAGAGAGTATGCCAACTCTCTGGGATTACAATATCACGATTTCAAGAATGCCCGAGTGGTGCAGGCTATAGATGGTCGTCCCCTAAAGACGGGTCCAGTAAGCCAATGGACTGAACCCACCAGAATGTGGATAAGGGAACATATGGAAGAGATTTCCTTCTTCGTCACCGAGGTGCCCCACTTCCCTGTGATTTTGGGAATACCATGGCTGACACTCCACGACCCAAACATCTCCTGGACCAACAGAGAACTACAATTTGCTTCAAAGTATTGCCAAAACCATTGCCTAGTAGCCAAGGTTTGCCATGCCTCAGACGCAGAGCCCATCATCACCTTGCCCAAGAAATATTCAGACTTCTGGGACGTTTTCAATGAAAAGGAAGCCGAGAAACTACCCCCACATAGACCCTACGACTGTGCCATTGACTTGGTGGAGGGGGCCCCGATCCCACGAGGACACCTCTACTCCCTGACTGAACCAGAGCAAGAAGCTCTCAGGGAGTTCATAGAGTCAAATCTTCGCAAGGGATTCATCAGACCCTCTCAATCCCCAGCTGCTTCCCCGGTGATGTTTGTGAAAAAGAAGTCAGGGGACCAAGCTTGGTTGTGGACTATAGAGCATTGAATAATATCACAAAGCGGAACCGCTATCCCCTGCCTTTGATCTCGGACCTATTAGACCGGCTTCGAGGGGCCAAGGTTTACACCAAGCTGGATCTCCGGGGGGCTTACAATCTAGTTCGCATCAGGGAGGGGGACGAATGGAAAACCGCCTTCCAGACCAAATTCGGATTATTCGAGTCCCTGGTCATGAATTACGGATTATCCGGAGCTCCCGCAACATTCCAGCATTTTGTCAACGATATCTTTCAGGATTATCTAGATCAGTTCTTGATCATATACTTGGACGATTTTTTGGTGTTTTCTAGATCACAATCGGAGCACGAGAACCACGTCAGAATGGTGCTACAATGATTGCGGGATCATGGACTATATGCCAAGTTAGAAAAATGCGCCTTTGATCTGCAAGAAGTAGACTTCCTGGGGTACCGCGTCTCGCCACAAGGGCTCTCCATGGACCCGGCAAAGGTTTCAGCAGTTTTGGAATGGCGGGCGCCAACCAACAAGAAGGAAGTGCAACGTTTCTTGGGGTTCGCGAACTACTACCGCAAATTCATCCCAGACTTTGCCCGCTGGTCTGACCCAATCACCAGCTGCATCCGTGGAAAACAGCCTTTCCGCTGAACGGAGCAAGCAGAGAAAGGGTTCCAACAATTAAAGAAGTTATTCACGACCCAGCCAATTCTACAGCACCCTGACCCTAAAACCCCTTTTGTTGTGCAGGCTGACGCCTCTGATGTGGCAATTGGGGCTATACTCATGCAACCAGTGGGAGAGCATCTTCATCCTTGTGCCTATTACTCCCGTCAACTAACAGCCCCAGAGAGGAATTACACTATTTGGGAGAAAGAACTCTTGGCCATAAAGGCAGCCTTTGAAAATTGGAGACATTGGTTGGAAGGGGCCAAATTTCCCATTGAGGTTCATACTGATCATCGAAATTTAGAGCACCTTAGGACCGCACGAAAGCTAAATCAAAGGCAGCAGCGCTGGGCTTTGTTCTTTGAACGTTTTGACTTCCAGATCCATTATGTGACCCCGGCACAGACCAAGCAAGCAGATGCTCTATCACGGAAACCAGAGTATGCTGCAGGACGCAAAGAGACCTCAGAATCCCGATTGCTGCAACCCGAAAACCTTGCCACGCTCACAGTGGGAAACACCAAATCCACTCCAATTGAACCAACTCCTTCCAACCCAGAACCCCTTTGCGCTCAAGAAATTAGAGCCAGCCAGCAGGCAGATGCCTGGGCTCAAGACCAGATTCGCCAAGAATTACGTTTCCCTTTCTCACTTAAGGATGGACTAATGTGCTACCGGAACCATGTTTACATCCCTCCAGGCCCCGGCAGAGAAAAGGCACTTCGTCTGTGTCATGACAGCAAGCCAGCAGGGCATTTTGGGCTCTTTAAAACCATGCACTTGATTCTACGAGATTTCTGGTGGCCCAAGATCCGCAAGGATGTGGAGAAGTATGTCAATACCTGTCCTGTATGTCAGCGCTCCAAGACACGAAGGGAGAAGCCCTCGGGGCTACTACATCCTCTCCCCACTCCTTCTCGCCCATGGGAGATAATTTCTGCGGATTTTATCACTGACCTACCACCTTCCCTTGGATTCACCACGATACTAGTGGTGGTGGACCTTTTCACCAAGTTGGCTCATTTCATTCCCTGCGATGGCCTCCCCACGGCCAAGGAAACTGCAGATTTATTCCTTCAGCATGTTTTCAGACTACATGGATTGCCCAAGAGTTTAGTCACGGACCGTGGATCTCAATTCACCTCTCGTTTTTGGAAAGCACTACAAAAACTATTGGGCATAGACTCTCGTTTATCTTCAGCTCACCATCCCCAAACGGATGGGCAAACTGAGCGCACCAATGCCACTTTGGAACAATACCTTCGCTGTTATGTAAACTACCAGCAGGACAATTGGGCTTCCCTGTTACCTCTGTCAGAGTTTGCTTACAACAATGGTGTCCAGGCTTCAACTAAAGAAACCCCGTTCTTTGCAAACTACGGCTTCCACCCACGTTTCTTCCCTTCTGTCATTGAAACCTCAGAAGTCCCTGCAGCAGAGGACTGGTTACAAGAACTTACAGCGGTGCAACAACTCTTGCACCAACAACTGGATCAAGCCAAGGAGGACTATAAACGCCACGCTGACGGCCATCGCCAGCCGGGCCCCGAGATCAAGGTAGGAGACCGGGTCCTATTGTCCACCCGCTTTTTGCCCTCCCACCGTCCTTGCCGGAAGTTAGATGCCCGTTTCATTGGTCCCTACCCAGTGGTGGCGAAACTTAACCCCGTGACTTTCAAACTCCAACTTCCGCGCTCCATGCGCATTCATCCGGTGTTTCATCGTTCCCTGCTCCTTCCGGCGGATGGGGTACACCCCGATGTGGACCAGCCGGCCCCCGCCCCTGTTTTAGTGGACGGGGAGGAGGAATTCGAGGTTCAGGACATTTTGGATTCTCGCTTTCATCGCCGCTGCCTTCAGTATCTCATTGACTGGGTGGGTTTTGGCCCCGAAGAACGCTCTTGGGAAGACGCTTCCACAGTCCATGCCCCCGATTTAGTCCGCCGCTTCCATCAGGCCTACCCTGCCAAGCCGCGGCCCCGCACCTCGGGAAGAGGGCCCATTTCGGAGAGGGGCCGTGAGGAGGTGGATAGTGTGATGACTCATGGGCCATGTAGTCCCGTTCCATGTACTATTGTGGCAGATGAAGAGGAAAACTTGGGTTTCCCACCGTTTCTGCCAGATTTGGAGCCCTTGCACCTGCAAGATGTTTGCCCGCAAAGAAATCCTTGCGGAGTCAATTCATCAGCTTGAGGAGTGAGATCGTGTGTAGACTACGTACTCCAGTTCCCAGATCCCGGATCAAGTTTCCAGCCCAGCCTTGTACCATGGACTTCTATGGACTCAGTTTTTGATTCATGTTTGCCTTGTTTCAAGTTTGATCTTGCCAAGTTTCAAGTCTTGCCTTGCCTTGCGTTTTAAACCACGGACCTTGCTTCTCTGATTCAAGCCTTGTTTTCCAGTTTCCTTCGGATTTACCTTAAGCCTCAAAGACTATGGACAGTTCCCCACACTATTGCTTGCCAAATAGTGTGTGTTTCGGTGAAGTGGATTATAACTTTGGACTTTAATATCACATATTGGACATTGTTTTCCTAGACTATATTTGACCTTTCCTGAAAGGTCTACTTCTGAACTATATTCTACACTTGTTTTTATTGACTTTATATATTTCCCTAATAAAGATATTAGATAGATTCTGGTCTCTGCGCATGGTTATTGGTGTTCTGCAGCCTGGGTCTTGGCAGTAAGGCAGTGAGCAAATGTTTCAAAATCAATTCAAAAGTGCTTTTGAACCGAATTTTTAATGAATTTAATGGACTAACGAAAAATTTGCTCAACCCTACTGCTTACTACTACTTGTAAAGAAAACACCTGATCATGAATGAACAGATACACGTAAAACGTATGTCACACTTTTAAATTTAGGGAAAAGAACACTTCAGATATCCACTTTATGTAGTTATTAAGGATAATATTCTCCACAATGTGGTGTAAATAATTATTGTTATCTCTTCTACTTCTATGAGCCAATATAAGCATAAGGGGGATCAGCTCTGTCTGTTGTGTTTTCTTACCTATGTCCTGATATGAGCATGATTTTTAGTATGGAAAGGGGTGTTCAATGCAAACATTTTTTCATAAACAAATTACAAGTAATGATAGAAGGTCCTGATCCAGGCTATAACATAGGGTAAAGAGCTGGCACCTATTACTTGGCAATCTAGGTATCTTGACTATTTGGTCAAGTTAATTGAGGTAATATTATGCTATCACATTCTATTATAAATTTGCATGAAGAAAGCTTTGTTTTTTTCAATTGTCAATAGCATTATTATTACTATTATATTTATTTATACCCCACTTCTCCTCTACACGAAGGAGATTCAAAGTGTCTACCAGAGATTTCATATATGCACAAATACAACATAGTTATTTATAAAACAAGGAAGCATGCACCTGTTTCTAGACAACAGTTAAAGCTGTAACATCTTAAATATTTTTAGTAAATATTAGCATCACAAATTTTAAAAGGAAAGGGAAAAAGAGCAGTTAACAAAATTGTCAACTATTATTATAGTCTATTGAATCAGTGATCCTAAAAATAGGGCTATTGTGTGTTTTCTGGGCTATATGACCATGTTCCAGAAGCATTCTCTCCTGATGTTTCACCCACATCTATGGCAGGCATCCTCAGAGGTTATGATCCTAAAAATAATTTATTAGAAATAATTAGAGAATTAGCATTGAGATAATCTCCAACTTAGAAGATGGTCATATTTTGACAAAGATCTGTTTTGTTACTATTATTTTATTCCTGTCTGTTAGACATCTTTATTACTGATTTTCTTTTGTGTCTTACAAAGCCAAGAGAAGGCCTGATTGTACTGAGTGATATGCTGCAGCAACTCCTGGTTGCATTGGCAGTTGCGATTTTTGACAATGTTATCCATGGAGTTATACAACTCTTTACACAGTGCAAGAGCCAACTTTCAGGTGAGTAAGAAATCAAGTACAACTGCCTTACAATCAGCTAGGTGCTTTTTTTCTGTGTCAGGAGTGACTTGAGAAACTGCAAGTCACTTCTGGTGTGAGAGAATTGGCCATCTGCAAGGACGTTGCCCAGGGGATGCCAAGATATTTTATGTTTTACCATCCTTGTGGGAGGCTTCTTTCATGTCCCTGCATGGGGAGCTGGAACTGACACTCACCTGCTCTCCTCAGATTCAAACTGCTGACCTGTTGGTCAGCAGTCCTGCCAGCACAAGGGTTTAACCCACTGCACCACCAGGGGCGCCGTCTAGGTACTAATGGAGTGCATTCAGAATCTACCAATGAAGCAGTGTGTGATTGTGGTGGTTGGCTGCATGCTTCCTCTTCATTGTCTCCTTTTTGTAGTGAGAAGTTTGTTTTTCAGATGGAAATGCCACACTTGACTCATAGGTTGCTCTCTTCCATTGAGTGTTGCAGGGTGGAATCATTCGAGGAAAGTTCCAATTTGAAAAGCCCAATGTACTTACTCACCTATGTGTGCTGTTGGAGCTTTCTCCCAGTGAAGGTGTTAGTTCCTTGGCTCCTTAACTATTGCATGCAATTGTCCTAGACATGGTTGATTAACTTGAAAAAGAACAGGTTGCAGAGAGGAAGGAAGGAAAAGAAACTGGGACAGTCAGCATGATTTTTTTCAAGTTGAGAGGGATTAAAACAATGAACGGTGTTAGGAAGCAGTCTCTGTAAGGAATCATCAGAAACAGCTCCCAGCTGAGTCATTTTAAAATGAACTCACTTTCTAACTGTAAAACTGCTTATCCATAGCTCCCTAGGTTTCCCCCATAGTGCTGCTTAGCATCAGTCAGTCAGAAAAAATAGAGGTAGTTCTGCTTGACTAGTCAGAGAAAAAGACTTAGAGTTCTACTAGCTTGAAAAGTAGATTCACCTGGGAAGCAGATTCACCCATCAAGAACAAAGATACAGTGATGGATGGATAGAAAATGGAGAGGTAGGGATTAAGAAGGCGAAAGAAAGGATACATAAAAAAGAGGATATAGCACATGGAAGTGAGAAATGGAGAAATGAGATTCCAGAGGGCAGAAGAATGACACCCCCTGGCTCTATATACTGATATCACGAAGCCCCTCACAAATTACATCTGAATTAATGCAGTCCTCAAGGGAAATATATTCCCCAATCTCATTCAGTATTTCCATTTTCATATATCAAAACATTCCAGCTGCTGTATTGTGTAGAAGGTAAGCGACACAACACACGTTTAGTATCCATGTGTATTAATTTTCATGAAAGTTTACTTGAAATGAAATGCAAAGTTTTCAGTTGACAACTTTAGCAACTTGCTTTAATAATGCTTTCCCCCAGGGACGCAAAAATCAGATAAAACAGTGTGGGGGTAGAAATGATTTATCATGGACAGGAAAGAGAAAATAAGGTCTGCCCCTTTTAATGAAGATGGACAATGTGAATATATAAGTGTCTTGGTTGTTAAGAACTGCATCAACTTTTCCAATCTTTTGCAGGCAGCTGCCTGAAGAAACTGCGACATTTTTGGATGTGAACTCAGTAGGCAGATCTTGAACTAAATAGATTTGTGTTAAAATAATGTGAGGAAGATGGCATTCTGTCATAGAGAATGGAGCACCTTGTAGGCTCCCCGTTTTTTTTAAGTAACTATCATTTTATTATTTCTTTTCATTTTATTTGCCATAAGATACAGCCAGGACCTTGACAAGCTTGTAACAGAATGTGGAAAGAAAGGGTCTAGAATTCAACTTGCATAGCTCTGTTTTGCTTGAACTCTACATGCAAAGAGGCAGCCGCACAATTCTCAGCAGTGCCTTGTTATGTGAAATAAAAATATATTTTGTCTTCCAAATGCAGTTCTTTTTCCCATCTACAATAAAATAGCACCTACTCAAGTTGCCTTGGGATATGCCACATCTGTCAGTACAGAATAAGAATTTCCCTTGTTAGCTATCATTATTTTAAATGGCTCCTTCTTAACCTGGTCTTGCAGTTTAATATCAGACACAGATACAAAGTAATTTTTCACCCCCTCTTTTTTCTTAGCAAAACAATCTGTGTGGTCTTCCTTTTGGATTATCCCATTATTCTATTCCCATTATTTTTAGAGAGCATGCCTTTAAAGATATATGGGACCAGGCAAAACGTGGTTATGGGACCAGGCATTTGAGCATGAGTAGCAGCAAAAATGAGATAAGAATATATGACCTACTGACAGACCCCACATGAACATGGAAAGCGCCTTAAATGTATATTTAAATGTATAATTATGTATATTTTAATTGATATTCTTAATCTTATTGTAATGTTTAATCTTGATGGATTTTTAAATTTGATGACAACTGTTTTTAATGTGTATGGTTATACTGTAAGCCGCCCTGAGTCCCCTGATGGGTGAGAAGGGCGGGGTAGAAGTGATGTAATAAATAAATAATAAATAAATTTGGCAGAAGCCAGCATTTATCATTATCAACAAAAGACATGATAAAATGTTTAAGGCTTTTATACATTCAAAGTTTATATCTGGAGTTCAAGACAAAAAGAAAGATGTTTATTTTCTAATGAGGGGATGGTTAGTCAAGGAATATTAACAAAAATAACCCTTTTTGAAATTAACAACTGGATAGAACCAAGATATATTTGAGTACAAGTTGTAAATCGTATATAAATCTGAAATTTAAGAAAAGCTCTATATGCTTTTATATAGTTCTACTAAGTTGCTCAAGGAAGATTGATCCTGAGAATGTGCATGAAGCATCCATCAGTTTCAGTTTTCCAGTCAGCTGCAGAAGTCAACTCTATTCTTTTTCCTTGAATAAATCTGGTGGCCTGCCTGAATTCATGGATCATTAACTACAATGGGAACTGTTTTCTTAACCTGTAAATCAGATTGGGAATAGCAGGCGATGCAATGCTTGTAGAGCAAAAGTAAGTACACAATATGTCTAAGTATGTTTTTCTGAAATAAGATTTATTTATTTATTTCGTGTCAAAAGCATTACATAATAAGTTTAAAAGTGATAAAATAAAGGAATCAAAAGCAACTGAATCGTTTTAGACCAAAAGCGGGCAACAACGACCACATTGTCTGGAAAGAGCCTCCTCAAAGACTGAGTAAGTCCAGTCGGGCATTCCCTGGGCAACGTTTCTCATAAATGGCTAATCTTTCCAACCCAAAAGCATTGCTTTTAAACATTTAAAACATTTTAAATGTGTTTTTTTCTGAAATAATATCATTAATTATAAATTGCTTGGCCAGAGTCATTCATAATACTTTTTTGGGGCTGAAATTTCTGGAATCCTCCAGTCAGCATGCTTCTGGACAAACAAAATAATAAAAGAGTTGTATTAAATGACCTCTCAGTGCTGTTACATAGGTTGCAAACTGAAGATTCTTTATTCATTGACTATAGTATTTAATAAGTGAATATAATTCTTTGTGTTAGCTTTGGTTAGTGGTCCAACAACACTAACATGAAGAAAACAGTTTTATTTTGTTTTGTTTACTTTGGTTCAAAAGGAAACCTATAGTACTTGGTTCCAAACTATTTGAAGGCCCACACTTCCCTATAAAAGATAAAGATTATAAAAGCTTCGTGGAAAATCTTTCTTGTACAATGTGCTAAGTAACAGTATGTTGTTTTGGGTGCTTTTCTGGATAGAAAAACTGGTTGAGGCATCAAATTAATTAGTTATCCAGTGGATAATGAATCATATGATACAGTAGAACTAGCTCCACATCCTGTGTAACCTGACTACCTGGGAGTATTGACTGTCTATGACACTATTATGTTAGTTCGTTGTAAGTCTCTGGCCAATGAAAGATCTAACCTTACCTTTTTACTTACTTTATTCATATTGGGCAAAACTCTAACCAGATTTCAACCTGTTACTTATAACTAACGCATAGTGCAGTGTATTGATTCTGCTTTAGTAAAAAAGCTAATACAGTGCAGACAGTGCATTGCCACATTTTTCTCGATGCTTCTATTCAGATTGGCTTGGAGATGAGCTTCATCACGCTTCCTGAAAACTGGCTTAGAGGCCTAAAGTAAAGGTTAATGAAGAACAATGTGTTCAGCTGGGTGAGGAGCTATCTTTTAGAGTGCCAGCAATCAATATTTCAGCATCATTCTTCCTGAATACAGTGATCTAAGAAGTGGGATAAACAGCCTGTTAATTAAATTTACAGAGGTGATAAATGGTAGGGTTGGGTGGGATTCGAAGATGCCGGGAATACTAGTGATGATAGAAACTCATACATAATTACTCAACTTGTTTCTTAATTGCCAGTCTGTTTCCAAGCTCTGATTTGCTCTAAAAGTTTTCAGCATTAGCTCTTCACATGCACACAAATATGCGATGCACACAAAATCACACTGTCACATTTGTTTTAACTGTTTTAGGCCAGGCAGTTTTCTGAATTGCCTAGATTACTTTTCTAGAATAACATTTGTTGTGTTCATTTTTCAGGATACAGCAGCAGCAAGAATAACAAAACAAATCTATTTGGAAGCACATAATGTGCTGATATATTTGCTTCAGTTTCTGGCATTCTGAGATTTGGAACGGCTGCAATGTATCCTAACAGGAAGCTTGACAGCCCTCATGAGGGCAGTGAAATGCTTGAGATGAGGCACAGCCATCAGTGGCACCAAATTAATAATAACTCAAGTAATAAGCAGAGGCAGTTGCAACTACTGATGCATCTTTGGCAAAGAACTACGATTTGGAGAGTTAGGGACAAGTGTTGATAAAATTTCACTTCCTTATTGACAATTACTTTCAAATGCAAGTTCTGTCAATTTTTGAAGGAAACGTGGAGTTTCTTAATACAAACCCAAGAGGCACTTTGAATATTTCAGTTTCTTTTTAGTCACACTGCTTCAACAGTATTAAGATAAAGAAATCCTATGGAGGTTGTATTGATATATTTTGGAGGTAACTTGGGGTGGTGAGGAAGCCTCAATGCTTGTGCAAGCTATCACAAGGAAAATGTGATAGCTTACCATATCCTCTAAAATTTCCTTTTCATTATATCAGTCTGAGGGTTTCACAGTATTTCCAGTTTTTTTGGTGGTGTGGCAGGCAAACCAATTTTTCATATTCAAGGCCTTTCTCAATATACCTTGCCATGCATGTTTTAGCTACTCTTCACTACTCAAAGCACCAATGCCATCATTATTGAAAACCTGCTTTGCAATGTCCATATAACAACGTACAAATATGTAAATAACTAAGTAGTATGACCTGTTAATAATTTGCCTAGAACCACATAGATATTTCCATAAACCTAATTTGAGCTCTATCAGGCATTCTATAATACATTGTAATGGGAATACTATGCTAGGAAGGAAATAAATACAGAAGGCAACATCCAAAAGAAAAAAAAATAAAACTGGCCAAAAAAGCTAATTACTTTCTGTGTACTCATAGATTCTATAATGATATCCCTTGCTGTGGGGATCTCTTTGCAGTAAAAAAAGTGGCAAATAATATAATATGAATACATTAGAATATCCCCCTGTGCCCTTCTTCATTGCAAAAACCAAATATGTAACCTTGTTTGTGAAAAGGTATAAAAAATATGGCAGGTCATGTATTGCATGTAGTCCATTTGGGTTCTGGAGTGCTGGTTGGTGTTTTTGGGATACTGGTTAGCGGTCTTCAAGGGACACAAAATGGGGTCAAGCTTGCATGGGTCCCATAGGCTACCATTTGCCTACCACTCTCGTGCTGATAAGTTGCTAATGCTATGTATGTCTGTTCCATACTGAGAAACCACCTCTATAAACATCTTTATTTTTGATGAACTCAATCTTGTTTCCAGACAGTTGGAGGAAAATGTGTTATATAATCTTAAATGTCATCTCTTCAGAAATTATAAGTATGTGTGAAAAGTAACAATCATACTTGTAGCACATTCCTTTTTTGAATAATAAAACATATCATTATTCAAATCTAGAGTTTGACATTCATATTACACTTTTGCATAATAAGTTATGTTTCCTTTTTAGCGCAGAAACATTTGCTTCCCTAGGGGTGGTTATTTTAGTGATTTCTTTTGTTAAAAGTAAACTGTGTGATTATATCATGATATGATATCTTGACTGGTGCATGCTACTGGTTAAGATAGAGGGAGCCTTGTCAATTTCAGGAATGCTGATTTAATTTTATTCACCCAAGTGTCATGACTTTTCTCAGTGTCCAGCAAGCTTGGGAAGGGTTAATCAGCCTTTGGAACAAGGAAAGGGTCCAGTGATTAGAGGTGGAGGCTGGATGAGACTACCTTCAGCTGACACCTATGTTGAGTTGCTTTGATGGGAGCAAACAACTTCATATTCTTGTCCTGGATCCTGTCGCTGTTGTCCCTTGGTTTCCTGGCATTGGATATTTGGACTCTAGCTGTGGCTTCCTTGTTTTGGCCTTGTTTGTATTCCTGACTTCCTGCCTCGACTTTGAACTCTGACTTTGGTTTATATTCCTATCTGGCCTTTGACTTTGACAATTGAACTCCTGACATTTGACTACTGGCTATCATTTGTTGTTATTCCTGACCAGACACTTCACTCCTTGGCTTGTCTTTACTAATTGGACTCTTGACTTTGGCATTGTCTCATTGTTATTGGTTTAGGTTTTTTAATTCTGTTATCTTGGCTGGATCTTTAAAGATTTAACACTTTAGTTTTTCTAATAAACATATTTTGTTTCTTAATAAACAAATATTGTCTTTGGCTTATTTTTCTTTGATTTAATTAAACCTCAGCCACCCTGCTTTAGGTCTAATTTGGCCCTTCTTGGTTTTTAAAGTGATCTTATTTCTATTGGTCTTTTACAATCACAATTAAGGCACCATCTACACTGACCATTTAATTCTAGTACTGAAGAAAGTGGTTTTGCTGTGCAAATGATTACATAGGAAATCCTGGAATCAGTTTGAGTTGCAGATGATAATTACACAATTACAGAACACAGAATTATTTTTTTATTCCTAACTTGTTAATTTGTGCATTATTGTTTACACATACTTTCACGATCTTTTAGTGCACAGAATCTACCTAAAGAGCAATGGGAATATATGCACACCCGACACCTGACAGTGTCCAATTTTTGCTTCAGCTTTTCTTAACAAAATGTTTGAGAAAGAGAGTGGGTCAATGTAGAAGTGGCTTGATTGTACATTGTGAAATATATACATTACTATTAGCATTGTATGCTTGCCATGGTACATAAAGTGAAAATTCTTTCTAATTTCCTTTTTCACCTTTACTTCTGCCCTTGAAAATAAATTCCACAATAATGTAAAAATGTTAGTCACATCTAAAGAGGCAATATATATATTTGAGAGAAGTACCATGTAAACATGGGTTGTGAGTTCTAATTCCACAGTATATTGCATTTTAAAACATTTTCAATGTTCAACAGTTAACATTATTAAAGTAGTCCTAAAGTTAATTTGCTTGCAACCTTTCGATTAATTTCAAGAATGTGGAACAATGCATAGCGGGATCAGTGCTAAAATGCAAACTAGTGTCAGGACCTTTCTATCAACTTAAAAAGAATATTGATGTGGTTTTTGTGTGCCCCATTTCATTTTATAAGGAGAAAAGTCCAGTACTTTGATGTGCATAATTATACATCTAGGAAGCATGCATTTATATGCACAAATGGTATGAAAAGTTTTAGCCATACTAAAGTAATGGTGCAACAGTTTTTACAAACTCCAGAAAGCTTTGGCGAGAAATAGAAAAAAGCTGATACATCAGTATCACACCAAGTCCTAGACAAGATAAATTGCAACCAGGAAATCTGAAAGAGAGAAAGAGTGAGAAACAAATAAGATGCAACAAATGTGGAAGCAATCTGGTTTTGGCCATAAACTGGCAGATTTGTGGATTCAGAGGTAAGACAACATTTCACAGTGTTAACCCAATGTGTTTCCACCTAGTAATACTTAATGACCTTCTTTAGGGGTGGATAATGGATAAAATGGAACAACAAAAAAATGTAATCTAAAACAAGTTTCATAGGATATTGGATATTGAAACTTGAGAAATTAGTCTTCTATGATCTAAATGTAGATCTGGAACGGATCCATCTATTTTACAATGTGAGTATTAACATCCCATTCAGCTACAGAATTACTATGATTGGGATGTCCCTGGTACACATTGAGAAAAATAGATTAGTACAATGTTCTGTCTCCTATCTTTTCTAGGCACTAACTTGGAAAACATTATTTAAGGAATCCCTGGAAGTAGTTTAAAGTTACATTATAAGTAATATTTTGTTTTTCTAAAAACTTACCTGGGGTTATAGGCATTTTAAAACTGAGACATTACACATGTATTTTGCTGTAAAATGTTGTCTGCCTTCAAGTAGATTCCAACTGATAGTAATCCTAAAACAAACCTATCACAGTTTCCTTGGCAAAATTTATTCAGAAAACATTTCCCATTACCTTTCTCTGAGACTGGGAGACTGTAGGTTGCCCCAGATCACCCAGAGGGTTTCATAGCCAAGAGGGATTCAAATCATAGTCCAATGTTCAAACCATTAGTCCATAGTGGATAAATAAGAGATATGTACCTCTAATTGATACAAGAAATTGTTATAATTTCTTATATCAATTATAGGATATATATTATTAAATAATTTTTGCTTCTTATGTCCATATTCTTTATCAGCCTTTGAAGAAGGCTATTAAATATTACTAAGCTGACATGTGTTGGGCTAATTGGAAAATTGAAAGCATCCTGGTCAACACTCTGAGGCCTTGGGCATGTTTATACTGGATGCTTAATCCAGAGCCCAATTGGAGCATTGTCATCCAGACTAGTGGAACACCCATGATGGAGGCCACAAGCACTGGGCAATGTCTCATTGTTGTTCATACAGGCCAGCCAGTTTGGTATCATATCAGCTCTGCTGACCCATCCCCTGTTTTTGCTGCCAGGGCTCTTGCTTTTTCACCATCTTAGGAACTCAATGGAAAGTCTTCCTGCCCGGGGTCAGAAATGGGCACCCAGAGGTATCATCAACAAGGAAAGGGTACTCTCCCCTTCCACACAGACGACTTCTGCTGGGTGGATGACTGACTGCTCCCTAACTTTGCTTAGTTTAGAGCAAAGCCAGGTTAACACCCCCCCCCCCCCCCCAAATGGATCCTCTCTGGAAGCAGCTGTACATGATCTAGACTGCCAGGGTAAGCTCACTCTTCCCCCTTTTTTATCACTTCTGTTGCATTCCTTCTATTGGGTATTACCAGTCTACATAGCTATTTATTTATTTATTTATTTATTTATTTATTTATTTATTTATTTATTTATGGGTTCAACAGTTATAACTGGATATGGTGCATCTTATTTGGAATAATGAAGTATATTTTGATAGGAAGTCAAGTTCATTTCTTCAGGCTCCACAGGATAGTTGACACTTTGGCTAGCAAGCCAATTTGACTCATTTCTTTTCCTGTACAAGAATGAGGAAGGACTGTGATCTCACTTAGGCATTTACTCTTCTTTCCCCCTTTCCAATGTGGGTAAGTGTCACCTTGCAAGTTCTGCATGAACTTTCTGGTAGATATTGAGCTACTATCTGCAAATAGTAGCAAAGACCAGCTAGATTTGTGCAGAAAAATTGTTAATTTCAGGAGAGAGAGCATTGCACAAAAGGTTGTATCATGAATTCATCTTTAATAACTTGCCAGCAAGAATTCCTTTTTCCTACAGGGCTTCTGGGAGGGGGGGTATCTGACCGCTACAAACCAGATTCTTACCTTCTTAAATAAAATTCAGTTTGCAAAATGGATGCTTCCCGTATTGTACACTGATTATTATTTTGGCCATAAAGAGGTTTGCACTGAATTGCACAAAACAGGGATACCTTTATTGGGCCAGGCAAAAATGCAAAAAATATATATTATGCAAGCTTTTAAAGTTCCACTGGCTTCTTTCATTGGACAAAGACGTTAAAATCATACATGAGATTAAAACAAATGATGATGCTAGACTCATAAGTTTATGTTTTGTCAAGATGTTGTTTCTATTGTCAGTTGACATGGTCAGGGGTGATATCCATGTAGGCAAAAATCACTCCTCTCATTGACCATGTGTACTCTGGAAGAGAGTCACAATCCACACTACATAATTATAATAGTTTGATTCTTTTCCTTCCATAGTTCCATCCTGGGGAATCCTGGGATTTGTGAAATCTTTGACAAAGGATAAATATCTCACACAACTACACATCTCAGAATTCCATAGCATTGAGCCACAGCTGTTAATGTGGCATCAAATTGTTATAATTCTGCAATGTGGATACAGTTAAAGAGTTGTAAAATCCAGGCAATAATATTTCAAGTCTTTTAGCAACAGAAAAAGTAACCTCTCGAGATCCAGACTGTTCCTGACCTGGATAAGACTACCCATCCTTTTCTTTGGAAAAGAAGATTTAATTTCTTAAGCCTCTGTATTGTTTTATCAACAAATGAAATCATAATTTTTAAAAGTTTTGCTTTGAGCTAAGTTCCAATCTCTAGTTCCCTCTTCAATCACTTCGCTCCTTTTCTTTAGAATATCCTTATTTTAGTCACAACAGTGGGATTCCTAAAGATGCAACTGTACATATATTTCTTGTACTTGAGAAACTCTGCTCTAGACTTGCAGCTTATAACTAGAAGTTTGAAAGAGAATGGGGAACCAAATTCTTAAATACTTTTGAGTTATTTATATTAGCCACCTTGATACACTTGCCCTGCAAATTTGTGTACATTGATGTCATCCTGTAGAGAAATGTCACCTGAAACCTTTCGTGGCTGTACTTAGTTCTATCCTGACTCTGTTGATACCATGAAAATGTTAAAAACAGCAGAATGCAAATCATTTATTTCCTGTATTCACAATATATATTCCAACTCTATATTTTCAGATCACATAGTCTGTGTAGATAAACTGGAGGGGAAACAGACTACTTAATATTTACCATGCCACAGGTCATTAGGCTGCAGGTTGGTGGGGTGTTTTTGAAATTCCTATTGCATGATCAAAATATCTCCAGTACCAATGCTGACAGGAAAAACTTCAGAGGTGGGATGCAAGGCAATGCACCTTCCTGAGCTTTCACTCATCATGGAACGCTTCACAGGCAATGAGAAGCAGAGCAGAGCTAGCCAAGTGAGAACTGCTTTTGCTCTTTGCTTCAATGCTTCTTGTCTCAGCTTGTGGAAGTTATTCCTACACTTGCTCTGTCAAAACTAAAGTGATCAAATAATAAAAGGTAAACCATTAATCAAGTGACAGCTCAGAACCTTGCATGAAAGCCTAATGCCTTTTCTCTTGAAATATTTGTTTAATCAGATGTTTGTTAAAAAGCTGATTTATTACCCACACTAAATACAAATATTTTTTGTGTGTTTGATTGAAATGTTTATTTTACTGCAGGTCATACATGAATAGATTTAGTTAAAAGGGGAGAAAAAGCTAATACAGAATGAGAAAAAATATTGTGGCTTATTACATAAATAAACACATTTTGAACATTCCCAAGCCATACTGATAAAACTATACAAGAGGTTCAGAACTTTAGACAGTGACATACAGATGGAGTCTTATATATCTTATCTATATATTTTATGGAAATATATATTACATTGCAATAGGCTTTTTGTATAATGAGAAAAATCATATAGAATATATTTATTTGATTTCTGAACACCCACCTTAATGGTTAAAAGAAACGAATTCATGAATTTGTGTCATCTTCGGGATTTCATAGAATGAGTTTTTGCCTGCATTGATCTTGGACCATTGCCCAGAAGCCTTTTTTCAAACACTATTCAAAGGGATTATATTAATTTCTTAAGCACCAAATAAATGGTGACCAGTACTTCTGAAGAACTGCCTCCTTCCAGAACCAACTACACACATTCAAGTCAGCATGCAGGATCCTAATCCATAGCCTGCTATTGAAGTCTGTGGTCATGTGATAAGACTTATTTCAATCAGCTAGTACAGCTATGAAATACATTCTAAGATGTTAGTATGAAAACATGATAATAAATATTTACTCTTATTATGTTTTGCATGTAAAGGTAAAGGTAAAGGTTTTCCCCTGACGTTAAATCCAGTTGTGACCGACTCTGGGGGTTGGTGCTTTTGGTCCACAAGTTCAGCAGCTCAGCGCTTTAACACACTGTGCCACCAGGGTCCCCCTGGTGCATTGTATAAACCATTTTTAATTATGTGACTTCTTCTTCTTGTCATCGTCCTCCTCCAATTTATTATCAGCTATCTTGGGACAGAAATCAATTTGTTGCATATCCGACCTCTGATTATGTCAACATATGTACCCTTTAGGGCACTGCAGAAGGAATTATCCAATCTTCCAGGGATGATGTAGTTGGTATGCTGGCAGAAACGTAGGCTCTCCCAGTTAGCTTAATGGATCTCAGCCTTGGAATTTTATTCAGATGAAAATACAGACACAAATATTGACACAAATACATAAGGGGGTTATTTGTTTTTTTTGTCAAAAAGTGATGTATGAACTCATTCTTGTGTTGTAACAATGAACCCTATAATCAACCTAATTCCTAACGATAGCCATTTTGAAATGTGCAATTGACAAATAACTTAGATCCAGTTTATATATGTTCTTTTGCTGCCTAAAATCAAAATATTTTTCTGTCCACATTGAACTTTTTTCTTTAAATCTATCATCTGGAATTTGTTGGCCTATTTAACTTATTTTTTCTTTATATGTATCATTTGTGACCTGATGATGTCTCTTGTTACAAGTATGTTTTGTTAATGGTGCCCACATGATACGTTATCAATCTGTAACAGAATTATTTTTTAAAAAAAGACAGCTGCTTTCTCATAGTTATTTCATTTGCATACAAACAAATTGATATTTTGCTGAGTACTCAAAGAATAATAAGTCTTTATCAGAAATTTTTGCACATGTTACACTGAATCTAATTATGGATCTTGTGTGCGTGGCTATTAACTAGTTAGTTGCTTAGTATGAATTAACATTAATGAAATTTTATTTACAGCCCGCCCTATCTCCCTGAAGGGACTCAGTGTGGTTTACAACAAACATGTTGGCAAACATTCAGTGCTAACAGTATTGAGCAACATAAACAGTACACCAATTTAGAGATGTGAAGGTCTCTAGAATTGTCCTTTTTGATGCAAGATCCACAGTTGGAAAAGTAATTAACTTTGAGATCTTCCAGAGAATATCCTCATTTTAAGCCACAGGACCAGAGTAAGAGGTTTCTTAAGAGAACTTTCCAGTAGGAAGGTGACTAGATAACTATCAAATTAAATTAAATTACTCCCAGGGCTGAGTGTTTATCTTTAGGTACAACAAGAAACAACTATTACCCCCCTCCCCACCACTCTGCCTTAACAGAAATACACACTGAATGGTCTCACCCACTTTGCAGTCCATATTTTAAGTGCCTTGTTTCCTAATTTCTGGAGCTGGTCAGCAGTATTTTACATTCAAAATGTTGTATATTGCAAACAATATATATCTTAAATACAAATATGACAGCTAAAAACCAAAAATAAAATGTTTTAAAATACAAACACACATTTCACACCTTTTTAACATCCCCCTGAAATGCAAAAAAAAAAAAAATGGAAAAAGCTCTGTGATACCAGAAAATGTTTTATTCTTTTTTCATTTTCACATGTGAAAATGAAATGAATGATTTAAATTTCTACCAAGTAGTTATGATTCTGTTCAGCATGCCCATGTTAAGAATAAATAGGTATTCCGAATGTATTAGGTTATTTCATAACATATTCATGAAACCTTGGACCTTAGTACTTTGTGGAGGAGCTCATGTTCCTGAACTTAAATGTGTCATTTCTGAAATTTATGTCTCACAACTGTGTAAGTATCACCAACATTGCTGTTTTCTAAGGGTTGTCCTACTGACATTACTACTTCCTGCCCCCCTTGGCCTGCTTTTAGATATTCATTTTGGGACCATAAGTGGACAACCACATATTATTATAAATCATTTTAGCTGCAAAGATATTCCAGCTATCTTACTAATTCATATGGCATGTTCCTGCTTAATGAAATGAAATTATTGTGGTCCAGAATGCATTTTTATTAGTGCTAGTTATTTGGTTATGTGTCATTTCCGCTTATGTGCTGTTCATCAAAAATAGCTCTTGAAATTAATCCAGAAAAGTGTGTTGAATGTGTGTGTGTCTATACACGCGCGCACGCACACACACACACATTATCAAATTTTGTGTGCACCCCAGGAACATAACACTTCAGGAACCAGTAAAAATCAATTATGAGTTTCTCTGCTTAATTCAACATGCCTTTAAAGTAGAGGTGTAAGGCTAATTAAAATTAATAGAAGTGTTTTAGAGTTTATGTATAGAGAAAGGAGAGGCTTTTTGCAAGAAGAAAATTGAGGTTTCTATCTTTTACTTTTTAAAACAAACTGATCAAATGCTGCTAATTAAATCCATTGTTACATTACAGTTGATGCATTGTGTGCCTCTAAAGGTAGAAACCAATTGTTCATAGTAAATGGTATTTATGGTAAAATTATACAAGGGTAAACAGCATTGTAAATTCTTTCCATGAAGTCAGAATGTGTTTGAATAGTGTGCCACAACTCTTAATTTATCTGTGACCTCTGATCACATTACACTTTCCAGATTACATTAGAGACTGCGCCCTGGGAGACAAAAGCCATCTTTCATCTTCAAAGGGCAGAATGAGAATACTAATTTGATTGCCTTGACTACAACCCACTCTCCCAGTTGGGAAAGTTAACAAATCAAATCAACAACAAATAGTTCAGACAGAAGAATGCAAGGAGCAGTTTTTGTGAATAAAATCCAATAGAATATATTTTGAAGTTATCTGCCTATAGATTTCTCCCCTTTGTTGGAATATACATATACACAGACACACCCCAAGTGATATGTGCTTCTATCTTAGCTGTCTGTAGCTGAAAGATTTTATGATAAGTAGAGTGTTATTTGTGCTGTTTTACTAGATAAATTATGTATGGCTTTGCACTTGCCACTGACACTTCCTATAAACCAGGGGGAGCAGCTTAATGGACTAGAGCCCATAAATATTGTACCATTCAAATCCACAATGACAAAGGGCTTACTGCTAAATAGTGTTCTTCTAAAAATGCAGCACTTCAGCTAATCAAATAAATTCAGAGTACAAGTCATTTGCGCCTGCTTACAATAGGAAAAGCCAGTAATGCAAAGAGTGAGATTATTTATACTTTCCATAACTTACATTTTAAGAGTTGGCATTCAAGGACTAAACCAGATGAGAAAGCTGAAAACACACACATATTGATATAATGTTAAGATATTTTCATGTGACGGCATTACGACTGTGCTTTTCTGGAGTGACATAATTATTTCAATCTTGAAAAATGAATTACTTTTATTTAAAACCAGAAATTGGCTAAAAGCTGTTTCAATTTGGCAGCATCCACACTTGCAGAGCATGGGATCACTCAGAGAAGGAAACAATAAACATTGGCCTCTCCTGCAAAATAAGGGGGGGGGGTGACAATTAAAGGCAAAAATGTAATCTATTGGAGGTGGGTGGGTTTGACTCTTTTTTTCCAAAGTTTGGACTCAAACTAGTATGGATTTCTTGATCCACCTGACATTGAAACTACAGTGGAGTCTCGCAACATAAACAGGCCAGCAGAATGTTGGATGGATTAGCGTAAATGTTGGATAGTAAGGCGAGATTAAGGAAAAGCTTATTAAATGTCAAATGACATTATGATTTTACAAATTAAGTGCCAAAACATCATGTTTTAAAATAAATCTGCTACGTGTTTGGCTACACTTCTGTTTTTGTTGGGTGTGTTGGCCCACTGTGCATTGCAGCTTAGAGAAGCAGGTGTGGATCCTGGCGGGAGACAGGCTGCTTTGGATAATACAGAATGTTGAATGAGTGAAGGTTGGATAAGCGAGACTCTACTGTACAAGTTGGCCATAGATTTCTGTTCTGACTATTTATCTTTCAATATTTTACCCTTCCAGATTTACTTTACATATGTGTATGCACATACGAGCCAGTGTTTCTATCCAAACTCTATCAAATGTTTAATCAATACACTACCCTTCTTAGAAAAATAATGAATGACACCCATGATATGCACGTGTGTGTGTATTAACTTAGAAATAAAACTGACTAGAATTTCAGTGTATATGTCATATGGATAATGATGGTAAGGAAGACAATGACCAGATGGTTGGTCACCTGTCCATGTGTTAACTGATACTATTTCATAGACCATGAGCTCCATTATTTTTTGATATCAGACTAGACTTGAACTGAGCAATATTTCAGACAGAGGACATCTTCAATAGAAAAATATCCTTTGTAAAAAAAAAGGGCACATGCAAACCTAACTGCTCAGGTCATGTTAATTGAAGTAACAATTTAATACATATTTGGGATATTCGATTATTGACACTCTGCCTATATGCTAAGGAGGAGTGTATAGGTAAGAGATAGTGTATGAAAGAACATTTTGGAATGATTCATGTTGAAGTTTCATTTCTTTAAAAGAATGTTAGTAGATGTTTAGCTTATTTTGTTCTATACACCATTATGGGCTATGAGTTTTCTGGAAATATTTGTCTGTTGACTGTTGGATGTAGTCCTTTGAAATGATGACCCTTCAATATTATTGTGGCATTTAATATGGACATTTGCTACTCCAGTTTTATAAAAATATGAGGCAAAGGGAATGGGAAGCTAGTATCATCAGGCAATTTTGACTTGTTCTTTTAAAAAGTTCTACCTGTTGCCTACTAAGTCATAATATCAGGTATTAGTCCTAAACAGATTTTATAACTCCCAAGGAAAATCAGTATTCATGATCAAAAATGAAAGTAGGGAGCACAATACTCCACGCATGCAGCTCCATGCACTATCCTAAGGGACCTACCAGGCCTTGTGATTGCTGCCAAGGACATACGTTAGTCATGGCTGGAAGGAAGAGAGGGATTCACTCAAATAGTATAAGTTTTGCAGTCAGTTCTGCAGCATGTGGGAAGGCAAACAAGTTTAGTCTCCTGTGAACAGTAATAATAATAATAATAATAATAATAATAATAATAATAATAATAATAATAATAATAATAATAATAATAATAAAAACTTTATTTATACCCTGCCACCATCTCCCCAAAGGGACTCGGGGTGGCTTAAATGGGGCCCTGCCCAGGACAATACAGTATAAAACAACATAAAAACAACATATCAAAATACAATTAACCAACACAACTGATAAAATATACAGTATAACACAAAGTCAAGAAGCAATCTAACAGGGGCGAGCCGCATGAACACTAAATTAAAAAACTCGGGGTGAGAAAGGGATCAAATAGAAAACCTCAGGGGACAGGGACAGGGATTAACAAAGAGTATCTGGTAGGTCAATGTCAAAAAATAAACGTGGAACTCTGTGTCATACACATGTATGTCACTAACAGAATTTTAGCACAAATGAACTTGAGAAGTAAATATTTATTGAATATCCAGTCATTTAATTGATCTACTTTAATTGGGATTAATATTTAGATGTAAATGTGTGTAGAAGTGCATCTGTTGGGAAAAAATCAATCTGATAGATAAATAAAACAAAGTTATTGTCTTTAAACTTGTCCGAATTATTTGAATTCAACATATATTCTTTGTGTCAGAAAGTGAGATTAATTTTTTTCTGGATTGCAAATGATTTCATAGAATCATTCTATAAATGAGAAATGTACTTTGGTATGAAAACTAAATTAAATGAGCTTTAGAAATCTCTTCAAATGAAAATCTGTCTCTTAGGACCGCGGTGTATGTGAATGTATGCTTCCAAGGAAACAAAACCAATTCATTCCTTCCCTTTTAATTTGTTTGTTTTGGATTATAACTAAGCCTTAATATGCGAACATGTGATGGAAATAAATTGGTGCTATTCTCTTTAACAAGTGCTTAATGTTTCAATTTGAAGTGAAAAGTTGAAAAAGAAGGGAATCAAATTATACTATTGCTTTACATTTGTGGAAAAACTCCCAACACTTTAGAAAAGCAGTATTAAGCAACTTCAATAAATTGTGTTGTTTGAAGAAAGCTCATTAGCACCTTGTGCGTTTTAGCACTGCCTGCACTGTAACTTTGTTTCCAGAAGACATTGTGATAATATGAACAAATCCCTGGTACAACTGGAAGCTCAAAGCTTCCCCCAAAGACTTTGAAATAAGTAAGTCCTGTGTGGCAATGAAGGGTACAGATAACACACCGGTGGCACAGAGAGGTTTTACAGTGTGATCTTAAAAGTAGGCCAGTGTGACTTCTGAAATGTTGCTACTCATATAAAGAAACTGGTAGTAGCTATAAATGTCTTCAGCAAATGTCTTTAGTACCTGATCTTTTGGATTCCTCTTGCAGTTAGACTGCAATCTTACACCAATTTGCCTGGGAAGAATGCCCTTTTGCATTGAATGGGGATTCTTACTTTCTATATGGAATTACACCATAAAGGTGAAATTTTAGGTGGACAGAGACGTGTCAGGATTATTTGGTGATTAGATCCAGCAAGCCGCTTCTTTTACCAATTATTTATATCTGTAATAGTGCAGTGCATTATGTTATGGGTGTAGGTATGCATTTAATGACCTCCAGGCATAGAAGCTGGAGACTGCTGCACGTGGTACCCTGCACTCAGATGCTTCATGTAAAGTGATGCTTCATGACTATTTAAGGCCTCACTATCCCTAAACATGCCATCTTTGGTTCTTCTATTTGCAGTAACATCACACATACACTAATAGATGAGGAATATGAAGAGACTTTGGGAGAGGGGGTTATTGGATCATAAGGTCTATTCAAGCATTTTTGCACAATTTGGGACATATTAGTGCTATTAGTCCAGTGGTGAATAGGCTTGCCACCTCCCTTCAGGAAGATTGTGGTATAATTGCCCTTCCTCCCCAGCTCAATAATCCTACAGGAAATTTGCTGACAATGGTTATTTCTGTTCTCTTGTGAGTATGTGATATGCTACTCAGTTGAGTTTAGGAGGGTTGTAGTTTATTTCCATTATTTTTTTAATTTGAACTTGGAGTGGGCTGTTTGGAAGTGTGGGGGAAGAGGCACAGTTACAGCCCCGCTGGTTAGTATCTTGATGAGTGTGAACCAACAATAGTTCCTACATATCTCATTGTATAGAATGGATTTTCAAATTGCAGGTCAACCCCTGGTTGGTAGGTTACAGTCTTCTGGGGCTAGGCCTTTTCTGGCTTCTGCACTAAATATTTACAGTGCCCTGCCCAGGTCTCTGATCTGTTATGGTTTATTTTGGATTCTTCTTTGTCCTTTGTAGTATTAGCTTCCTCCTCTTCCTCCTTCTCCTCCCTTATATAGCACCATCAAGTGTGCATGGTGCTTTACAATAAAAAGCAAAAGCAATGAGTCCTGACAGACATGTATAATATAAAATATGTGTATGCACACATAAACACACAGGAAAGGAGAGATAATAAATCACAAAACTGTACAATACAATTGCAAAATAAACCATCCAGATAAAATGCAAATAAAAGCATCATATAATAAAAATCAAACATGCAATATATGTAATTAAAATATCAACATACAAGACTACAAAACATCAAGTTGAAAAATTATATATTTTATTTTTTAAAGGTTTTAAACTGATTTTTTTAAAAGTAAGGGAAAAAATAATCCACAAATGCTCAGGGTCCAAGAACATGAGGCTATCTCTTTTACTTGGGTATCATCTGCCACTTTGATATCCATGTCCTCTTTTGCATCATCCAATTCAGCTATAAATGTGCTGATTAGCACTGGACCCAGGACAAAAACCTGTGACATTCCATTAGTCACTCCTCTCTAGAATCAAGAAGAGTCTTTGATGAGCATGCTTTGGGCATGGCCAATCAATGAATTACACATCTATCAAATAGTAGCATTGTCCACATTTTACTGGCCTGTTTGCAATAATATCATGGGAGACCTTATCAAAGACCTTACTGAAATCATGGTAGGCTACATTCAAGACATTCCCTTCATCTACCAAGTGTATAATTCTATCAGAGAGAGACAGACAGATGAGGTTAGTCTGGCATGAATTGTTTTTCAAGAGCCCATGCTTTTATTGATTACAGCATTCACTTCTAAGTGTTTATTGATCTGCTTAATGATCTGCTTGAAAATCTTTCATGATAATGATCACAGGCAGAGTAGATGGCACTTGTTTGAGCCCTCCCCACCCCACCCCTTTTTGAAGATGGGAAAACATTTGTCCTCCCTGAGACTTCTCCTGTTCTTCAGGAATTCTCAAATATTATTGGCTCTACCAGTTTTTTTTTAAAAAAAATACACTTGGATGTAGTTCACCTGGCCATGGAGACATGAATTCCTGTACTACCTCTTTACCTCATATTCCCTAGTGCACCATCTGTTTCATTTTTCCCAATTGAGCATTGTTTTCCTTTGGGGAGAAGACTGAGCCAAAGAAGGTGTTGAGTAGTTCTACCTTCACTGTCTGTTAGCATTTTGCCATCTTCTCCCTGCAATGGCCCTGCAATTTATTTGTATTGTACTGGTTTTGCTATAATGTCCTTAAAATAAATACTGAGTATTTATATGATAGCATAATGAAAGCATAGTACCTAGAACTGTATAAGGATACAGGGTTCATAGAAAGTGAATATTATTCACTTCAAATAAATGCAAATGTACTGAAGAGTTCAGAGGAATAATGTACATTATGCATTTGGTTTATCAATATCACACCTAGTCATTCACTACCATTAGGATACTATATTATGCAGATATCCTAGATCATCTGCTTATATATAAAGCTGTAATGAAGGACCTCATCACAAGGAAGTCCTTGATGTATAGAATCCGTAGGGCAGCAGGGTAAATTGTGGGGCAGAGAGGCAATTCCATCACCCGCATCACCCGCTTGCCCATCACACACTGGAAAAAGTATGCTCCCATGCTATCAATTTAAACATGGATAGTCTCCCGTGTTCAGAGTCCCCGATCATAGAACAGTTTTCTAACATAGCCAGTATGGAGTCCTACTGGAAGTAGATGTGCATCATGTGATGGGATCAGGTGAGCTCTGTGTTGGCTGCATTGGTGAACTGTTCTACAACATAAGAAAAGGGCAATGTGATGAGGTTATAAGCAATATCTTTTGGCCCAATCTTTCCCCGAGTCCACCTTGACAGCCATCGGCAAGCTGAACAGATTTTCTTCACCCAATCTGACTGCTGGTGGTTAAGGGGGACTGCAGTGGTATTTATGTAGGTGCTCAGTAAGTATATTTAATGTTACTGAATACAGACCAGTTATGGATCTATAACTCCAGGTTATGAATCTGTAACTGCAATACCAATGCAACTCATCATTTAAAGAGCCCATGAAATGAATTCAATGTTCTCTAAATACCCAGGAGTGTAAATGTGAGGATCTGAGGAAAGGTTTTGGTGGACAGATAAGTTTGAAAGTGGTTACTGACAGAGGTGAAAAGAGCTCAGCAATTATTCCTAAAGTGAAAAAGGATAAAGTAAAAAGGCAGTAATCACAGAGTGAGAGCAAGAACTGTTATTGTAAGTTATAAAGTAAACATTGCAGATTCCAATTTGGTCTTTCACAGTTTGCTACAGGAAATATGCTGTCTTAACTCATGCACTGAGTTAATTTTGCCACATGAAGCAACCATTTCCTTATTAGATAGATTTAGGCTTGGGCAGCTACAGGCATTGCTTAAAGAAGCATGAAGCAAACTGCTACTCTTTGAAATGATCCTTGTCATTTGCAAAGAACATCCTTTGCTGATGGCTTGTTCTCCAACTGAAGCATCAAATGTAATCTCACCTGTGAGTTATGATGTTATGGCTGCATGATAGAAATTCTCATATATTAGGTTTATGTGCCATGTCTTCAACTCACCCAGATGAAAATCAAAGGAATGGTTTTGGTCATAGAACTCTTCCATCATTGCTAGTACTAGAATTATTCTTTGTTCAGAAAAAAAGGTTGGTGGCATGAATTCAGTTCTAGCCTGTTTTTCAGGGTGTTCAGTATGGAGTGCAGTCAAGAGAGAATTAGTGAATTCAGTTCTAACCAATTTCCCTAAATGAGTGATATTGTAGATAGGAAAATACAAGATGAAAATAGATCCTGTGATTAGCAAAGACCCCATAGCCTTCACTGTTCATGCTGTTGAATTCCCATCATGAAATTAGAATATCAGATACAGGAAATGGATTTAAAGGGCCATTTCCTGACCTATTTATTATTATTTAGAATAACATGTGAATGGGGGAAAAGGTTAAGGGGGATCAATTTGTAATACATAACACATGGCATATTAGCCACCTAGTGAAATCTGTCCCTGGGCCAGGTGTCATTCCCCCTAATTACTTCCAAGGTCATGCATACACCAATTATCCCGAAGGCCAACGAAAATTCTTTGGCTGCACTTCTCAGCCGATCATAACTAGAAGGCCATCCTGAGGGCACTCCTTCCCAAACCTCAGAATTTTTTTTAAGAGAGAACCCTCATTCCAGCCCCAAGGGTGGGGGAAAAGTTTTTTCAGAAAAAACTTATAGAAACTGTTGTGGAAGTCATCCCCTAAAGGGCTGGGGGGGGGGGGGGGAGGTGCCACAATGCCTACCAGGACTATTTTACCTTTACCATGCTACCACTTGGAGAAGATCATGATGCTGGGGAAAATGGAAGGAAAAAGAAAGAGGGGTCAACCAAGGGCAAGATGGATGGATGGTATCCTTGAAGTGACTGGCTTGACTTTGAAGGAGCTGGGGATGATGACGGCCGACAGGAAGTTCGGGTGTGGGCTGGTCCATGAAGTCATGAAGAGTTGGAAGCGACTGAATGAAAAAAACAACTACAAATGCTACCACTAGGACAGCCAATATATTCTTTATTCCCTCTTTGAAATCATTCACAAACAGAACATTTCCCTCTTCCAAGAGGTGTACTCCATTGACCCTGAATAATTCTGGCTGTTTGAACACAATTTCTCTGTATGAGACTACTCAGCCCCCAAACTGCCTCATTTCCCAGCTGACCTTCCTTCTGGCCAAATCAAGCTTTTTGGGATTACAATCCCCCAGCTACCTCAACTGTGGCAACTGGCTGACCGGACAATCTGAACTCCAGACCAACATTACCTGATACAATTTGAATCTCCTAGGGCTTGCACAATCAGTGCCCCCCCCCCCCAAACAGGCCAAAGAAATTGACCCCCAAATAGACAATCAACATATCTGGATGAGGCCCCCACCTCCCTTCCAATAACATTGGTAGCAGCCCTCCCCCATTGGAGCCCCCTTCTACCCCACCATTCAATTATAACCTGGTCACTCAAACCCATCTGTATCCCAAGGTGATGAACATGTATCTCTGCCTAGAACACCAAACCGTGTCCACAAATGAGGACTCACATTTGAAGCAATCTGAATCTGTAAACTCAGTACAAGAAGGGGAGGGTGTCAATCATCACTGGCCTGCTGCTGGGAATGACCTCACATAACACCAATATGCATTTGAGTGCCATCTCCCTATATGCACTGAATATCTTGTTCCTTAAATACCATGGCTGCCGTAGAGGCTGCCCCAATATGAAAATAATGGGTCCCAAAATTGATCCCTTCTAAGCTGAAAGCTTGAAGGGCCGTAGATGTAACCTAGTAAGTGGGAGGGAGTCTGCATGCCTCCACAGGATACCAGAATCACTCCTCCTTACCTCCACATATTCGTTCAATACTCTTACAGGGCACAGGGTCTCCTCTGCACAGGTAAATAACTCTACCTTCATTCCCTTACCTTTTTGATCTGTTTTGGAATATCAAATTGCTTGCTCTGGTCATATTTCTAAGACCTGCATTGCCAGTGCTCTGCCTGAGCCATCTCAGCCCAATTTTACAACCAAATCACTTACCCGCAGGACAATAAAGAAAGCTGTTAGAGCTTTAGCATGAAGGAGTAGGGCCTCAAACCGAGAATGACAAATACTGGTCCAAACCTTTGCTAAACCTCTCAATGTAACTGGCCTCAATAGTGCACAATAATCTTTTATTGAGCCAAGCTCCTGGGACCACCCTTCCAACATCTTACAAACCCTAAAGCCAGTGGTTAAGGTGTGTTGTCGAAGGCTTTCATGGCCAGGATCACAGGGTTGTTGGATGTCTTGTGGGCTGTGTAGCCATGTTCCAGAAGCATTCTCTCCTGACGTTTCACCCACATCTATGGCAGGCATCCTCAGAGGTTGTGAGGCATGGAGAAACTAGGCCTAGTTTCTCCATGCCTCACAACCTCTAAGGATGCCTGCCATAGATGTGGGCGAAACATCAGGAGAGAATGCTTCTGGAACATGGCCACACAGCCCGAAAGACATACAACAACCCAGTGGTTAAGTCTGGGTACCCCTTAGCTTTGGAGGCAAATGCCAATGCGAACAATTTATTCCTAATGGATGCCAGCTGGGGCCAAACCTTTACTGTACAGGAATACACAAAAATGGAGGATGCAGTCCACTGGAATAGGCCAGGGATTGCCAAGGCTTAACTAGACCTAATTCCCCCCCCCCCCCCAGACTTATGGTAGCCCTGCTCTAATGCTAGCATAATTCCAATGACCCAATTCACCTCACCTGCCAAGGCTTCATAGGCTGTAAGGCATCACCGTGAGGGACACACACTCACTCAGGGTGAGTTCCCTGAAGCAATCCATCTGTTGACAGGAAGGCACATCAGCTATACCATTATCCACTCCCACTGTGTAATGGGCAAAAATATACAATATCATGATGGAAGCATTGCAAAACAAATGCTTGGACCAGATTCATTGTCCATGGTAACTGGGATGTCATAGAATTAATGACCTGGACTGTGGCCGCATTGTCACACCAAAGGTGAACTATGCTGTTGGCAAAGTATCTGGCCCATAACCAAACAGCCTCCACTATAGGGAAGAACTCCAAAAAGGTTAAATTATACAGCACTAGGAAGACCACTGATATGGCCACTATTCTGCATATCACTGGCTATTGAAATAAACTCCAAAACCCATAGACCCTGCAGCATTTGATGCTACCAGCTGAGTGTCACATACCTTCCGTTCATTTTTCCAAAATGAGACACCACTGAAGGAGTCTAGAAAATCAGTGCAAATAATCAGATTATCACAGATGCCCCAAAATAGTGGTGGGGCCTGGCAATGCTACAGGTAGCATTGCATAAGCAACGCAAGATGCCCTTCGTGGTGCCCCTACTCAGCAGGCAAAATTAAAATTCCCTATGAGTTCCTAGAATTCCTTCACTGTTCCCTTATAGTGACCTAAAAAACTGTTCAAGTTACCCATCAGGTTTACTCGTTTATCCACTGGCAAGAAACAGCTCTAAGCTACTGTATCCATTAAATTCTCCCCAAAAGTGAGTATGGTAGCTAGCCCCTCCATCTTTTCTTGTGCTAGAGGTACTCCAAACTCACTGGCTAATTGCTGAAATCACTGCATTAAGTATCTACATTGTCCAGTACCTGCTTTACCGATGAACTAAAAATCATCCAAATTGTGTACCACTATTGACAGTTTGAATTTCTTTGTGTCAGCCCACTCCAGGAATGAACTTATTCACTCAAAAGCATTAGAGGACATACAGCAACTCATGGGCAGAGCTCTATCCATATATTAAGCCCTTTCAAAAAAGATCACCAATAACTCAAAGTCCTGAGGGTGAAATGGGAGCAGCCAGAAAGCTGGCAATGTCTCATTTGGCTAGCTCCACTCCAGCTCACCTTTTTCCTAACTTGCAAAATGGCATCATCAAATGACATGTACTGCACTGAACATAACTTGGTCAAAATGACAGCATTTACTGGCTCAACTTTAGGATATAAAAGGTGATGTATAAGCCGAAACTCCCAAGGGGCCTTCTTTGCAATAATCTCCAATCGTGAAACCCTCATGATACAACAATATGACCACCCTATTACCAACCAGTCTCACCAAAGACCATGGGTTTAGGCCCTTAATTAAAATTGTCACTCTTAATTAATTTCCAAACAGGCCCTCCGTGCATAATGAAGTAATACCGAACCTGCAAACTGTCTGACTCACTCCATCCTGGCTAAGCTATATCACCTGGCGGTGCCCTAAAATAAAATGGCTTTTGCCAGGTGTAACCTTGCAAGTCTTCTAGTTAGGCCTCAAAACTCCCCCCCCCATAAGAGGGAAGGAGGTCCTCCTGTTTCTTATTATTGTTATTACTGATGTTATTGTTATTGTCAATATTATTAGTATTGGTGTTATTTAATTAATTTAACCAGTCACCCTTGCCCTCTTCCCAATGGAAGGTTTGGCCCCTAGTTCCTCCCGAGGAAAAGGTCCAAAGCCCACCTATTGCTGGGGAAAAAAGGTCTTGAATTAAATCTAGGCCAGAGCTGTGTCCCTGCCTCCTGGTCTCATACTGAGACAAAGAGGCCAGCTGGTCCCAACCAAGTTTGACTCCTTCGGTGGGGGGGAGGGGTGTCTTCAAATACACTCCCTTGCCTTAAGCTTTGCTTCTTGGCTGAGAGTGGGACAATGACACAATAAAATACAGTTTCTAGGTGCTTCTGAAGAATATGTTTACCAATTAGAACTACTTGGGATGTGCAAGAAAAAGCTAACATCATAGAATTGGAAGGGACCACAAAGGCCATCTAATCAAGCCAATGTAACGTAGTACTGAAGGTGCCCATCCAACCTCTGCTTAAAGACCTTCAGCATTCTTCAAGGTAATCTATTCTACTCTCAAATGGTTTTTACAGAAAAATGTTCCTCCTAATGTTGTGGTGGAAGCTTGCTTCATCTTCTACATTGAATCCCTTGAAATATATATGGATAACTACCATGTTACCTCTCAATCTTTGTTTCACCAAGCTAAAAATACTCTGTTCCTTTGCGTCTCAAAAAGCTTTGTTTCCAAAATGACCTTTGATCATCTTGCTCACCCTTTTCTGGTCATGTTCTCACATGTAAATATCCTTCTTAAACTCTGATGCTCAGAACTGGACCAGTATGCCAGTGAGGTCTGGCTAAAGTATTACTACTCTTGATCTGGATTTTGTACTCCTGCAGCCCAGACGTGCATTGGTTCCCTTGACTACTGAATCACATAATTTACACATGTTTGGCTCATGGTGTTCTGAGAACCTCTCAAACAGGGCTTCTCAAACTCTTTTCAGCCACAGAGCCCTTTTTGAAGCAAAAGTTTCTCATGGAGTCCCAAGAAATGTTTATATATTATATTATATATAATGTGTGTGTGTATATTTGGACACAGGGACTTTAACATTGGCAGATGGACTGGACCAGTGACAGATAGATGGAGAGTGTTTGTGTAATTTTTTTAAAAAACATGAACAAATTCCTATGCACACTACACATATCTCCTTTTAAAGATCTATGAATCATATGATCTCAAAGATTTTGTGGTTATTAGATAGATTTTCAGTCATGGGATGGAAAGTTAGATTGTTCATGAAACAGTCACAGGTGCTAGTGGACTTCAGCAAGGGTAGTAAATCAATTTTACTTAGAATGGAGACTCTGGACATGTGAAACCTCTGTTCAAAGACCCTGGCTCTGAAACCAACTCTACTCACAGATATGAACTATTACAATCCTCTTGCCAGAAATTTGTTCCATAGTCACAAGTGTTGGAATTCTCGTGCAACTGTATGTGGCCTATGTCTGCATTTATTGATAGCATACTCAGTTAAAACATAAGAAAAAGTACAAAATGTTACAATATGTGCTCTCTTTTAAAGGAAGCATTCATAGTTCAGAGTTCCATTTCATCCCAAGCATGGCTTTGCCAAAGACAAAAGGGTGGAACTAAAAATACCAGCACATTTCAATTTAAAAGCTCTCATTTATAGTAGCTAAACCCTTGGGAAAGCAGTTTGGTTTTTAGAACAGAAAAGAAGAAAAACTTATAGAAAAGGTAGCTAAGTACTCAAAGATTCTATTATTGGAAGCAGATGTGCCTGTCCGACCAGATCCTAGAAGAGCTGGAAGCATCCCTAGGACCCTGAGATTCCACATCATGCACATATTCTGTGTCTATTGAGCATACACAGTCCTCATCAGATTGCTTTGATATAATGTTCTATTGTTGTTGTTTTAAAATATCTATTTATTTATAATTTTATAAATCTCAAGATTACCCTGAGCATCTCAAAAGTCATCTAATGGTCTATAATGTGAAACTGACATGGATAGCTTGGAAAATTATGATGATGTCGCACCTCAGGTTAGCTTCACCTTGCTAAAGACACCAGGCTGCACACAGAATGTAGTCTTTTGTAGTTTATTAGGAAATAGACAGTAAAATGGTTCATAAAAGTTAAAAGTTCAGTTCCAAAATATAGTTACAAAACAAGGCTGTAAATCATCAAATCCATAGAAGCATAGGCAAGAAACAAGAAAGATCCTTTCAAAGGAAGCCAAAGCCCCAACAATGAGAAAATATCCAGGCTACAAGGTAATACAGGAACGCAGACTTGATACAGGAAAGCAGACTTGGTTCTTAACTCTTACTCCTATCTTTGGAGTGGCCATCAGGCATAACATGGCTAATGTCAGTTTGTCATTTGGAGTGACATCAGCCAGGATACCAGAATAGCATTTGGAAGGGGGTTGGAATCCTCCCCTCCTTTTCATCCTCCCTTCTCTGATCTCTTATTGCTGTGGCTGGCTAACATCTTTCCAGACAGTGTATAACATGCGTAGTGTCAGTGGTTCATTGCCTAGATTATGTAAATGGAAAGGACAGTAAGTACCATTCCATGTCATCCGGCTGCCTGAGCTCAGAGAATTCAGGATGACTGTTTAAATAGTAGGCTGGTGCAAAAGTTTCTAAAGTCAAATTAAAATTTGTAAAATCTGTATTTATGAAGTAATTTCTGACATGTGGGCATGGCCTGCACCTAAAACTTAAGAATCAAAATTTACCCAATCCTTTTTATTAGCATTTTGTAAAACTCAGAAGGCTCTCTCCCAAAGTCAACTTCGGTTTCATGGCAAGCAAGTAAAGCAAAGCCAAAAATGTTCCCAATTTCTCTGTAAATTAATGGCCTCTCGGCATTAGGAGAGGGAAAGCAGGGAACAGTGGCCATCCAGGGGGATTGTCCATTCCCTGTAGCCAGACCCAGTTAGCAACCTGGCTATAGCATTTTGGACCAGCTGAAGTTTCCGAGCACTAATCAATCATTACATAGAATTGAATAGACAACTTAACTAAATTTCAACTGAAATGTGCTATGATTGATTCACATTGTTTTTCATTGTTTAAGACGTTTTTAACTCACATGATTTTAACTGATAAATTATTCTTATTTTTACTGTTTTGAATTGATTTTATTCTAATTCATCCTGGGAACTTTTGTCATAGGGTGGCATATACATGTTTTAATAAATTAATACATAAACAAAACAAATATGTCCTGTTTTTGTAGAGAACTGGTGTGAAAGTAATTTAGTAACCAGATTACATAAAGCAAATTATGATTTTATCCAACTGATCAGCCCCTTCTGTAGTTTATCTATTTGTTCAATTAACAGTAAATTGTATATGAAGGTACAAACAAATGGCAATCGTAAATACATACTTGAAGCCAATCACTTTCATATTTAAACCTTTGCCATTTCAGTTTTAGTACTCATTGAATCACAAAAGAGATAATTATGTAGTACGAAATGCATTTCAGACTTTTGGTAAATTTCTTCATAAATTATTTAAAAGAAGGTATCTTGATCTTTTGAACTACAGATATTGGATATTCCAAACAATTGTAAATAGTGAATATTGTAGCATGATTATTTACCTAGGAATGCATTTTCTCCTAAGCCTCATCCGGCTGAATGACAGTTTGGAGCGGGAGTACTCACTGTTGCATACAATTCTTTTTGTCTCTTACTATTGAAGCTGACAAATCCAATATACTGTCAAGTGGTTTTTAGCAATGCTTAAAATTTACAGTTGATCTGTGATAATTTGCACAGATGTCTGGGAGATCTACAGTCACAGAGGTAGCATCAATAAAATACAACATTATTTGGTTAGCTAGAATAAGTATTCACTTTTCCAAGACGTTGATTAATAGTTAGGGGTTTCCAGAAGATTCAGCAAGTGAAAGATTTAAGATTCAGGCACTGATTCAAAGTGTCGTGACTAAAGCTCTAAAGTGTGCATACATCTGGATTTGTAACCATTTTAGCAGCCTTGCCTTACATCCTCATGCCTTTTAACAGATTTTTCGCAACTGGGGGTTCTTATCTCATATGCCTCTATTCTCAACTATGTGTGTTAGAAAAATTGTGTTAGAAACCCATAAGAACAAAATATAAAAATGCAAAGTAAGGAGACACATTAATGGCAATCCAAAAACCTATATTTCTGTACCAGTTAATTTTGATGTTTGGCTGTGAAATATGAAATTCTATTGTTTTAGAATGCCAACTTATAACAAGTACTAATTTTAATAAAAATTAATTATTGTTTAGTACTAGGTGTGTCTGCCTATAATCAAGTTTGTTCAATGTATGCTTATCATTATTATCATTTATATGTCAATGATTTTATATAAATAGAAAAACATAACCAATATGCTTGGCATTCTGTATTGCTGTTACTGATATGCAGTTTAGAGTTAGGGATCTCTGACTGTTCCACATTCCTTTATGCTACATGTTCACAATAATTGTTTTATTTCAATCTTGTGAATGCTCCACAGAACCCACCTTAAGCACAATGGAGTCAGTCTACGCAATGGAAGTCTGTGTTATGGACAAGTTGGGGGCTATTTAGAGTGATATAGCTAATCACCTCACAGCCATACTTCCATTAGCCACATGCAAAAGTGGTCTCTGCAGATATCTGTTGGAGCATATTAAGGTAAGAGAAAAGAGATGGATGCATCCCTGACTCTCCAACAACATGGACATAGGCATGCAGAGAAGAATTCCATACATAGGTTTGGTGGGAAGTAATATCAGATAATGTTATAACTCTATAGCCAGCCTTCGAAGCTCTTTCACATACTTGCATCTCCTACTTCAGGATGTCAGATGTGATCTTAAAATGACATATCTGTGATCTTAAAATGTCTTAGAACTCAAAAATCAAGACTAAAAGTTATTGGATCAGAATATGCACAGATTCGCCTCTCAGAAACTGATAAATAATGCCACAGACAGCTATTGCAATGAATTCTACAATACTTTTTAAGCCTTAATATCAAGATTCATTTTTGTGAAAGACTACACACCAGAACAAGAAATATGCAAAATAAGATATTTCATCCTCTTTTTATTAAAATGTGAAAATCCCAATCACACCAAGGAATATGTCAATTATATATCTTTGAAAATATTGATTGAAGGCTGTGGTACGTTTCTAGCATTGAATAAAAGATTCATACAAGATTTCAACAGCCTAGTGGGAAATATTTTCAACCTCCTTTTTGGTATATTCTGATGAAAGCAGGAGAATAGGAAATGACAGGAGGACCAAGATCAATCATGGGGAAGATACATTTGAAAACTCTAGTGAGAAAGATAGTTAGCTGATTTGCTTTCCAGTCTGTGCTCCCAATAGTGTAGTCAAAGCATCTCATTACATCCTTGCTCCTTGCAGCTGAAGAAATTGGTTCCTAGTGTTTCACAATCCCCAATCTTATGATAAAATTAGATCAAACTGTTCACAAGAGTTTTGAACATAGAGAAGATTTCTTCTTCCACCCCTGCAAAGGCTTATTTAGTCTTACAAACATAAAAACAGATGTTAAGCTTGCTTTGCCTTGCTTCATGGCACATAGCATATTTTACTGCAAATGTAAAAGTTACAAACAAATCTAATGAGAAAGCCTACTGCTAGAATTTGCTAGAGCAACATTACACATGCATATGCATTCAAACCAACCCACATATGTGCATACATACACACACACTGAAGTGATAAAAATAGATGTCCTTTCACATTTTAAGAAACTATTGTGTGTTGTGTTACTAAAACTATCACAATTGGAAATAACTGCATGCTGGTTCCCTTAAATATTGCCTCAGATTCATAAAGTAATGTGTTAAAGTCATTCCTTTTCATTCCATAGCCTCAGTTAAAATGATTATAGAGCAGTGGTTCTTAACCTGTGGGTCCCCAGATGTTTTGGCCTCCAACTCCCAGAAATCCTAACAACTGAGAACCACTGCTCTAGAGGAACTACTTCTCAGGTGGAGGTAAACTGAATATATGTTGTAAAGAAATGGTATGGAATTAGTGTTGCAACAACTCAATTTGCAAATGTTGATTAAACAATTAAAAATAGAGAAATCCTACTTTGGCACAAGTTGGGAATGTATACAGACTTTCAAACATCAGTGGGTTGGGGAGAGAGGCTGGCCTATCCCTAATGACAGTCTGAAAGGGGCTATTGTACTTCTTGAATTCTCTCATTTATTGTACAAAATAATCTGTGCAATAATATTGCATAAAATAGCATGCTTCAAAAGAGGGGGCTAAAGCTAGAATTTTATGATTTGTTCATGAACCTTTTATCAGTCGATTTTGTCCCATTGTATAAATACATGAATAATAGTTGGCCGTCTTGAGACACGTCAATAATGTGTTCAGAACCAGCAGATACTGGAGATTAATAATAGGATTGGAATCACTATTACAATTGGTTTGTCGTTCTTATGTAGGGTCATCACCTGGAAGATATATGAAAGCCATTGGTCTGTTACTGTTTTTTTTTTTTACTAACTCCTATAAAGTTATCAAGAATGCAAATGTTCTCTTCTTTCTCAGCATATGCACCAAAACCTTATTTTCTCTGAAGCATTATGTATGTTCTGAGATACAAAATCTAAAAGTACAAAGTATATCCTCCACACACCTCCTTTCCCGCACAGAATGTGCAATACTTTTTAGTGACAGCCAAACATATAATCACATCTAGGATAAGACACCTACTATGCAAGTTGATAACAGCAGGTGGTGTGGATGTAAATGACCGTGCATTACCATAAACATCTCACACTGACAGAAATCTTTCCAATTATTCATTTCCCATCTTAATGGAGAAAAAGCTTTTCATGCTTTAGATAGATTTAATTATCTGCAGGGTTTCTAAAACAAACTTTCAAAATTCAAAGTATAACTTTTTATTAAGAAGTTTTGAGGGTGTTTTTCAGAGCTGTCAGTTGGATAGTGATGCAATGCGACATTTTCAGAACCATACATTGCTTTGAAATGAATGAAATCTCTTCTGACAAGTTCTCATTCTCAGTCAAGTTTGCATCTTTTGAAATCATGAAATTTGAACAATTTGAACTTGCTACAAGTGTCATTGGGGTTCTGATTGTTTGTTGCAACACTGATTGAGTTATTACCCAGGTAGTAAATCTGGATCACCTTTAATTTTCCTATTCTGATTTTTAAAAAATTGGATATGGAGGAAAATTGAATCAGATGGAAATACAATTAAATCATATCATAAAGGAGGGGAAAGTGTGAGACTGCTGGGATATCTTTATTTATTTGCTTGTTTGGGGAGGGGGAGGCACTTTAAAAAAATGTTCCTGATGCTGCAAATGGGAAAATATGGGCAAAATGGTGGGGACATGATGGGTGTTCTAACTGAAGGCTATAACAAGTTGCCACTGATTTTAAGAGACTGCAGGTAATATTTTTATTTTCTAATTCCATATACCGTATATACCCGAAGATAAGCTGAGTTTTTCAGTCCTTATTTATGAGCTGAAAAAGCCTCCCCCGGCTTATAATCGGGTCAAGGTCAAGCTGGCAGCGGAGCCTGGAGGCCACTGCTTGCAATATATGATATATTTATCTCTCATCTTACCCTCCCTAATCAGTGTTTTCATTTCCAAAGCCTCCCTCGCTCTTAACCAAGGGAATATTTTGAAAAGAGAAAGAAGTCCTTGCAAGTCAGGAAAAAGAATATAGATATAACCATTAATCTTATAAAAGCATTTCCCCCTGAAATATTTTTTAATCTCTGCTACAGATATATAGGCATTTTCCCCTGCAAGCCTTTACAGTCCCTATGTACTTTTATATTTCTATCTATATACATTAATTTTATATATGATTTCCCCCCTCATATGTTTGCAAGTCTTTGCAAATCCTATAAACATATAGATATCTAGAGATTTCACTGTACCTCTATATCTGTATCTATAATAATAATAATAATAAAACTTTATTTATACCCCGCCACCATCTCCCCAATGGGGACTCGGGGCGGCTTACATGGGGCCATGCCCGGGAAAAATACAATATAACACAATATAAAAACAACATATCATAATACAATTACAACAATACAATAAAGAATCATATACAGTACAACACAAAATCCAAAGAGCAATATAATAGGGCAGGCCGCACTAATACTCAGTTAAAACTCGGGGTGAGAAAAGGATAAGAAAAAGGATAAGAATAAAACCACAGGGAACTAAGGAAAAGATAGCAGACAGTCTAGAGGATAAATAATGGGGGGCGTAACAAAAGCATGTAACAGTTACTCTCCGAAAGCACATCGGAAGAGCCATGTTTTTAGATCTTTCCTAAAGTCTGAAAGAGTGGAGGCTTGCCTGATTTCAATGGGCAATGAGTTCCATAAACGGGGGGCCACAGCAGAAAAGGCCCTCTCCCTTGTTCCTACAAAGCGGGTCTGGGATAAAGGCAGTGGCGACAGGAGAGCCTCCCCTGACGATCGCAGAGATCGGGCAGGTTTATGGTAGGAGATACGGTCACGAAGGTAGGTGGGTCCCAAACCGTTTAGGGCTTTATATATGATGGTCTGCACCTTGAATTGGGATCGGAAAATGAACGGAAGCCAGTGGAGCTCCTTAAACAGGGGAGTAGATCTCTCCCTGTAATTCGCCCCAGTTATTAATCTGGCAGCCGAGCGTTGGACCAGTTGTAATTTCCGAGCCGTCTTCAAGGGAAGCCCCACGTAGAGCGCATTACAGTAGTCCAGTCTAGAGGTAACTAAGGCATGCACCACCGTGGTCAAGTCAGACTTCACGAGGTATGGTCGCAGTTGGCGCACAAGTTTGAGTTGTGCAAAAGCCCTCCTGGCCACCGCCGACACCTGAGCCTCAAGCGTCAACGCTGAATCCAGGAGGACCCCCAAACTGCGAACCTGTGACTTCAGGGGAAGTGCGACCCCGTCCAGCACAGGTTGCCACCCAATACCCCGATCCGACGAGCGACTGACCAGGAGGGCCTCTGTCTTGTCAGGATTGATCCTCAGCTTGTTCCTCCTCATCCAGTCCGCCACAGCGGCCAGGCACTGGTTCAGCATCCGAGGGGCTTCCTTGGAATCAGATGGGAACGAGTAGTGGATTTGTGTGTCATCTGCGTAGAGGTGGCAACACCCTCCAAAACTCCGGATGACCTCTCCCAGTGGTTTCATGTAGATGTTAAATAGCATGGGGGATAGAATAGACCCTTGCGGGACCCGACAGGTCAATGGCCAGGGGTCCAAGCAGGTTTCCCCCAGCTTCACCATCTGGGAACGGCCCTCCAGGAAGGACCGAAGCTGTGAACTGTGCCACCGATTCCCATCCCGGCGAGCCTCCCCAGAAGGATACCATGGTCGATGGTATCGAAAGCCGCTGAGATGTCCAAGAGAACCAGCAGGGTCACACTCCCCCTGTCCAGCTCCCTGCAGAGGTCATCCACCAGGGCGACCAAAGCCGTCTCGGTGCTGTGTCCAGGCCTGAAGCCAGACTGCGAGCGGTCCAGAAAATCGGTGTCATCGAGGAACTCCTGGAGCTGCGTAGCAACCACCCGCTCCAGAACCTTGCCCAGAAATGGGAGGTTGGAAATTGGCCTGTAGTTGTTACATACAGATGGGTCTAACGAGGTCTTTTTTAATAATGGTTTTACTACCGCCTGCTTAAAGCAGGATGGAACTGACCCTTGAACCAGGGAGGCATTTATAATAGCCACAAACCAATCCAACAACCCATCTTTGGCCAGCTTCACCAGCCAAGAAGGACAAGGATCCAGAGCGCAGGTGGTCGCCCTCACAGACCCAAGAATCCCCTCCACGTCATCAGGAAGAACAAGCCGGAAAGAATCCCATAAGATCGCACAGACAGCTACCTCGGTTACCTCAGCTGGGACCACAGTTAAGCTGGAGTCCAACTCACGGCGTATCTGAGCAACTTTGCCTGCAAAATGGTGCGCGAAATCGCTGCACCGAGTTGCCAAGTCATCAGGAAACCCCTGGGCCTCGGGAGGCCGCAGGAGCTCCCCAACAACTCGGAACAACTCCGATGGCCTGTTGGCTGCAGACGCTATGCGGGCAGTCGTGAAAACTTTCCTGGCTGCTCGCAGAGCCACGGAGTAAGCCTTAATAGCGGCTTTAGCCCGTGCTTGGTCGGACACGTCCTGAGATTTCCTCCAGATGCACTCTAGTCCCCTCCTCCTCCGTTTCATCACAGCCAGCTCCTCGGTGAACCAAGGAGTCGACGCGATTCTACGCAGTGAGAGGGGACGTTCGGGAGCGATCGTGTCCAGTGCCCTTGATAGCTCACTGTTATAGCGATCAGCCAGGACATCGACAGGATCGCCAGTCTCCAGGACAGGAAGATCCCCAAGAGACCTCAGAAGTCCATCCGGATCCATCAGTCTCCTGGGGCGGACCATCTTAATGGGTCCACCACCCCTGCGGAGGTTAGAAGGCACGGCGATACTTAAACAGATCAGATGATGGTCAGACCATGACAATGGAAGAATGTTTTGCTCTTCCACTCTGACTGTCCCACCGTCCACAATAAAAACAAGGTCCAAGGTGTGTCCTGCCTGATGTGTGGGCCCAGATATAACTTGAGACAGCCCCATGGTTGTCATGGCAACCATGAAATCCTGAGCTGCTCCTGTCAATGTGGTCTCGGCATGAATGTTAAAGTCTCCCAAAACTATCAGTTGTTGGGAGACAAGGGCCGCATTGGAGACCACTTCTGCTAGCTCAGACAGAGAGACTGCTGGGTCGCGGGGTGGACGGTACACCAACAGAATCCCCAAGCTGTCTCGGGCTCCCACCCTCAGGAAAACACACTCGAACCTCGGGGATTGCGGAACGGCGCATCTGATCAGGGCGATGGACTGCCGAAAGATCACCGCAACTCCTCCTCCCCGCCCCCCAACCCTGGCCTGTTGATGCACCCTGAAACCTGGAGGACACAGCTGGGTGAGATTCACACCTCCCAGCTCATCCAGCCACGTCTCGGTGATGCATGCCAGATCCGCCTCCTCATCCAGGATCAAATCCTGGATGACAGCTGTTTTACCATTGACGGATCTGGCGTTCAGAAGCAGGACCTTAAGGTTGGGGGGTCTGTCCTGAAGACTACCACACCTAAACCTCTCCAGGGTCCCAAAAACTCTGTTGCGCTTCTCCCTGGGTTGATAGTGACCGTGCTTTCTCCTCCCCCATATCACTTCAATGGGGCCACCTCCATGAGAGCCCTCTTCCCCCTGATGGAAGAACTGGGTGGAGTTGCCAATTGCCGGGACTAGTCAGCTGTCCTGGAAAGGAAAGCCTCCAAAGGTACTTGTTTGTTTAAAAAGGAGCTTCTCTCCACTGATGGGAGAGAGGGGTCAGTTGATTTGGCATCATCATGAATGGGAAGGTGACTAAGCAAGAGTGGGGTCTTGTTGTGGGACTGGGAGGTAGAACAAGCATGACTTAAGAGTTGGGGAATCTTGAATATCAATGCTCAGCCCGATGTTGAGGGGGCGAATCAGTGGGTCTACTAGAACCCTCCTGAGAGTAATGCCCCATTGTTGCAGTTTGGGCCCACACAAAAACAATTTTTCCCTTAATATTTTATCTTCCAAGCCAATGATAAGACATAAGGAGCGGTTCCAGGATTGGTACTCTCTACAAAGCCAGTCGATAGTCTTGATCTATCAAGCCCCGGGGGGGGAGTGGAAGCCCCGGGGGGGGAGTGGAGGCCGCCCAGTTCGGCGCGGCCTCCGAGGCCTAGCCCTTTCCGTGGGAGCTGACAAGGGCCGAAAGAGGACACCCGGTCCGGCGCGCCCCCCACCGCCGAAGAGGAGCCAGCTGGAGCTGAGATGGAGATATGCCTCCCAGGTCGACGGGCCCAGGTCGACAGACCCGAGGAGGTCGCCCGGTCCGGCGCGGCCCCCAAGGCCGAGGGTGGAAGGAAACCCAGCAGAGGCCGCCCGGTCCGGCGCGGCCTCAAACACACCAACAACAACGCTGGGGCAGTCGTCCAACGCTCACTCCTCCTGCCGCCGCCAGCAACTCCACGCTGCAACTCCACGCTGCAAGCTCAAGACACTCTCCGATCGCACCGCTGGAATGTCGGACGGGACTCCTCTCTCCTCCTCCTCTCTTCGCCGATCCACCACAGCCCTCGGGATAGTTCCAACAGCTCTCACGGTAGGCCGAAAAAACCCCAAGGCAACATGCCAATCTCACCCCTCTGGTTGGTGACGAGGGGGGCCCCCAAACTAGAAACTAGCAGCGGTTCAAGATCCTCCCCAGCGGAGCTGATCATGGAGGCTGTTAGCGCGCCGCCATCTTGCCCACCTCTATATCTGTATCTATGTGTATACATTATTTTATATATGAATTTTTGCCTAACATGTTTCAAGTCTTTGCAAATCCTATACAGATATAATTATCTATAGAGAGATGTCTGATAGATATATATGAATAGAGATATGTAGGGCTTGCAAATATTGCAAGAGAAATGCACACACACACATATATAGAGATTTCTAAATAGATATAAACATAAATATATAGGGCTTGCAAATATTGCTGGGGAAAATGCACATATGTAGAGAGAGGATTTGCAAATGTTTCAGGGGGCAATGCATATGTGAAATTAGTATATATAATTATAGATCTATATCTAGCTCTGCATTGTTTATGTAGGCATTGAATGTTTGCCTGTTACTATGTTGGAAGCTGGCCTGAGTCCCCATGGGGAAATAGGGCAGGGTACAAATGAAGTTTTATTATTATTATTATTATTATTATTATTATTATTATTATTATTATTATTAATACCATATTGTTTTTGTTGACCCTACTTTTCCACTTACAGAGCTAGTTTACTGTTTTTCTTTGAAATACTGTAAATATTGAGAAACCTTTAACCTACTGATATGTAAATATAATTTCCTTGGAATCTATTTTCATTTTGAAATTCACCAGTAGCTGCTGCATTTTCCATCCTCGGCTTATACTCGAGTCAATAAGTTTCCCCAGTTTTTTGTGATAAAATTAGGTTCCTCGGCTTATATTAGGGTTGGCTTATACTCAAGTATATACCGTATATTTCAGTTTCAGATATATGTTTAACAGAAGTAAATGGCCATCCCAGCCAAGCATAAAGATGCTGAGCACTAGATTAACATTTGATTCTGTCTACTGAACCAGTCAGTTTTCCTGCTGGCAACACATATGATACAGACCACTGAATCATCCAGTCTTATGGTTTAGTGTAAACTGCAATGTTACAAATAATGTTTTGCAATACTGCAGCCCAACTATAGCCTTATTCCCAAGGAAATGTTAAAATCATCCAGTCTAAATAATCACCTAGAGTAGAATACCAACCTTACCTCATGAAATCAAACCCATTCTCCTTATTAGTTCCTTCATTCAGCTAGTTTTAAATATCTGCTTCATGCATTGATTTTTCCAGTTTGTGCATACAATTTATCATCATAATTATCACCATTACCACCCTCATCAGCAACAGCAGCAGCAGCAGCAGCAGCTCAGTTTAACAATCTGTCATATGTTGTATTGACTAAAATTTGGGGCTATCGGGTTCAAATTCTGTCAAAAAATCTAGGAATCAATGAAGTATAATTTGATAATGTGGCATGTTCCAAGTGGTGTCACTTTTTAAGCTGTACTATTATAGTGATTTCATTCACATTTTTTTTCTTTGCTTGGAATTGCTCTCAGATTACCTGTCACCTCTGGAACCATGGTTCTTTTTCCAGAGATATTTTTTTATGTCACAAAGTTTCAAAATATTTTTCTACCTTTCTTTTCAATTGTGCAGTTCCCTAGGGTTGTCACAGCTATAATTCAGACGTTTTCTGGATTATATGCCTGGCATATTATGATGCATTTTTAATCTTTCATTTTTTATTTTTGTTTTTGTCATTATTATCATGCTAGAAGTTCTTTCTTCTGACATTCACACAGCTTTCTTCCTCTTTTTTTTTAAAAAAATGTTTATAGAATGCTTTTCTATTCTACTTTCTCTTCCTTCTCTCAAAAAATTGGTACCATGTTTTCTGCTTACATTGTTTGTTTCATTTCTTCCTAGGCTGTGTTCACCATAAATTGCAAGTGTGAGTGATGAAGAAACAGATCTATCCCTTACAACATCCAATGAATTCATTTGATGTGAGTGTCTATGACACTTGGAGACACCTATATGTCTTTGCATACTGTTGTGTATTATGGCATATACCTGTTATTCAAAAACAAAAGCTGACATTTCGGTTGGGTGAAAATAAGTCATTGGTTATTGTCATGCTTCCACAAGATCTATGAGTCTTTCCCCTGTATCAGCCCATTTTTAGTTAGAGAGGATTAGCATTGTATGTATAGTTCTGTGGTGGGTCAGTCTAGAAAAACTCTTTCCCTTTAAAGCAGTGGTTCTCAACCTGTGGGTCCCCAAATGTTTTGGCCTTCAACTCCCAGAAATCCTAACAGTTGGTAAACTGACTGGGATTTCTGGGAGTTGTAGGCCAAAACACCTGGGGACCCACAGGTTGAGAACCACTGCTTTAAAGCCTCCCTCTCCATGCCCCTTTAAGTATCCTCCCCAGGACAGTGCCTCAGGCAAAACACTTCTTGTTCCTTGGAGAATCAGCCATTTTACAAGGTGAGAAGATGGGAAGGCTTGGGAGATTCACAAAATAACACGTCCAGATGGAGTCACGCTAGAGTCACAGAAGAAGTAACATCTCCCCTTCGGGGAGATGGGGCGGGGTATAAAAATAAAGTTGTTATTATTATTATTATTATTATTATTATTATTATTATTAATTATTATTATTATTATTATTATCATGGTTATTACAAAGTCAAGTCAAATATCAGAATCACTCTGGACTGGCACCATTAAGAGAATATCAGAGAAGTTAAGTAATTTAGAACCTCTCTCTCAAGGATTTTATCTATCTTCTGAGGATTGTGCTAGTAGATTTGGGAGGAGAAAGGGGTTGAAGCCTTTGTCAGTTATTAAATCCGTGTTGACTGTTTGTGTAAGTGTTCTCCATCTGTTCTTTGTGCAACCAGTTCACCTTCCAAGCAGTTAAATAGTGTGGGGTCAGAAAAGTTACACAATAAGTGCTTCTTTACATTAAATTCTGAATTACCTAGTAGATTTCAGTAATAGGCATGGTTGGAGCTACAATTTTATTTATTTTATTTATTTCCTTTATTTATACCCCACCTTCATCCCCGAGGGGACAAAAGGCAGCTAATAGTTACACATTTAGATCAACTTAAAACAAAGTTGTATATGTTGTTGCCTAGAGAGATTTGTCCTCTGTTGTCATTGTAGCTAAAATATAACCTCAAACCCAATATGTTTCTGATTACTGCACAATGGGACAAATAGCAAGACATCAATGCCTCCCTCATGTTCTGAGTGGCAACAGCTTATATCAGGGCTTAAGGGGCTTTAACATTTCTGACATCCTGAGTTGCGACTTATACAATACTATCTCTTCAACTTGACATACTATCTAGCACAGATAAGAGTTGTAAAGTAAAATATCTGGGAGGCCCAAATTTCCCCATTCCCAGTGATGCCTGGTTGTTTCCATGTTGTTGTGTGGCTTCAAGTCATTTTTTACTTATGGCAAAGACAAGTCAAAAGATGAACTTATCATGGGGCTTTCTTAGCAAGATTTGTTCAGATGAGGTTTTCCCTGAGATTTAAAAACTGTGATCTTCCCAAAGCCACACAGTGGGCTTCCATGGGTGAGTAGAGATTCAAACCCTGGTCTCCAGAGTTGTAGTCCAGTGCACAAACTGCTGCACCATGCTGACTTTCAGCTGTTGCCAATGACAGTGTGAAAATGAATTTGCCCCTAGTTTTAATCGAATTGTATTTGAAATGTAAATTTAGAACCTTGGATAGATACATTAATGCTTGGACTAACACTCAAAGCTAATTCACCATCTCACTGATATTTAAACTATAAGCTGCTACTGCCCTTGTTGCAGCTAATCTTTTGGAACAACTCATTACTTGGCATAAGCCAGAAAATGAATTTGTCCTAAGTAGCAAGATATAATAACTTCTGGATGGCATAAACACACACACACACACACACACACACACACACACACACACACACACACATATATATATATATAGAGAGAGAGAAAGCACAGCCTCCAGAAGTTATCACAACTTGCTACTTATCATTATGTTTTTGTCTCTAATTCAGCGATGCTATTTCACATACAGGACAACCCATGTTTACATAGGACTTATAGCCATGGTTTCATTTAACTGACAAAATATATCCTTTCTAGGCATTTTCTAGGATTTCCAGCATGACTCTATGGTATTCATGGGCTGGAAGTCCATTTTAGGGTTCACTATATCTTCACAAAGTCCATGAACATATTTCCTGCAGATATGGGGGCGGTACTATGTAAGCTTCAAGAGGCAATCTTGGAGAAAGTTACTTTCATAAATATATTGCCTTTGTCAGATCAGATCACATGAATTTATATTTTCTAGTGGTAGTCTATACAAGGGGATTCACCTCTTTCAATAAAAATATGTTTTTTGAAGCTTTTTTATATGTTTCCCAGATTTATATATTTTACTAAGTTTCCAACTTAGTTAAACAAGAGATAACTTTACTTCTTTAAGAGTTCACCAAGATATATTAATATCTTGGGAATAAAGAGTGATTGAAACCTTCAGCTCTTCATTCTTCATATGAATAGTTTTCTTTATGGACCTGTTAAATAATTTACATGACATCAGAGCATTAAATTGGATTTTGGATGTGCTAATTTCCTTTAGGCAAACTTGAATGCAAAGATTATTGCTGCATGCATTTTACATGGCGTGATGCCAAGATCTGTGTCAACAATATAAAATGCAAATCTAAAATATTTAAAATGCAACTTACTTAATTTTGGAAGTCTAAGAGAAGCTGATTCATGCTACAGAGGCAAATAGTTTCTCTTTTAATTTTGCTTTCAGAAATGGATATTTTAGAAATGCTGGCAGTCTCCATGTGGATTCTTACAAAATGAAATTAAAGTCAACCATGAAACATTTATGAAGAGAATAAATTAAAAGTCCTCTCATAATAATTTTGGTGCAATCACTAGTATTTTCAGTTATTTTCACTGTCAAAAAAGTCATAACTCTTTGTAAGATGAAGAAAGCTTTTAAAAATTCAGAACCATGACAAATAAATGTTTATATCTGTTTAGACGATAAGCAAATTAATTTATGTTCAACAGCTAGCTGTAATAATGGTACAATTTGCCTCTATAAATTATTTATTGAAGGATTCAAATCTGTTTACCTTTCCACCCCCCACCCCCAAAATGGGTTTAACTGATTTTATAATTAGTTTAGTAAATCAACAGCAACATATTTTATGGTTTGTTTGTTTGCTTGCTTTTTGTTTTGTTTTGCCTATTAGGGAAGGTTCATCCTAACTTGTATCCCAGTTATGGTTCTCATTTTTTGAACTGATAAAAAACACTTTGAAAAATGAACTTTATTCATACATAACCACAGGGTTTTTTTAAAAAAAAATTATACATTTAATTTGGATATTTTAAATTAAATAAATCAATAAAATAAATATCCAGCACCCTATTTGCAAAATAATGCAATATTAGGATAAATATTTGTTCTCAAATTTTTTCCACATTTTTGTTCTTAATGTCGTTCCATTTGCTGGGGATAGGATTTTCAGCAAATGGGGAGAGGGCAATCCAAAAAGTATTCTGAAAGTAAAATACTTGTTGGAAAAATTAGGATTCTTTTGTTTTTGCCATAGTTGTGGTATATGCTTTTTTGTTGTGTACAGCAATCCTCTGCTTCTGAACTCTAGTTAAAACCTTAGGGAACATCATGAGGTAAACTCATCCTATATGACAGGTACAGGGGGAGCCGAAAAGCTGATTGAATGAGATGTAGCAGAAAATGGAGAAACCAAAAACACGGTAAACTTGACAATCACAACTCAATAAGCTGAAAATCTTTTAGAACAGTACCAGTCCCAGCTGTTTGGATGCTTTACACAAAAACAGATGATCAGCCCATTTCATTCAGGACTGTTTACTTTGACTAGCAGGATTTCAATTGGAGACGTCAAAGACTAAACATAGTAACTTTTGAAGCAAGTTATTTTCTCTGCCACTGAGTGTTTACCACATTTTCCTCAAATCTTCAAGTCACAATAAATGTAGGATTTACAAAGCAATTCAGCCATCAGGGCTTTTGAATATTTACTGTTTTGCTTCTTTATTCCTGTTGCTATTACTCGATTCTACAAGGTCTTGCATGTATTATTTCTTTGCATTTTCTTTTGAAAAAATGTCATGGATAAGAAGCTGTGAGTTAAAGAAATCTGGTAGTAACATGTTAAGTTATATATATTGTGCAGTTGAAGATCCAGAATGTCCTCTAACTTAATGAATTTAGAAGAGTATTTCCTGCAATAGGCAAAGCTTGGTAAATTCAAGTATACCTTGCCTTGTTAACCTCGAATCCACGACTTCTTGGCAACTGCTTTCATTGGGGATTACAGCGTTTTATCCTGGTTCCTTGCAACTTCTGGCTGACCCAGTTTGGACAGTGTTACGGGCTACTCAAACTACTTGGGGGAACTATCGAGTTCCCTTTGTGGAATACAATATTGAAAGACTTTATTGGACTCGTGTTGAACAGTCACAGATTTTATACTATGGACTAATTCCTCTATTGACTTTTTATGCTATTTGCTTGCACACGCGCGCGCGCGCGCGCACACACACACACACACACACACACACATATATATATATATATATATCTCCTATAATAAACTGCTTTGCTTATGAATCTGGCTCCAGTGTGGTTCTCAGGGTGTTCTCACTACCTTGGGGTGTAACACTTTGGGTTAAGGGTTGATGGGCCCTCTATCATTAAGTTGCAGTACCTACCCAGAGTCCTTGTCCTTGATGTGAACCATTTTTAACATTTCTTTTTTGATGCTGAGCTCCCCCCCTCCCTTTGCTTATGTTACCCAGAGGTCTTCGGAAGTCACACCAATCCTATCTCCAAGGGATACTTATTTCAGTGTGAATTCTTGACTTTAGATATGATTCCTTCTATAGACTAGCCAAGTCAAAAGTATTGCATCTTCATAACAAATTTGGCCCAGATAACCCCAACATTCATTGCCTTGGTTTCCTGTACTTCCATCTCTAATATTTACTGGAAACAGGAAACTCTCTCAGACAAGAATTATGTCCTTTTGAGGAGTAAGAGCCAAATCTTTCCAGAGAGCATTTAGAGAGAGAAATGTTAAAATATATTTCAGTTACATACATATTTGTGGTCCATACATTTTTGGATGAAAAACAAATGCTAGCTTCAACAAAATGAAATGATACAGAGAATGCAGAATAAATTGCTTTGTGTGCGCACTTCAACCCAGATAATGAATTTATTTTATTTGTGTTTAATGTGAATGTATGTCTCCATGGAACACTGACATCATATGTTTCCTTTCCTAAAACTATGGGATATGTATGTAAATAACTCCACTCTTTTGAGACCAGAGTTAAAATTATGCTAAACTCCACAAAGCCAGGAAATTGGAAGCTATGGAGATTACCTTGATGGATATTCACTATGATTAGGAAGGATATAATACTATGAAACAGTGGCACTGAGATTTTGTCTTTTCAGACTGAATCTCATATGGGGCCTGCAAACATAGTATCTTGTCCTGAGTGGCCTTATAGAAAATGTGGATCTTAATGTCTTGCTGATGGAGTCCTCCTGTACATTGACCATCCCTCTTTATTATTTACAGCAAATGAAATACTTCATTAGTTGAAAAATGGGTTTACAGAATATTTTTCAATGATATAAAAGTACTTTATAAAACACTTTTACCCATTTTCAACTCATTTCATGAGTACTCACATCTATCTCTTACACTCAAATCAATACAGATTACCTGCATATCATTCAGGCATGAGTGAATAGTGAATAATATTGTGTGCATAATGTAATTTTATAAAGCCCTTCTTTATTTTTCTAGAAGCTATTGATGAAATATTATTTCACATATTGCGAGCTTTAATGTTTATTCAAAATAAATCATGTACAGAGTGTGAATGAATCAAAGCGATTTCAAGTACAGTAAGGATTCATCATTTATATGAAAGCATAAACTCTTTAACTGTTCTTTTTCCTCTGAGAATATATGCTCCCTTATTTCAGTGTGTATAAAATACTGTGATGACTAATTCATTGGTCTTCATTTATTCTGCTCCTGCGTATATTTTTGTATCTGCAAAGGCAGTAAGGAATACGATTTGACATCATGCAAATGATGGCAAATATTTCACTGAGCAGTTTCATTTAGATAATAGATCACCTTCTATTGAACCTTGTTCATAGCACAAAACCATGTAGTAAATGGCAACTATAGTTTTCTGACTTCATTCATAAGGTATATCTTAAAGTGTAAATGCAACTGCAAGACAGATATATATAAGACTCTAATAGAGGCAATGAATGCTAATCAGCTGATCTCTAATTTCTCCATCTTTCGAATCTGAATTATTTAGAACATGTTTATTATTTGTTTATCTAATTAACCAATTGTGGCTGTCTTGGAACCCATCTATAGAGTATTTTGAAATAATATCTCACAGTAGAAGAAGAAATGATAAAATACAGAGAACAATAAGAAGGAATTATAATGTGAAATTATTCTTTATAAGGAAGATAATAGAAGATAACAGATTCAGAACAAGAATTTGGAATTATCACAAATACTGCTCAATATTTAATCTGCAGATGCTTCAGTTGTCACCATACTACTGAGAGACAGATGATCAGCTATATTTGTGAAGAAATGATAATAAAATTTATTTATATACCGCCACATATCCCCAGGGGGACTAAGAGCAGCTTACAATACAATAACAGTGCAAACCACAAAGAATTATTAATTAAGATAACAAGTCAATAAAAGCAACACAAAATAATATAAAAATAAACAACATATTAAACTGATTCAACAGGGACAAATGCAAGATACTTCACTTCGGCAGAAAAAATGGAATGCAAAGATACAGAATGGGGGACGCCTGGCTTGACAGCAGTATGTGCGAAAAAGACCTTGCAGTACTCGTGGATAACAAGTTAAACATGAGCCAACAATGTGATGCGGCAGCTAAAAAAACCAACGGGATTCTGGCCTGCATAAATAGGAGTATAGCATCTAGATCCAGGGAGGTCATGCTCCCCCTCTATTCTGCCTTGGTCAGACCACACCTGGAATACTGTGTCCAATTCTGGGCACTGCAGTTGAAGGGAGATGTTGACAAGCTGGAAAGCATCCAGAGGAGGGTGACTAAAATGATTAAGGGTCTGGAGAACAAGCCCTATGAGGAGTGGCTTAAAGAGCTGGGCATGTTTAGCCTGCAGAAGAGAAGGCTGAGAGGAGACATGATAGCCACGTACAAATACGTGAAGGCAAGTCATAAGGAGGAGGGAGCAATAATAATAATAATAATAATAATAATAATAATAATAATAATAATAATAATAATAACTTTATTTTTATACCCCGCCTCTATCTCCCCGAAGCGGACTCAGGGCGGCTTACATGGGGCCAAGCCCGAATAAAAGCAGTAGCAGTATAAAACACAGCAATAGACAAAAACATGCACAATATAAAAAAAATTAAACATTAGCCAATAAAAAACAAGAACTAATAAAAACATGGATTAAAACTGAGAGATTGTAAAAGTAGACTGGGTAAGGTGCACCATATAAATATTGTAAACACGAGGTGACTGATAAAGTGCTGCAAATTCTTGGAAGTGCAAATTGGGATGGGAATAGACCCTGTGTCTATATCGAGTTGACAAAGGTAAAAAGTGCAAGCTTGTTTTCTGCTGCCCTGCAAACTAGGACGCGAAACAATGGCTTCAAACTACAGGAAAGGAGATTCCACCTGAACATCAGGAAGAATTTCCTCACCGTGAGGGCTGTTCGGCAGTGGAACTCTCTCCCCCAGAGTGTGGTGGAGGCTCCTTCTTTGGAGGCTTTTAAGCAGAGGCTGGATGGCCATCTGCCGGGGGTGCTTTGAATGCGATTTCCTGCTTCTTGCAGGGGATTGGACTGGATGGCCTGTGAGGTCTCTTCCAACTCTACTATTCTATGATTCTATGATAACAACATCATTCATAAATGAAAATAAACAATGGTGATGTTATATAAACCAACTGAAACATCCCAGACACTGGTCTGGTTAAAAGCGAAAGTCCAATTAAAAATTAGTCCTATTTAAGTCCTGCGGCCATTACATATTAACCATTGCCAAAGGCCTGTTTAAACAGCCAGGTTTTCAATTCTTTCCAAAAGGTTGAGAGCATGGAAGCTTGCCAATTCTCCCTGCGGAGAGTGTTTCAGAGCCGGGGGCCATAGCCGAGAAGGCTCTCTCCCCCAACAGGCTGGACCCAAACCATTTAGGGCTTTGTAGATAATAGCCTGCACTATGAATTAGGCCTGGAAACATATAGGCAGCCAGTGGAACTGCTTTAATAGGGGGTGGTGTGTCCTCTGTAATTAGCCCCAGTCAACAATTGACTGCAGCTTTTTGCACTACCTGCAGTTTCTGAGCTGTTTTCAAAAGCAATCCCACATAGAGTGCGTTACAGCAATCCACTTGAGATGTAACTAAGGCAAGGAGCACTGTGACTAGATCTGGCTTTTTGAGGTACGGGTGCAGTTGACACACAAGCTTTAATTGTGACAAAGCCCTCCCAGCCACCACCGACACCTGTGCCTCCAGTGTCAGCACTGAGTCCTGGAAGACCTTCCAAACTGTGGACCTGTGTCCTCAGGGGGAGTGTAAACGTATCAGGCACATGTTGCCACCTTATACCCTGATTGGCCTCATGAATGAACAGGAGGGCCTCTGTCTTTTCTGGATTAAGCTTCAGATTGTTAATCCTCATACAGCCCATCACAGTTGCCAGACAGTGTTCCAGGATGTTAATGTGGGATTTGTGTATTGATAGTGTTTAAATGCAATTTGTGTCTTGGTTTGTATTGCATACTGATTGCATCATCCAGAGTGTACTATAGTCTGTAAAGAGTTAATTACTGAGAAGCTGTTATGACTTTGATGTGTGGCTGGAACTGGGGAGTGTCCAGACACAAGTGTGTATGCATTACTGATTGCATCAGTTCTGTTCTGTTCAGCTGTCTGCTGAGAAGTCAAGTCCTTTGTTTGTCTGCAAGTCTGTTTGTCTTTATTACTGAAGTCAGTAAAACTTTGTATATAGTTTTACCCGTGTCTGTGATGTCACTTCGTTCTGTGTTCCAGTAATTCCATCTAACTACTGCTGCGCTGCTATTACTCTGACACAGGACACAGCTTCCTTGGATTTGGGTGGTAATGAGTAATAGAGTTGTGTGTCATCTGCGTCCAGATGAAACCGAACTCCAAAACTCTGGATGACCTCAGACAGCACTTTCATTATATGTGAAAAGCATGGGGAATATAATCAAACCTTGCTGGACTCCACAGGCCAATGGCCAGGGATCCGAGTAGGTGTCCCCCAGCACCACCATCTGGGTCTGATCCTCCAGAAACAAGTGTAGGCACTGCAGAGCATTGCTCCCAAAACCGATCCCGGAGAGTTGCCACAAAAGGATACCATGGTTGATGGTATGAAAGCTTATGAGAGATCCAGGAGAACCATCAGGTATACAATCACCCTGCCTAGCTCTTTGTGGAGGTCATCAAACAAGTCAACCAAAGCTGTCTCCATTCCATGACCAGGCCTAAAACCAGACTGTGATGGGTCAAATTAATCAGTTTCATCCAAGAATCCCTGGAGTTGAGTAGCCACCACCCACTCTAGATCCTTGCCCCAAAAGGAGAGATAATAAATATTTTAATACAAAAGGGTCCAGGGACAACTTTTTCAGAATTGGTCTTACGACCACCTTTTTCAGGCATGTTGGTATTTTTCCCTGTTCCAACGAGGCATTGACAATCCTTATAATCCACTTGGCCAATCTCCCTCTGGCTTGTTTGATAAGCCAGGAAGGGCTAGGGTCTAGAGCACATGTGGTCGCCCCCACATCTCCAAGAATCTTGTCTACTTCATCAGGTTGAACAAATAGACACAAATCCAATAAAATAGGACAGATAGGTGCCTCAGATACATCTATTAGCACTGTAGCAATGTTGGTGTCCAAATCGGAATTGATCTGAGCAACTTTGTATGCAAAATGATGGGCAAAATTGCCACATCAAGCTGCAGAGTAGTTAGGGGTCCCACCCTGGGAATCAGGATAAAGAAGCTTTCTGACCACTTGGAACAGCTTCGCTGGTCTACGAATTGCAGACACAATGCAGGCAGCCAAATGAGCTTTCTTGGCTGCCTTCATTGTTGCGGAGTATGCCCTAAATGAGGTTCTAGCCCATGATCAGTCAGACTCATTCTGAGTCCTCTGCCAGTGGCACTTTGGTCTCTGACTCACTTGCTTCCACACCGCTAGCTCCCTGGTAGACCATGGAGCTGAATCGGCTCTACTAGGCAAGTGGGGACATACAGAGGTGATCATGTCCACCTCCCTGGTCGTCTCCTTTTTCCAGGGATTGACCATGAAGTCCTGAGTCTCTCCAGACAAGGCAGTATTGGCATGGATATTGAAATCCCCCAGCACAACCAGCTGCTGAGACTCCCAACACCAGGCCTGAGACCACTCTTGCTAGCTAAGGCAGGGAAACTGTTGTGCATCAGGTGGTTGTTGGTACATGAGCAGAATCCCTAATAGTTTCTGGTTACCCACTTTGAGATAGACACATTAAAACCTGGGTGGTTTTAATGCTATCTTACCGTTTATGGATCTGGCATTTAGCAGCAGAACCTTTAGCCTAGGGCCTGTCATTTCTGGTTATTCAGCCTATTTGCAATCGGGGTGAGAGGGGTGCTTTAGGACCACAAGGACTCTGTTTTGCTTCCCCCTATGGAACAGTTCCAAAGTATCCGGTAACCCTCCTAGTCTTGTTGGTTTTCCACTTATCACCCCCACTCCTTAATCAATATTAGCCCAAATATGATCTTACAGGTTGTTACAATAAAAAGGGAAGGTGTTAAAGTGCTAGAATTGCACTTCCATTTGTTTTCATTCCTAAAAAATGCTGTTTGTCAAACTAGATATGGCCTCTGAGTTATTTGCAGTTTTATCAAAAGGACAGCTGTGATCCACAGGTCACAGGAGAATGGAGAAAAGTTGACATCTGGACCCTTCATCATTGTCCATCATTGATGTATTGGTGAAGTTTGAGGAAACATTTAGATGAATTCTGTAAAATATAATATGGAGGTAGATGGCATGTGCATCAGCTTTTTATTGGATAATTGTTTGAAAAGTAGAAATAGTAAGGAAAGCATCAGCCCCAAGGCAGAAGGGTCCCATGAGGCCTGATGCAGCCATGTGAAGAGGCTGCCCAGGTTGTCCTGACGTGAAAAGAGACCATGCTGGAGAGAAGGGGGTGGATGGGAAGGGACTGGTGAATGTTACATAGATAAGAGCATCTGACAGTCTTTTGGGAATCAAAAGTGTACAGTGTGAGAATGCAAACCAGCATGGTGGGTGCTAATTAGTTTCTAGGTATATGCCAGGAGCAGAAGAGAGAATAGTTAGAACTGACTTTCTTCGATGCTGCCATGAAGGAAACAATGATTTTGTTTCCATTGATCTTCATTGTGAGCATGTCTTAATTCCAAGAGCTTCCAGATTATGACAGAAGGGTTTGCTTTGAAAGTCTTGTGCCAACCATTTACCTAAATTTTTTTTCCCCCACGGAGGGGTTTTATTCACATGGCTGTAAAAAGAGCCTTACTTTGCACCTAAGGCTTCTTTACAGCCTCAATGTTTGTGAAAAAAACTCCATTATAAATGGAACAGAAATGGAACAGTGCAATGAATACAAGTGAATTAAATGTATTATGACTTTTTATCTTGACTAAAACGCAATTTTGAACACAAAATTATGGTTTTTTTTGGTTTATCTTTCCATATGTATTTATTACATTTCACACCTCCCTCGATTCATGCATCTGAAAAAGGCTTATGGTGATCTGGATAGGGAATATGTCATTGTGACATGTCAACTAGAGCATTTCTATTTTTACTAATGCATTTTACTGAAATACATTAGCAGCCACAATGACATATTGTTCTCATTTCAATATCCATTTTCTGAGTGCATCAGAGATATCTAGAACATGAACAATCAGTATGGACTGCTTTGGAAGTAAACCTTTTTTTAACTTGGGTGTTTTATTTTCCAGGAAGGTATAGTGGTTTGAGCATTGGATTATGATAGAGCCCCGGGTGGAGTAGTGGGTTAAAGCCTTGTGACTTGAAGGTTGGGCTGCTGATCTACAAGCTGCCAGGTTCGAATCCCACCCGGGAAGAGCACGGATGAGCTCCCTCTATCAACTCCAGCTCCATGCGGGGACATGAGAGAAGCCTCGCACAAGGATGGTAAAACATCAAAACATCCTGGCGTCCCCTGGGCAACATCCTTGCAGACGGTCAATTCTCTCACTCCAGAAGCGACTTGCAGTTTCTCAAGTCGCTCCTGACATGAAAGAAAAAAAAAAGGATTATGATTATGTAGAGTATGTGAAAACCAAAGTGCTCTTCCAACAGGCACCAGCTAATCCCTCTGCAATGCCAGGAATACAGCTTAATGGTGTAACATTAGAAAACGTTGACCATTTCCGCTACCTTGGCAGCCACCTCTCCACAAAAGTCAACATTGACACTGAAATACAACACCGCCTGAGCTCTGCGAGTGCAGCATTTTTCAGAATTAAGCAGAGAGTGTTTGACAATTGGGACATCCATAGAGATACCAAGGTGCTTGTTTATAAAGCCATTGTCCTCCCAACCCTGCTCTACGCCTGTGAAACATGGACAGTCTACAGATATCACACCAAACTCCTGGAGCGTTTCCATCAGCGTTGCCTCAGAAAAATCCTGCAAATCTCTTGGGAAGACAGGCGACCAAATGTCAGCGTGCTGGAAGAAGCAAAGACCACCAGCATTGAACCGATGCTCCTACGCCATCAACTCCACTGGACTGGCCACATTGTACGAATACCCAATCACCGTCTCCCAAAGCAGCTACTCTACTCCGAACTCAAGAATGGGAAACGGAATGTTGGTGGGCAGGAAAAGAGATTTAAAGATGGGCTTAAAGCCAACCTTAAAAACTGTGGCATAGACACTGAGAACTGAAGCCCTGGCCCTTGTGCACTCTAATTGGAGGTCAGCTGTGAGCAGCAGTGCTGTGGAGTTCGAAGAGGCCCGAATGGAGGGCTTAAGGGAGAAACATGCCAAGAGGAAGGAGCGTCAAGCCAACCCTGACCTGGACCGCCTTCCACCTGGAAACCGATATCCTCACTGCGGGAGAACATGCAGATCAAGAATAGGTCTCTTCAGCCATCTACGGACACACCCCCAAGATCCTATAACTGGAGGACCATCATCCTCAGCCTATGAGGGATCGCCTAAGTAAGTAAGTAAGTAAGTAAGTAAGTAAGTAAGTAAGTAAGTATGTTTCAAATCCCAGTTTAGCTATGGAAGTCCAACAAGTGACCTTGAGCAAATCACACTCTCTCAGCCTCAGAAGAAGGCAAAGGCAAAGGCAAAAACAAATTCTTTCTTGCAATCTTGCAAACCTGTGATGGTAGAATGGGATGCATAATTAATCAGTAGGGAGAAGTAGAGACTATGTCCTCTTTTTTGCTGGTCACTCAGGTGCCCCTTTTTGACATCAGAAAATGTGACTATGATGGTCAGGCAGGGAGCTTTGTGGATGGTGAGGACATCCAGATTAGCCAAACTCTTCCCTTGCACTAGTGAAAGGAAAAGGTGATAGCAGTAGTGTCTGGAGAGGGATTGGGCCAAAACAGATCAAATCCAGCTGTTCAGATTGTTTTGAAACCCCTTGGACACACCAAAGTTTCCTGCAAACGCCAGAGTATTCTCCCTACTTTGCCTAAAGCAGAACAATGTCAGGTTAAGGGCAAAAAACCCAATATACTAACCAGGCATCCCTATGCATCAGGAAGATAACCGGTGCTGGATTTGAGGTAAATCCAGTTTTTGTTAGTTAGTTGGATATATGTAGATAAGCCATTACTTTGGAGCTAAATAAATATTAGTTATTATTTTCCTATCTGTCCTATGAATCCTATTTTCCCATCAATACTTTGAATGAAAGAAGTCCAAAGCCCTAGTCATCGCACTGGGGATGGGCTGAGGGGTAATTGTATCGTGAGTGGCAGGTTGTCCATGTATGTGTATATGTGTATATGTATATGTTTGTAATGTGTATTGTGTGTAATGTGGGTGTTTTAGAATTTTAAAATAAAAATCTATTTTAAAAAACAACAAAGCCCTAGTCATCCACTTGCTCAGGTCTGTAAAACTGAAAAGTAAATATATAGGATATTATTTTCCCTTTTTTGATTAGGTTCACTCGCTGCTATTGAAGCTCAAAGTAAAGGTAAAGGTAAAGGTTTTTCCTTGACATTAAATCTAGTAGGTTCCGACTCTGGGGGTTGGTGCTCATCTCCATTTCTAAGCTGAAGAACTGGCATTGTCCATAGACACTTTCAAGTTCATGCAGTCAGCATCACTGCATGGAGCGCCATTACCTTCCCGCTGAAGCAGTACCTATTGATCTACTCAGATTTGCATGTTTACGATGTGCTGGGTTGGCAGAAGCTGCTGCTAGCAACAGGAGCTCACCTCATCCCATGGATTGAAACTGCCAAACTTCCAGTCAGCAAGTTCTGCAGCTTAGCAGTTTAACCCACTGCGCCACTATGGTCCCCAGAAACTCAAATTATTATCACAATATTTAGTATCCTGGCCATGTCTCACCATTTTCTTCATGCTACTTCCAGCTCTTCATCTCACAAACCTTTCTTGCTTTTGACTTTCCCTCATTTCTACATTTCTAAATAGTTACTTATCTTCGTTAACAATAAGGAAGAATTTTGTTCATTTTTTAAATAAGATGCTAACTTGTCCGCAGTCAATATACATATTATCATAACTGCTTTTTACCAGTAGATAAAGACATTTATTTGAGAAGGCATGTGTTTTTATTGTGTTTAAAATGTCTTTTTATGTATTATTGTATTCATGAGATACCTATGTATGTATACATTTTCAAATGTGTAAGCAAGATATTCACACCAAAGATAAGGCCAACTAAAATCCATGGAGTTGATTTCAAATAAATATTTTGGAACCAAAACATTGTCATCCTTTGAAACTGCATGTAAAAGTTTAAAGTAGTCATGACAATATCTTGGCAAGGTTTTCCTGTAAAAAAAGGATTGTTGAGAATTTATATCTTTCTCTCCAATAAATGTTATCATGATAACAAGTATGCTACAAACAGATTGGCTGCTTCTGTCAAATATCTTTCTACTACACTTGTTATTTTTAAAAACTAAAGTACAATTGTTTATACAGTTATTAAAATATTTTCTATTTCAACATGCTCTGGCAATCTACTACCATATAACATAAATGTCAATAGCACTCTTATCAATTTTAAAACTCTATAATTAATTGGTTTACAGTTTGGCATCATACTATGATATTATTTACAACAGCTTTCATAATATACCCAAACAGAAACCCTTATCATCGTTATTTGATAAGTTAGATTTGTAGATCACTATTAATATTCTTGATGTCAGATTGGTACACTTATTGAATTAATAAGCAAAATTAGGTGTGGTATTTTGTGGGGGGTTTTCTGCTATTTACCGGCATAATGACTTATTCCTTATTGTTGTAAAAACATACTGATTAACCCTCAGTCATTGTTTCTGCTTCTTCATCTGGCTCTTCCAGTGACAGACACAGGCAGGGAAATCTGCCATCCCAAATAAGGTGTGTGTATTTGTGTGTGTGTGTGTGGGGGGGGGAGTGTTCAAATCTTATAAAATACCTTTTATTATTATATTAGAGAAAGATACTTCTTTTGATGCACATATGGCTTGAAAAAATGATACGAAGGTGGAGCTACTTGGGGATATATTTATTTATTTATTTATTTATTTACAGTATTTATATTCCGCCCTTCTCACCCCGAAGGGGACTCAGGGCGGATTACAATGAACACATATATGGCAAACATTCAATGCCAACAGACAAACAATATTCAGTTTTAGACAGACTCAGAGGCATTTTTAACATCTTTCCAGCTTCACGATTCCGGCCACAGGGGGAGCTGTTGCTTCACCGTCCATTGGTGGCTGTTCTTCCTCATTCTTTTCCTCGTGAGCAGTTTTATGGTGTTGTAGATTAGTTAAATTAGCCTCCCGCATAAAGCGTACCTAAATTTTCCCTACTTGACAGATGCAACTGTCTTTCGGGGCTGCTAGGTCAACAGCAAGCCAGGGCTATTTTTTTTTTAATGGTCGGAGGCTTAACCCGACCAGGGCTTCGAACTCATGACCTCTCGGTCAGTAGTGATTTATAGCAGCTGGTTATTAGCCAGCTGCGCCACATATATAATCTTTTTGCCAGAATCTCACAAACCATGGAACTGGCAGTGATGTGAATGCATTTTATTCACTACAAGAAATTGACATGGCAAAAATTACCTACCTGATAGCATGAATGAAAGCATCCATGCATTCATGGGTGTATTATTCCATGGTAGTGATGTGCATTTGCATGTAATCGCTTTCTGTTTTGTTTGGTTTCATTCATTTAAGACCGTTTTTCTTTTCATTTGCCACTTCCAAAAACGGGGCCATATCCAAATGGGATTTTTGTCTCACATCCAAAAATACGAAAAATTTCATACCATTGGTGGCAATGGGAGGGCTTCCTAGGTTCGCCCTCACCTCATATTTAGGGCTAGAGGGGTGAAAATTGCCACACATGGAGGGCATATCGCCCCCTTTTAGCCCACCAACTTTTAAAAAGTTTGGGTCTTCCCCCCAATTTTTAGGGATTTTTTTATTTTTATAAATAAAATCCCTTTTAAAGCATTCAATAGAAAATGCAGAGGTGCTAGAGGGATAAAAAAACTTGTAGTTTTTCTCAAAGGCCAGTTATAGAGAAAGACTGAAGTCTGATTAGAGAGAGTGGCTTTTTAATAAGGTATTATACAACAAGAGCCCAAAAATGTCTTTGCTTTCAAAAGTATATTGTATCAAATAATATTTATTCTATTTTATTTGTTCTCTGTAACAGCTCAAAGGAGAGGGAGGAGGCAATACAGAGAGATAGGGAGAAATAAAATAGTAGATTTTCCAAGGACCAGCTATAGAGAGAAACAGGTTTGATTTCTAAACTGAAAAGGGAAGCCCTACAATTTCTTTCCTTTGAAAAATATTTCTTTAAAAAAATATGAGGGGAGGAAAAGGGGGGGGTTTAAAGCAAATAATTAAGAATAAAATATTTAAAGAATTTTAAATATTAAAGTACAGCAAAGCTAGCTAGCTAGTAACTACAAGAGAGTAATTGCCTTCTTTCTCCCACCCCCAAAGCCCCATGTGCACCCCCCAGCCAAATCCACCCCCACACACCTTCAAAAGTCCCAGCCCCTTCCCTTTAAAGAAAAAAAATAAAAAATATGCCAAGCAGCCAGGCAAAAAATAAAATACAAATCTTTCCCCAGCAGCAAGGCAAGGAAGGAAGCAGCAAAGCAAGGCAAGGCCCCTAAGGCAAGGCAAGGCAAAAAGCAAGCAAGCCACTGAAGCCAGCAAAAGACGCACCCGCAATGGGCGCTTTAGGGGCTGTCACTCCCTTAAATAGCCTGTGGCCAGTGGCCACATAATGATTTCTTTGGCTTCTGATTGACAACAATCATCTCCTCTGATGATGATGATTGCGGAAGAACTCCCCTGGAAAGCCACGAGGCCCCAAAATGAAAAAAAGCATGGTGACCATGCAGCTTTCTCTTTTGTGTCGTCTTTTGTTTCCTCCTAAAATGTGGTCTTTTGTTTCGTGCTTTCTGAAAGGACAGTACAAAATGAATACATTAATGAAACAAATGGAACAAATATCGCGCACAACACTATTCCATAGTCAAAAACATTATTTGAAAAACTTAGAGGAATAGATACATTGCTTTGTTATTTTACCCTATTCTATATATCTGAAGGTCAATCAGGATCTTTGCACATTATCCATCATAGGGCATTCCAGATCATATATAGATGACCTCCTCTTAAATTAAGTTGGGAATAACTATGTGAACCAAACCTCTGTCTTCTAGCAACAGCAGTACCAGGGAGTACTTATCAAGAAAATCATCCTGCGGGAATGCACTATTGGTACTATTTCCTCCCAACCTCTCTTTGAATGTCAGTGTTGCTCTGGAATATTCAGGGACATTATGTTGATGAACTAAATCCCCACATAGCAAGCATAAAGCAGATCTGAGTGAAATAGGGTTTTGGAAGCAATTAAAGTGGACGTGATGGTGTCTGGGTGGTGCATATTTTTCAGATATTGGTGAGAAAAAGAGTCTGACCAGTGAGTAAGGCAGGGGAAAAGGGCCTGTGTCCCAGGAGGACACTGCTGCTGTTATTTCCAGCAACTCTCTGCCTGGGAGTGTGGTGGAAGCTCATTCCTTGAAATTGTTTAGACAGAGGAAGTATGGCCATCTGTTGTTTGTATTCTGTGGTTTTCCTGCATGGGAGGGGGTTGGGTTAGAAGGTCCATGTGATCTCTTCCAACTCTATGATTTTATGATATACTGCAGCTTCAAAAAGCAGATTAATTTAATTGAACAGATTACATGGCTATGTAGATTCATATAATCCAGTTTAATCTGTATTATATGAGTATCTACACAGACCATTACAATGCAGTTCAAATTGCACTATGCGGCAGTATAGAAGGACCCTTAAACCACAAATTCAGACCCAGAATAAAAGAGGCAGTGCAGACTATGCAGAGTGAAACTAAACCATTTTGGCTGTTGGTGAATGAGTTCGTAAAATAGGCATTTGGGCAAAGGGAAGTCTGCATGTCAAAATAAATAATAGTTTCACTACTCTTTTAAGGAGTGGAGAAATGAATTAGCCACTGACAAAATTCATTCAATTATTTATGTGAAACACAACAAATGCAACAAGGAGATGAAATAAAAGCTATAAAAAGTGAATGGATTTTGAATAACTAATATTATTTCCTTGTATGAAAGAGAGTTTTAATTTAGTAAAAGTCAGTTTTTCTAATGCCATTATGTACACGCAGAAACTGCTAACAATACAGTCATTTAAAAATAATAAGCTAACTGTCCTGCTGTGAAAATGATGTGTGAATTTTAAATGATTTTTTAAAGTGCTTTGTTTTTCAGACCTAGTACAGCTAATTAGTTTACAATATGGGGAATAATGTATCTAGTAAGCTGTGGTTCCTATATAGCCTATAGATTTTCACTGCCTATAGCAACTATGGCAAAAACCAACTGGACTCATGATATGTTATGTCAAGGGGGGAAAGAGAGAGAGAGAGAGAGAGAGAGAGAGAGAGAGAGAGATTGCCAGAGGGCAAATATTGGTCACACACAATGCTTGAAAGAAATTCGGAAAGAGACAGATCATACTGTTTGCTATATATCTGATCTTTACCCGACTGCTTAGGATATCACAATTTAAGACGATTCTGCAGGAGGCAATATGACAATGTGCACGTGCATCCTCACTCACTTTATCTTTCCCTTACCTTTTTAGCTGACTCTGTGACTTTTCATTATCTGAAACTTCCTCAATAAGTTTTCACTGATTGAGTGACATTTATAGGAAGTATCAGCTTTCTAATTCAGATAACAAGCTGTTCATGACTTTAGAGACAAACTACACAGATGGTTCAAGGTTGCTGACAATGTTTTCGCCCTTTAGAGATGAAGCCAAATAGTCAGGACTCAAGAACAACACAGGTCAGAGCATCCTTTAGAAAAGACAGCCTCAAAATCTATTAATTTGTTGATCCCCCAAGCCAGCTCCACATCTGTATTGTTTGCCAGTGGTACAGTAATAAGAAACATTTGATTTCCTCCAGCGCTCTCAAAAACACTGTAGCAAGGTTGTCAACACATTCTTGGGTGTTTTATATTGTAAATCAATGTCTCCTTCTACCAAAAAAAGTGAGTAAAAATAATGGCCAAAGGTTGACAAGAGCTTCTGAAGTAGCTTGAGAAGGAAACAAAAAATCCCCAACGTTTTGTAGTTAGCTAATGAGATATTTTCTCATGTTCCCGTTTCAGTCTTGTCAGCAGCAACTGATATACACAGGTCAACAAACAGAGAGCAATTAGCAGATATTATCATCATAGCTGTTATAAGAAATTTCATTGTGGTATTTCAATGAAAATTATTATTGTTCAGAATATGTCAAGAGGGTTAACAGCCTTGTCATGTTATCTTTGGTGCTGAGCCAAGAATTACATAGACATTGATTTTGTTCTATTTACTGAATAGTAGATTTATGAAGTATGTGTCAGAGGAATGTTTGAACAAGGGACAAGCAACCTAAGATGTTCATCTACAAATACTTGTTTAAGGTGTGATTATTTTAAGGAATTTGTCATTTTCTTTCTTTTTAAAAATAATAATAATAATCTTTTATTGAATAACACTGTCCCTGAAAACATTCAGTGATAACTGTAAATATTAATATAATTACAACAAATAAAATGATAAAGTTGCTGTGTTTGAATATGATAACATTAGCAGTTTGGTGTGCAGTTCTAAATATTTATGAACAAACGTAACTAGTGATAATGAGCACTATGCCAGATGCGGAAAAGCTTCCATATGTAGTTATTACTGATTCTATAATACAGTAGAGTCTCACTTATCCAACATAAATGGGTGTCGCACCTCAGACTAAGTTCACCTTGCTATAGATACCCAGTCAGACACACAAATAGTCTTTTAAAGTTTTTATTAAACAAAGCAGAATATAAGTCAAGCAAGCAATCAAAAGGTAATTCAAAATTGTAGTGAAAGAGTCAATAGGTCTAAGAGATTCACAGTTCATAAATGTCTATTAATTCAAAAGGGCTAAGTCCATAGATTCAAAGAGCATAGCAGGAACAATAATCCATAAGGCAAAGAATTAGACCATGGCGTCCAAAGCACAAGATCCAAGAATCCAAGATAATCCACAAGGTGAAGAATTAGTCCAGAGAGTTCAAGAACAAGGTCCAAGAATCCACGATAAACCACAAGGCAAAGAGTCCAAAGAATAAGGCCCAAAGATCCTAGAACGCTGGCTAGGTAGAACATCCACACAGATGAAGTGATGAAATTGCACTGACAAAGAATAGTCTGTGAAAGCATGCTTTAATAACAACTTAGGAATGCATTCCTCTTCCCACAGCTAGATTCACGTTTGCGCGCCAAACGCTCACTTCTACGGACCTGGGAACCCATCCAAGACAAACGGTCCTCTCTAGATAACTCCTCGTTATCTTGCACCTGGTCAGAAGCTAAACCGTCATCCTCATTATTTTCCAAGGCTGAAGTCTCTCCCTCAATATTTCTCATGTCAGCTTGACCGTTATCTGTTTCTCCTGGAATCAGCAACTCATCCTGCAACTGCATGTCTGAGCTAACCTCTGCCTCAGACTGCTGATCTTGAATCCCAAATCCAGAATCCCCAGAATCCCCTCCATCTTCATCCTGAATCTGGCCAGCCTGTGGCTGGGATACAACAATGGGCCAGCAGAACGCTGGATAAGCGAAATGTTGGATAATAAGGAGGGATTAAGTAAAAGCCTATTAGACATCAAATTACATTATGATTTTACAAATTAACAACTAAAACGTCATGTTTTACAATAAACTGATAGAAAAAGCAGTTCAATACACGGTAAAATTATGTAGTAATTACTGTATTTACGAATTTAGCACTGAAATATCACAATGTATTGAAAATACAGTATTGACCACAAACACATTGATTACTAAAAGGCAAATTGCGTTGGATAATACAGAACGTCGGATAAGCGAAGGTTGGATAAATGAGACTTTACTGTATCTGGAAACCCTGATACCATTAATACAATAACAACACACTGTAATGTAAAAAATTCTGTCTGGTTACTTAAATGATCACTATTTCCAGCTACTTAGGATTCAGAGGATTCCATACGGTTCCACTGAAGAAACTATGGTGAGAACCTATTGGAGATAATTTGTACCTAATCCCTTTAATGCTTTCTTAGTTCATGCCACAAAGCTTGCTTTGGAAGACTGAAAAACCTTCTAGAAAATGTTTTGAGAAAGGTACAGGCACAGAGAAAGGGAAGAAATTATTGCTGTGTTATTTTGGATTTAAGCCAATGAAAATTGTTTCTTTCTCAGTTTTCCATGACTAGTATTTCTTTTTTTCACCTATGAAATATCATAAATTCTCCTTTCAGAAGAATAAAAATGCAAGAATCTCTTGATTGAATGTTGCTGCATAAACCTGGAAACCAAAGCAAAACAAAAAACTAAAATGCAGTCTTTAATGGAAGCAGTTTCAAGAAAGGAAGAAAGAAAAATGAGCTTTCCAAAAGGAGGTGTTTAGTTTAAAGCTGATTCTTGACATAAGTAGAATTTTTGTGTGACCTGTGTCACCCACCTCCAGAGATTAAGCCTGATAAATGTAGCTTTTATGAAATGCCTTTCTTTAGTTTTAAGAATATATTCTATTAAAATAACAGTTTCACCCTTTAGGCTGTAGCATTTCAGGATGAATATTATCATCAAGTTCCTCGCTCCTCAAACCCCTCCCAAGGCACAGTATGGGGACTTGGTAATGCACTGCCTGGAGTAAGTGATTGTGGAAAATATTTAAGAAAGGAAATAACATCTTGATAAGAACTATAAAAGAAAAGCCAAAGGAGACCTTTCTTATTTTAAAATAAGAACGTGGATGTATTCATATGCATCAATTTAACAATGTCATTTCTTCCCAACACAAATGTAGCAATTGGGATTGCATTTTTTAAAAACCATACATTTTAACTGTGCAGTTCTATAAGAGAAAATAGCTTAATACAGGATAGATTAAGATTGCCAGTCTATTTAAAAGAAAATAATACATGCTGGCCTTCGAATTTATTTTTAATACAGGGCTGAGTTTATACTATTGAGAAAGCTTTGACTTGTTTCATGTGCCCACTTCTAATTAACGTTATATATCATTCTTTAATATTTTCATTGATTTAAATATTATCAGCCTATGTTGTCTATTGAAACAAATCGTAAAGGAAGAAATTCATGGAAGGATTTGATTGTGTTTTCAAAGTCAGCCTTGGCGATAGAATCATAGAATCATAGAACCATAGAGTTGGAAGAGACCTCATGGGCCATCCAGTCCAACTCCCTGCCAGGAAGCAAGAAAATTGTATTCAAAGTACCTCTGACAGATGGCCATCCAGCCTCTTCTTAAAAGCCTCCAAAGAAGTTTGAAACCATTGTTCTGCATCCTAGTCTGCAGGGCAGCAGAAAAAAAGCTTGCTCCCTCCTCCCTATGACTTCCCTTCACGTATTTGTACATGGCTATCATGTCTCCTCTTAGCCTTCTCTTCTGCAGGCTAAACATGCCCAGCTCTTTAAGCCGCTCCTCATAGGGCTTGTTCTCCAGACCTTGATCCTTTGAGACGTCCTTCTCTGGACACATTCCAGCTTGTCAACATCTTTCTTGACAATGGTTAGCCAGACATCTTAGCGTGTGAGGGATCTTGACTTTGGCAGTACTTTATATAGAATATACTTTTTAATCAAATTTGTCTCTGTTGACCCTACAAAAACCCTCCTTCCTGAGTCAATGTAGTTTTTTAAAGGATCAAAACTGGTGAAGAGAGTTGGCTGATAACAAGTTCTCTAAGCTCATCCTTAAGGTCACTCTTGAAATAAATAAAGCAATCTGATTCCCAGTTGCCCAAACTAGCATATCACATGCTCACAAATCATAGAATCATAGAATAGTAGAGTTGGAAGAGGCCTCATGGGCCATCCAGTCCAACCCCCTGCTAAGAAGCAGGAAATCGCATTCAAAGCACCCCCGACAGATGGCCATCCAGCCTCTGCTAAAAAGCCTCCAAAGAAGGAGCCTCCACCACGGCCTGGGGGAGAGAGTTCCACTGCCGAACAGCTCTCACAGTCAGGAAGTTCTTCCTGATGTTCAGGTGGAATCTCTTTTCCTGTAGTTTGAAGCCATTGTTCCGCGTCCTAGTCTGCAGGGCAGCAGAAAACAAGCTTGCTCCCTCCTCCCTATGACTTCCCCTCACATATTTGTACATGGCTATCATGTCTCCTCTTAGCCTTCTCTTCTGCAGGCTAAACATGCCCAGGTTTTTAAGCCTCTCCTCATAGGGCTTGTTCTCCAGACCTTTGATCATTTTAGTTGCCCTCCTCTGGACACATTCCAGCTTTTCAACATCTCTCTTCAAGAGATAATGTATGACCCTGGCTGGAAATGGCCAAATTGTTGGTGAACTTTCTGTTATTACTTTGTGTATGTGAGGGGGGGGGGGGGGAGGAAACAAACAATCCAAATCCTAAATCAGTAATATGCGGTTTATCCCAAATAGTGCCTAAATGGCTTGAATGGGGGTGTATCTACACTTTAAAATTTAGGGTTGTGCAATTTGTCTAAACCCCAGTGTCTGGATGAAGGATGAGCTTAGAGAACTTGTTATCAGTCAGTAGCCCCACCGATCCATTTTTTGGGGAAGCCTCCTGAATCCATTTTTTGATCCGGCAGCTGAAAGATCAGTTTTCACTCTGAGAACCTCCGGCCCATTGGCGGCAGTGGGTGAACTTCCCAGGCTACCCTTTCCATCATTTTTAGGGCATCAGTCTTAAGAAACTACTATTCTGAGATCGTTTCTCCTCATATTCTTCAACTATATCTGGGTAAAGGCATCAGACATAAGAAACCACATTTTCTAGGATTGTTTCTCCTTATAGCCTTCTATAAGACCTGGATTAAGGCATCAGATTTAAGAAACCACATTTTCTGGGATTCTTTATCTTTATATCCTTCAATAAGGCCTGGGTTAAGGCATCAGACTTATGAAACCACCCTTTCTGGGATTGTCTGCCCTTAACATCCTTTCAATGAAGCTGAGTTAAGGCACCCTTCTTAAACACTGATTTCACCAGGAGCCATGCCACCTGAAAGAGCATTAGCCGTTCTTTTAAAAAGATATGAAGCACCTCCTCATTTTATGGTGGTTTTAGAAATGGTAAAATACCTCTACCCCACATTTGAAGCTTGCATTGTGTGAAGGGCACCATCAGTGGCAGTTTCTTAAGTGTGTAGAAAGTAAAAGCTTATTTATTGCTATTTGAGTCAATGCAGAGCTGTGAGCAGCACAGGGAATTTAGATTGCCAGCAGACTGTCTGTCTCTCTCAGAAGCCTGCTTGCACCCCCTTTTGGAGTGGAAAAGTGGAATAATAATATCAAAGCTATCAATACCTGGGCCATCCCCGTCATCAGATACACTGCTGGAATTTTGAACTGAATGCAAGCAGAGCTGGATGATCTGGACAAGAAAACAAGAAAGCTGATGACAATCCACTACTCATTATCATTATATCCACATAGTGATGTCAACAGACTTTATCTGCCTAGAAAATCAGGAGGCAGAGGGATTCTGCAAGTGAAAAAATGGTAGAAGAAGAAAAACAAGCACTGGCAGATTATGTGAAAGACAGTCAAGAACCAACATTGATGTAAGTCAGTAATAGAAAACTGTTTAAAGTGTAAAAGACAAAGAGTGGATATGGTAAAAAAAAATATAATGCAGAGTAGAAGAGAAAACTGGCAAAAGAAGGCTCTCTATGGACAGTACCTGGGAAAAATTGAGAGCAAAATTCACAAGGAAAAAACATGAACTTTGAAAAAGGAGACTAAGGGCCCAATTCTTGCAGCCCAAGAAGAAGCAATTAGAACAAATGCCATCAAAGCCAGAATTGAAAAGTTGACCACAGATTCCAAGTGTAGACTCTTCAAGGAAGCAGACAAAATGATGGATCACATACTTAACTGCTGCAAGAAGATTGCTTAGACAGACTACAAACAGAGACATGATACCGTTGCTCACATGGTCCATTGGAACTTGTGTCACAAATACCATCTGCCTGTGACAAAAAACTGGTGGGATCATGAGCCTGAAAATGTTTCAGAAAATGAATGTGTAAAACTACTCTGGGACTTCTGAATTCAGACTGACTGGGTTTTGGAGCACAATACTCCTGATCTCATAATCATGGAAAAAAACCCCACAAAGTATGGATCATTGATATTGCAATCCCAGGTGACAGCAGGATTGATGAGAAGTAACGGGAAAAGCTAACACAATACAAGGATTTAAAGATCAAACTGCAAAGACTCTGGCACAAGCCAGTAAAGGTGGTCCCAGTGGTAATTGGCACACTGGGTGCAGTGTCTAAAGACCTTGGCCAGCACTTGAAAACAATTGGCACTGACAAAATTACCATCTGTCAGCTGCAATAGGCCTCCCTACTCAGATCTGCATGCATTATCCACCGATACATCACATAGTCCTAGACACTTTGGAAGTGTCTGATGTGTGATCCAATATAAAAGCCAGCACAGTGATCTAGTTTGCTGTGTACTAATTTTGTTGTGTAACAAATGATAATAAATAGAAGGTTAAGTTGATTTAATTGGGTGAGACAGAATGAGTTCATAGACAAAAAAAACCCATCATGGACTGTGCTGAACCTATGGGGTTAACTTTGCATCAGGCTGTAATAGGTCTAGGTAGGTTTATATACATTTGAATTAATATATGTTCTTTAGAATGAAACTATATTTCTTTGAATGATTTCAATACAACTACCACAAATGCCTTGTTGGTATTATTTTAATTAAGGTTCAGATAGTTTGATCAGACACACTTATTTAACCTTTTTAATTAGCTTGACTTGTTTTTATTCATTTCTTGCCTCACACCCTTTTTTAGAGTCAACCTAACATTAGCATTACACTCATATTATGCCTGATGGCATTCTCCTAATAATGAGCCACTAAAGATTTTTTTTTATTATAGTCAAAAGAATGACTTTTGCAGTAAAAAATATTCAGTACGTAAGCCCGTAGGCTGCTGATGTTAATAATAAAAGAGAACTGTTCCATTGTTAGCCTGGAGGAAAAACTTTATTTTTATTATTATAAAAAGTGTTGATTGACCTTGTACATTATTTACAAATCTCACAAATTAATTGGTTGGGAATGTGGATGGCACTAATCAACATGGATCATGGATCACAGCTAGTGATGCTTGAAATAGGCCAGTCATGAAACTTTCTTCTCTGGCTTTAGGCCAAATGCTGATCAGATCAAAGATTCTGTGAAAAAAAAATTGCCCTACAATCTTTATGGTCAAGAATGCACTTATTTCTATGCTTTTCAAAATTGCCCATGTCATTATCTTTTAGTACAGTAGGTTCTACCATAGAATCTACAACTAGAATAAAGATTTGACTTGCTATGCTTAGCACTATGACATTTGCTTGAATATGTGTACTGTATCTCTTGTTCCTCTAACAACATAGAAGCATTGCTTTTTTAGGCTATAGTTCCCATAATCCCACAACATCAACTGATGCTGGGTTCAACAAAATAATAGCACTCAAGTTATGAATACATAATTAGAGTTACCCATTTGTTACTGAATCATTTTCATGATCCTGGTGCATATGATCCCTATGATCCCTATGCAGGGATTGTGAAACTCCCTCTTTCTGACTTACCAAGGAACAGCCACTGTGAGTGATAGGTGCCTAGTTCCTTTCAATGGGAACATTTCAGACTGATATTTTCACCCCTCTATTGTGAGTAATCTCTGGTGCAGTAGTCAGAAGCAGTTGAAATTCCTCCTCCTCTTGTTGCAATGGCTGTTGGCCATCACTCATTGCCTGGAGTGGTCACTTGGGGCACAAGGGCAATCCTAGAGGGAGGAAAGGAAAGAAAGGGTGATTTCTAATTTCTCTCTTCTTCTCACCCACATCACTCTGGTACCCCAGCTGAAATTATTTGAGGCAATGAGTGGTGACCATCAGCCATTTTGCACTTGGTGATTATTGTTACAACCAGAGCAAAAGGGGGTGGTAAGGGTGGTAATTTTGCAGTGTTGAACTATGTTCAGTGCCACTGGATGGTCAGAACTCCTTTCCACCTCTGCAACAGCCCAGGGGCTGGCAGTAAGAACCATCCTGGGCTGATCTACAGTTTAACATTCAAGATATTGTGTCCATGTAAAACCTTTCCTGATCTGTAATTCACTTCTGGAACTTGAAGATCTGATATGATGTCATTGATGACATGGAAATATAGGTTAAAAAATAATGGCAGATTTTTGATCTAAAGAAGTTACATGTTATATCATTGCTTAATTTCCTCTTGCTCATAGTTCTCCTCTGCATGTGTATGTGGAGCCTAATATCAGAAAGTTTTTATTAGAACACTGCAAGATTAGGGTTCTAGGTGGTGTAGGGAAGCTCTACAGGTAGAGATGCCTCATTGAAGGTTCCTTCTGGATCTATGGATCTTCTGGATCTGGTCACCTCCTGATCTCTGTTCAGAGGATTATAACACATGAGGGCCACAATACCTTAAACCTTCTTCAGTAAAGTGTTAAAGCAAAGAGGTTAAAACAAAGTTTTGATGAACAAGAACAGGAGTAGATTTTTTTTCTTGAAATACATATGCTTTGATGAAAACAAAACATGAAGATTAAAGGATAGTTCTCACATTTGCTCTATGCCAGACAACCAGGACTTAGCCTATAGTATCCAAATCAGAAAAAATACTGTTATCTAAAGATGCTATCATTATAGTAAATGGGTGCATTTTGCCTGTACATTACTCACACTGAGCTATCCAATACACATGCCCTTTGAATGTCACTTGTACTTTTCTGTTGAAAATAAATGTAGTTTCAATGTGTATATCAAAGAAAATATTTATTCACACACACTCTTCATAGAGGTTTCACTCCTAGACACAAGGGATTCCCCAAGGCTGCCTGCTTTGCTGAGCCTGCCTCTGGGTCATTCATGCATATCTGTGTCAGTCAAGACAGGTCAAGGACCTGAGTGTGTACTGGGGATTTGCCTTCCCACTCAGCATTGCTTGACAACTGACTTGCAAGGCATATTCCATCTTCTCTGCTTCTGAAGATTAGACAGTGTAGTAGAAGATGGATATAAGAATTATATTTCAGTTCAATCCATAAACAAAAGAAAGCGTGTGTGTGTTTAAGGAGGGGATAAATACTGATAAAGAATCAGGGAAGTGACAATCAGTTTTTAACAGTGCTAATCAGCTGTAGAACAGGAAGAAGTACTTGTATGCAGCCTGTATTCCTGCCAACAAAAGATGAACATTACCAAAGTTGATGATGCTAGCCATGTGTTTAGGAATGCATGTTCTAATCTCGACCTGCTATATTATGCATCACCAAACATGCTCTGTTATACTTGTTTCACTTTAAACCATGGAAGTTAAAAAGAAACATGCAGAATGCAAACAACATCTGGCTGGTTAACGTATATTTGGTTTAACATTTTTTCATCTAAAGTATGATGAAAAATACCAGAGTTTTAATCCCCACTCTTGGCCATGGAAACACTGGTCGACCTTGGGCAAGTCACTATCTCTCAGCCTCAGAGGAAGGCAAAAAAATCTGCTCTGAATTAATCTTGCCAAAAAACCCCTGTGATAGATTTGCCTTTGGGGTGCTGTAAGTCAGAAATGACTTGAAGGAACACAACAGTATTATCTTACACCTTGTGGGGATTAGGCTAGTAAACAAAATGAAAATTGATATATTACACTAGTCTTTAGTTCCATTTTAATAAATCAATTATATTTGCATGATTTGGATATAGATGAATTCAATAATTTGTATTTGGCTTTGAGCATCTTACCTGGGCTTGCATGCCTGTGTGGAAGAACCTTTTAAAAAGCACTACATAACTTTGACACAGAAAGTGTAATATATCTCTATATATCTATTAATCTTAATATTCTCCTCCACTCTTGCCATCAGATGAGAGATGTTTAGAATCAAGCAAGATACAGGGTCGATATAAAGAGAAGTATCCTATTATTTACATGTCTGATTATGTTTTTCCTTTTGTGAGTTTTAATTAACTATGATTTTCTTTCAGACTGAATTATAGAAAATCTTTAGTGTAAAATAGCGTGGTGTAGACAACTGATTTTGCATCATGCATTTTAAATATCCTTTACAGGAATTGGGGCATATTTTAGAGCTAAAAGTCTTTAAAGTGTTTTTAAAAACATTTAATATTATTTTTCTGGATTATTTTAATAAAAGTTATATTATTTATTGAAAAAAATATTTCACATTGCCAAAATCAATTCATCATGTAGACAGGTTCAAAAATTATGATAATGGTTTACACTAAGGGAGGTTTATCTGGAATGTTATCTAGCTGATGAAGGATGCTCTCAATAAACCTAGAGGCATCAATATTAAATTACCTGAGCAGTCTTCACTTACCATTATTTTCAATTCAAGCCAGAAGTTATGTCATTGATAGCGCAGCCAACCATAATTCATAACTCTATCACTGAACTCCTGCTTTCATCATGGCAATCTCAAGGGAGGAATCAAATTTCAAATTCCAAATGAAGTCCAGGAAAATACAAGCATAATTGTTCCACTGCCCATACTATAAACTATAAATAGACTCACACATTAAATAGCACCTCACATTGCTAAACCATTTTAACTCAACAGTATATAAAATTAGATTTTCCTTCCCTGAAAACAATGTTAGAGAGACCACAGAGGTAGACCTCTTATTTGAACATGTATTTATGAACAATATGTGGACTGGATACTTATTTAAAAACTGGAATATAGATTGGAAAGAAGAAGAAATTACTCATTAATTTATAAAGTTTAATTTTACAAATGTGTGCCATGATAATTCCCTAGAACATTTTATATAATTCATAGAATAATATACAATGGGTGATACTATGAGATTTCTCTTATTCTGGACATAAAACAGGGCCATAGACCAAAATTGTGGTGATGCCAGTGAGGTTGCCCCTCTCTCCATACATCTGTGAAAGTAAGTAAACCTAATGGTTAAAGAGAACAAATACATGCCTCAAACAAATTCCAATTAATTGCCACATATCTTCAGTGTAAATGAACACAGAGTGCAGTTGAGGGAAGGCTACATAGCATATTTGACCCTTTCTTATAACTAGTGATGATCTGCACAACCTTTTGAAAACTTATTTGGCTGCATTCAGCAGGCCAGCTGCCAAGAAGTGAGGGTTAGAGCATTTGGCATTAATTATTTCCCATATTTGTCTGAATAAACAATATATATCTGGAAAATCTATAAAGTAAATTCATTGCAATTCTAAAATATGCACAAATACTCTTTAGTCAACGAATGCATGCAATTGCACACACAAAATCAAGCATTTAAAAACATACACATTTGAGAAAAATACACATAGGAAGCTTTGGATATTTCTGTGCATACCAATGGAACTGAATATAATGAGCATTGTAGCTGAAAACTGATGACTTCAACAAATTTCAAGATTTTGAGATTCACACATCCCTTTTATAAAGTAAAAGCCAGGCTTGATTGACTCCTTTGGAAAACTATTTTCTCTTCTCAAGCTCTGAGACTGGAAAGTTATTTCAGTCGGGTTCTTCCCCCCTCTGAGTGATGCCCTTGTGCATTCGTTGACTAAAATAGCAAGTTTTATCACTTGTGTCTTTTCAGCATCTTATAGAGATAAGGCACATTTGTCACATTTTGAAGAGGGTCTCACTGACAAAAGCTTCAATCATGCAGAAAGCTGTTTTCAAATTTCCATAAAGCCAAGCAGACACCATTTACATGATAAATTACTCATAAGACAAAATCTTAGCTGACTACTCAGCTGCTTGATTTTGTTATCACAGATTTGTCCTTCAGTTTTTAAGAGAAGGGAAATGAAGAGCTTACTACTAATTGTGCCAGAAAAACCAAGCTAATTTGTTCAGACTGCCAAAGAAAAATGTTTTGTAAGTCATTAGACTTGAGTGTAAATCATATCATGCATAATGACACAGTATTATTAATGGTCATATTGTCCTACAACAAACGGGAATAAACCTGGAATAAGGATGGATTTAGAAAATTCAGGTTGGTTTTAAATAACAAAAATATAGAACCTGGCTGTGTGACCATTTCATAGACCTATATAAATATTTTTTAAAACATTTCCAAAGTTTTTATCGTTAACTAATTCTACAATACAGCCTAATGCTATAATTGTACTTTGTGAAGTCTTGGCTCTGCCTTTTCCTCTCCTTTGATTTAGTTCCCCCTGTTTAGGTTTTCCCAATAGTATAGATGCCTCCATTTGTATTAATTTTTGAGTGGAGCACAAAAACTCCCTAGAGGCCAGCCTTAGTTGGTTTAGTCCATTTGCTTGTACAGAATCCTCTTGCTAGACTTCTTCTTCTTCCTTTCTTTTTGCAGAAGAGCTATAATGTTTAGAGGCCTGGACATTGTCTGGAAATCCTAGGCCTAGCAATCCAAAACAGGCATCCTTAGCACTAAACACTGCATTCAGCAGTATTATTATACCACCAGTCCCAGAGACAACAGAAGCCTTTGACCAGCTTAGGCTTCACAAATAAAGAAGATTGAGACAGCCTTTGAGCTCCAGCTTGTGAGTCATTGCTTTGCACAGAGACAGAGGACTTTCAAAAACTCCAGAGAGATGACAGTAACCAGAATCTTGATCTTAACAGAAGGTATGCAGATAGCCCCCAAGTAAAGCCAGACACTATAGTTCTCTCAAAGGCTTGGGTGTGCCATCACATACTTTCTTCTACATTGTAAGCCAGGCTACTGTCAGCTCTAGGTATGATGGAGACTGTCCACCAGGCCAATCCCTACAGATGAAGTTATGCAAATCTAATAACTATTTATTTACTATTTGACTACAAACTATTAAGTAAGAAAATGGTTCCAGATTACAAAATTATGTGAACAAATATGTATTATTATTTTTTATCAGTAGTGTCATTATGAATGCTAATATTTATATTCCACTTCATTTCATGTTTCTGCTTATGAACCCATGGCACTCTCCATTTTTGCCCTCTTAGGCCTCCTCCACACACCTGTATAAAATCCACATTAAACTGGATTATACGGCAGTATGGACTCAGATAATCCAGTCTAAACCAGATATTGTGGATTATCTTCCTTGATATTCTGGGTTACATGGCTGGGTAGAAGAGCCCTTGGAAGATGAGCTTCATTGCTGATTCTCATCTGAGACCCTTCCACACAGCTGTATAAAATCCACATTGAACTGGATTTATATGGCAGTGTGGACTCAGGGCCCTCCCATACAGCTATATAACCCATAATATCAAGGCAGGCAATCCACAAAATCTGCTTTGAACTGGCTTATCTGTGTCCTCACAGCCATATAATTCACTTCAAAGCAGATAATGTAGGATTTTATACATCTGTGTGGAAGGGGCCTCAGATAATCCAGTTCAAAGCAGTTATTGTGGATTATCTGCCATGATACTCTGGGTTATATGGCTGTGCAGAAGTGCTTTGGACTGTTGCAATTCCGCACATTTCTCCAAACAGCAGGAACTTTTTCATGGATCCTGGGATGTGTGGAGACTCTCCAGAGTGGAACTACACTTCTTTAATCCACATTCTGATCCAGATTATGTGATTAGGTAAAAGCACCCTAACAATTTTTTTTTTTCTGGTGATGGTATGGTAGTTCCTGCCCACACATTGCTTGAAATACTGTATGACAAAATGTAGGTTCAGAGTGTATACAGTTCACAAAAACAACAGTCAACATATGATTCCTCTTGTAATCTTTTGTAAACCTCTTTGCATGCAGTTGAAAATTGTATTCAGTTTAAAACACCTATAAATTTCCTTCATGAACTATAAACAAAATCAGAAAGAGCTAAAGAAAAGTTGGAGGGAAGCGAAGTGACACAAACTGGCTCTAAGACAATTGGGGAGATGTTTATTTCTTCCTCCAAATGCTTTGGAAATTGAAGGGTGTCTAGAAGATGATTGATGAAATATTCAGAGAATGGATACAAGGACCACAATTATCTATCTTTACAAATAATTGCTGCCACTCCCACCCACCCCCTTGCAGTGAAACATTTCAGTCTGCAAGACAAATGATAAAGTTTCCATTCAATGACTTGTTCATAATTTGCTCATTTACATCTCAATCATTTGAGGCACACATTGTTGCTTCCCCCTTGCCCTCATATATCGCTTCCAAACAGTCAATGAACATGTTGAAGTAATGAAGCAGCAGTAGCAGAAGCTGCAGAGGAACAAGCAGATGGAGCAGTGACAAAGTGATCTCTTCTGGTGATTTCATCACTTTTCACTTTGTTGGAAGTGAAGATGCAGAATCAACCCACATTTAACAAATATTGTAATGCTACAATTTGGTGGTGTGTGGGTGTGCTTAAATGACAGTTACAGAGAATTTAAGTTTTATTTGCATTCATTTATTTCCCCATTTTTAATGGATAGCCATCAGTAGAGATAAGCCAAATAAAGAAATACATACAGCTATTGCTGGATTGAAACTTCCATGCCACTGGCTAGGTTGGCTAGGACTGCTCAGAGCTGCAATCCAACAATATCTGAAGGATGATTTTGACCATTCCTCAATGAACTGAATGCTTGACATTTTTCAGAAGTATTTCCAGTATAACAATGCTAAGAAGTGAGCAGCACTAGATTTATACAGAAATTGAGTAAATTAGTCCAATCTGCAGGATTTAGATTATGATCTCTATTCTACTGTATAATGCAGTTTGAAACAATATCAGATGGCCAGTATAGACTCATATAATTCAGTTCAATGCAGTGTAATTAGGCCTTTCTCTCTCTCTCTTTCTGTATCCTAAACAATTGTTTTTCATTAAGGTTTTTATATTTATATTATCAGCATTACTGTGCTTTTTATTTTAAAGGTGAATAACAACAACAACAACAACAACAACAACGATATTTCTAATAATATTTTTCTATTTCTTATTCACATTTCCCCAAGGTTCAAGGTGGGGAACAATAGAGTCAAAATACAATTCATAAAAACATTAATCCATTTTAAAATATAGATTAAAAAACCACAAACATAAGATTAAAACAAACATTAAAACAATCATATATTTCAGATACCAATGTATAATCCATAAATTAAAACTGACTGGGTAGGCCTCCAGATGAGATAGGTCTTCAGTTCTTTTTCAAATTCTGAAACTCATTTAGCTATCGAATCCTTCTAGCAGGTCATTCTACAGTTATAAATGTTACTTTATTTTTCCCACGCATTCCTCTGATGAATATAGATGATATTTTATCTATCTTGTATTTTTATTTGGTATTATTGTCTACTTAATCGTGATTATAAACAATAAAGCTTTTAAAGAAGAAGAAGAAACGCGCGCGCGCACACACACACACACTTTCTAAATTTCATTTTGGGGATAATTGAAAAATGCATTTGCTTAGTTCTATGAATGCTTTTAAAGGGCTCTTCCACACAGCCATATAACCCAGAATATCAAGGCAGATAATCCACAATATCTGTTTTGAACTGGGTTATCTGACTCCACACTATAAGCCATATAATCCAGTTCAATGTGGATTTTATATAGCTGTGTGGAAAGAGCCAAAGTTGACACATGTCAGGGCTTCCCCTCAGGAACATGTTTTGCTTTCATTTTTTATTGCAAATTTTCATGTCAAATGCTCTGTGGACTGAAATTATGCTAGGTTCTAGTCATCCTGTTAGATTTGAGATACTATCACCTAATTGGTTTATCATGAATAACATTATGATTCATAATAATTTTGCTCCTCTATGTTTTTACAGAAATATCAATGTTTTTGTTGTACTGGTGTATGTGTTATTGCTGTACACATAAAGTGGAGTAAATTTTGAAATATTGTGAAAACATTGAAGACATTCACTGGCGTTAAGCATACTGTCTAAACAACATATGGGCAACAACTGTGGAAATTATGGGAACCATATTTTGCCACAAACTCCCATGAGAGGCAGCACTAGAAATAGCATCACAAAACTTATAGTTTTCAGCTGCTTTACAGATATTTTCACTTTTGAGGGAGGGAAGCAGGTTTGGGGATTGTAAGGACAAAATCACCATATCTGAAAATAGTTTTCAGTTCTTTAGGTCATTTTTTTAATTAAAAAAAAGAACAGGATGTGGGGATATGGGGGCTTTAGGACCCAGTGTATTGTAGTGGTTTTAGCATTGAACTAAAAGACCAGAATTTGAATCTCCACTTGACCATGAAACCCATTGGGCAAATCACACTCCCTCAGCCTCAGAGAAACGCAATAGAAAGTCTCTTTTCAACAAATCTTGCTGAGAGAATCCAGTAACTAGGTTGGGATAAATCAGAAAAAAACTTGACAGTACATAACAACAGACAACAACATGTTTTGGGAGATTTCAGAGATGATAAAATGTCCTGTCTTTACTGCTTGTGGCTTGCAGACATCCCTTGCCCACTTGCTTTCTAGACTGTTGGCCAATGAGCTGAAGAAAGAATATTCAACTGATGTAGAAAAATCAAGTCACCTTGAGGCATGGAAAACAAAAAGCAAACCATAATATTTAAGTGATATGGGTTGGATATTGCTACATTAGTCAAGTTGTAGTTCCAAAGAAAGCAAAGCACATTCAATCAGGACAATTTGCTCTACTCTACATTAGCAATTAGGGAGAGAAAGAAGCACAGAAATAATGTTTTGCCATTCATTAGATCTATATTGGCTGCCTTGTCAAATCTTTCCTAAAGTAGTAAATATTATTCCCCCTAAGGGCAATATTACTTTGCTTAATTGTTCTGTATAAAAATAAATGTTTTATTTTAATGACCATTTACTCATTTTACAGTGTATCAATATAACAAAATACTGAAGTTTAAAAAGATTAATTTTGAGAAGCTGTGGGAAATGAACTGAATTTTTTAAAACAAAACAAATAGATATTTTTCTTAAGGTAGTTTGTTTTCCATAATTTTGACTATCAATCAAACATATTTGTGAAGTTCCTTGCTTTGGAGAAACCATTCCTGCTAATATATTGACTATGAAAATAATTTTGGACAATAAGCTGGTTGTTATTGTTATTGTTGTGTTTTTTATGCAGCTGTTTCAGAAGCAGTTCAGTGTATATTAAGGTTATAATATAAAGAGGCACCCCCAACTTTTCAACAAATCACTTTTTGATGAACTTCTCTTTTGACCATTCTAAATTAAACCTAGAATCTGTATATCAATATGTGGTCTGCTATTGCACAACAATTGCATAACTGTGCACTGCTTTTTTTCCCCTTCTTGATTTGGCACATTTTCACCCCAGTCAGTTGACTTTGTGCCACCTTTTTCAGTCTGTGTTCAGTTATTCATGGATGGTGTATCCTTATATAGTACTGTATAGTATTTGTGCTTTTAATACATTCATACAATACCTTTATTTATGCTTATATTTGTGTACAAACACACAGAGAGAGTTCTGTATTTTGACCGTTTCTGTTTTTTAATAAAATCCCTAACCCATTTAAACCAGTCTATAGCATGGAGCTGCCTCTAGTTTAAAGTTTTCAAATCCTGGTTTCTGGTGTTTTGAACTACAGCTCCCAGAATCTCTGATAATTAGGCAAGACATGTGATGCTTCTGGGAACGGAATCTCAAACATTTGGAGGACCAGAATTTGGGGATCACTGTTGCAGACAAAGAATGAGAAAAGTTGAATTATCTACATGACTAGTTTGCCTGGCCACGAGTTGCTGTGATGAAGTGTGGTGGTATGGAAAATAAAGTATTGAGGAATTGGTGGTAATTAGTATATATTATTTCCTAAAGCTTGTGAATATACAATCTTTCTGGTTGTTACTTTTTTTTTGTCTGTTGGAGGCAAGTATGAATGCAGCAGTTAGCCAGTATGATTAGCATGTAATGACCTTTCAACTTCAAAGCCTAGCTGCTTCCTCCCTGCGGGAATCTTTTGTTGGGAGGTATTAGCTGGCCCTGATTGTTTCATGTCTGAAATTCCCCAGTTTTCAGAGTGTTGTTTTTTGCCATATTTTCTGTTCTTCTGCTGTCTGTGTAGATTAAGAAGTACCCATGTGCAGTGTTTGAGCGCACACACTCAAATAGAAAGGCTGTGGCCCTCAGAAAGCAGTGGATTTGTCTGGCTTTGATGGTGCAAGGCTATTCAGTCCTATTCATGCTGGCCAACAATGGATTCCCCTAGGTAGGAAGCAGCCAGGCAAGTGGGGTTTATATCCCTGTGGAATAATGTCCAGGGTGGGAGAAAGAAGTCTTGTCTGTTGGAGGCAAGTATGAATGCTGCAATTAGCCAGAATGGTTAGCATTTAATGACCTTTCAGGTTCAAAACCTGGCTGTTTAGTCTCTGGGGGTGTCCTTTGTTGAGAGGTGTTAGCTGGCCCTGTCTGGAATTCCCCTGTTCTCAGAGAGTTGCTCTTTATTTACTATACGGATTTTAGAGTTTTTTTTTTAATACTGGGAGCCAGATTGTGTTCATTTTCATGGTTCACAGCAACACAATAATAATAATATTACAGTAGAGTCTCGCTTATCCAACGTAAATGGGCCGGCAGAATGTTGGATAAGCGAATATGTTGGATAATAAGGAGAGATTAAGGAAAAGCCTATTAAATTTCAAAATAGGTTATGATTTTACAAATTTAGCACCAAAACATCATGTTATACAACAAATTTGACGATGTATTGAAAACATTGACTACAAAAATGCGTTGGATAATCCAGAACGTTGGATAAGCGAGTGTTGGATAAGTGAGACTCTACTGTAATAGTAATAATAATGAGTCTGATAATACACACTACTTCTCTCCCTCCTCAGCTTCGTCCCTGGGGGAATACTTTGTTGGGAGGTGTTAGCTGGCCCTGATTGTTTCCTGTCTGGAATTCCCCTGATTTTAGAGATTATATCATTCTGTTTTATTATACCGCAGCCTCTCTCTCTCTCTCTCTCTCTCCCTCTCCCTCTCCATCCATAATAATTTTATATTATCTGCTTTGAACTGGATTATATGAGGCCCCTTCTACATAGCTGTATAAAATCCACACTGAACTGGATTATATGACAGTGTGGACTCAAGATAATCCAGTTCAAACAGGTACTGTAGATTATCTCCCTTGGCATTGTGGGTTATATAGCTGTGTGGAAGGGCCTTGAGTCTACACTGCCATATAATCCAGTTGAAATCAGATAATCTGTATTTTATAGGCAGTGTGGAAGAGGCCTAAGTGAACACTGCCTGTCCCCCAGGCACCATTGTGGCTGAAGGGGTTGCTATGACACGAAATGGATGGGGCCTAAAAGAGGGCCTACCCTTCTGACTGGCAGCTAGGGGAAAAGCTGCTCTTCCTCATCTTTTTCACACACACACACCCGCTTTCTCTTTGGAGGTTTATGTGTCCCTGTGTGTGCAAGGAGGGAGAGAAGCCCCTCCAAGAAGTACAGCCCTTTCAGCCGGCTCTCTCTCGACCTGCTCTTCTCCACACACTGGGCTCAAAGCTGAGGGGGAAAGGAGGCATGGGTCTCAATGGATACCAACCGCAAGCCCTGCCCACCACTGCAACATTTTTTAAAAGTGGTGTCTGGACTCTATTTTTCTAGGATTTTTTAATTGAAAGACATAGTGTGGATGACTACGCCTTTTGTGTCCAAATTTGGTGTGATTTGACTCAGTAGTTGTGTTGTTTACTCCATAGGAAAAATGCACACACACACACATAAAGGTAAAGGTAAATGTTTCCCCTGACATTAAGTCCAGTCATGTCCGACTATGGGGGTTGGTGCTCATCTTAATTTCTAAGCAGAAGAGCTGGCATTGTCCGTAGACACCTCCAAGGTCATGTGGCCGGCATGACTGCATGGAGTGCCGTTACCTTCCCGCCGGAGTGGTACCTATTGATCTACTCACATTGGCATGTTTTCGAACTGCTAGGTTGGCAGAAGCTGGGGCTAACAGCGGGTGCTCATTCTGTGCCCCAGAATCGAACCTGCAACCTTTTAGTCCGCAAGTTCAGCAACTCAGCACTTTAAAACACTGTGCCACCGCCCCACCTACACACACACACACATATATATGTATGATGGATGGTGAAAAATTCACTCTCTCTTTTTCACTCAAGTTTTCAGTCAACTGTTGTGTACTTGCAGTGAATATGGCCACAACATCTCAAAATAGATTAGTGGAACTTTTTGACAATAAAATAGACTATCTTGGAGGGTGATGGACTCGCCTTCTTTGGAAGCCATTAAACAGTCAAATGGGCATATTCCAGACCTGCTTTAATTGTGTACTATCTCATTGCAGCAGTTGAAGTAGATTGTTATCCCTTCCAACTCTACAGTTTTGTGAATCTGTAGTACACTCTCTGATTGGATGTTATTAATCATATAATCATAAAATCATAGTTCCACTGTATTCACTTGCCTGCTTAATGCTGGATCTCTAGCTAAAGAAACTGAGCTATTGTTCCTTTCTTAAATTTTATACATATTTTTGTATACAAATAACAACTTGTGGTAGTGTTGTAACAGAATTTTAGGACAACAAAGTAGCACAATGTATTTTCCATGTGACTTTATTTTAATCCTTAGCGCATTTGACAACACTATAAACCCAGGAAGTGTACTTCCACACACCTGTATATAATCCACATTAAACTGGATTATATGGCAGTGTAGACTCATATATTCCAGTTCAAAGCAGATACTGTGGATTATCTGCCTTGAAATTCTGGGTTATATGACTATGTGGAAGGGCCCTTAGAAACACTCCTCAAATTGACAAGTTTCCAACTGGTCTACCTTTAACTCATTCAGAAGAATATATTGATAATCTCATAACCAAACAGTGTAACTCTTAACAGCAGTTCCAAGAGAATAGCCAAAACTATATGACGCTATCCAATGTGGATTCAGACAAAAAGATGATCTAACCCCTCTTCACATTTTCTCTAAGTTCTGAACAGAGGGGTGTGAAAATCTTTCTGTCTCAATTTCATCATATTTTTTCTGAAACTAATCAGCATATTATTCCTTTATTTGCTTTCAATTGTGATGTAAGATTTCATGATTTCCGCAGCAGTCAAATGTGCATGTATTTTACACATTTCCCTAATTCCCTAGGGGCTGGGCTGTGGCTCAGCTGGTTAAGTAATCAGCTACAATAAATCACTCTGACCAAGAGATTGTGAGTTCGAGGCCAGCCCGTGCCGAGGTGAGCACCCGACAATTAAAATAAAAAATAGCCCCTGCTCATTGTTGACCTAAGTAACTGAAAGATAGTTGCATCTATCAAGTAGGAATTTAGGTAATGCTCTGTGGGGAGGCAAATTTGTCTAATTTACGACACCATAAAACTCATCCAGCTCCCGTTTGGAATGAGGAAGTATCCATCAAGATGCCACAGTGGATGATGAAGCAGCTGCTCCCCCTGTGGCCGGAATCGAGCATCCCCTCAGGAAGCTGGTATCTGGAGAATGTTAAATTGCCTCTGCATCTCTGTCTCTGTCTCTATGTTTATATGGCATTGAATGTTTGCCATTATATGTGCACATTGTGATCTGCTCTGAGTTCCCTTTGGGGTGAGAAGGGAGGAATATAAATACTGTAAATAATAAATAAATAAATAATTTATACATTTATTTGTGCAAGTTGCCTGTTTTATGTAACTTCCCCTTATTGACAAAAATCTGTAGCTTTCTATCCCTCCCTCCAATGATATGCATTTCAGATATTTACTTTTAAATTATGACCACAGTTTTGCTTCTTTGAACTTTATTTTGCTCTTTAATCCACACAACTGTGTGAATGCCTTAAACAAGGGGCTTATTTTCACAAGTCTTAGGTAGTTTGTGATGCTAGTTTTATTAAAATTATTGAGTACCACAAAATTTCTATCTTTTACTGGAAATATAGGATTACCATAACAAAGGATGGCATGGGGGAAAGAAACACTATTAGAGCATACCTTCAAGTCTTTTTTTCTATGTTGTTCAGGTATTTGGATCCTCAAACGGAAATATGTAGATTCATCATGGTATAGTGCTCTTCTTTTCCATGGTTACTTGTCTGCTTCTATCTGGCTTTTGAGCCTCTTTTTGTGATTTACTGTCATTCATATCACTCTGCTGTCTTATTGGGAATTCCATTGCACTTCATGTGCAGCAAAAAAAAAAACTTTAGTTGCCTTGGTAGCAGATTCATGGGTTCACATGCAAGACCTTCAACAAACCACTCTGTGGTGCAAGTGTACAACTCATTACCTCATTGGGAAAAACCAGAATTGAAGAGGCATCTAGGCTTCACTAAATGTCATTCAATGGCAAGATAGTTTCTTTGGTAGTAACATGTCACAGGTTCCCAAAAGGCTGCTGTTGACATCTAGAAGGAGAAGCCGATGTTCAAGCAGGAGCACATTCCATCATAATCTCACTGTAGAGTGGTAAATTGTTTCCATTCTGCAATACAGAAGTCATACAAGCTGTCGAGGGAGCCTCTAGATGTGCCTAGGGTACATGCTTAAATGTCACCAGAAGTGTCAGCTACATAGAGATTGACAATATATATTTTACTACTACCTTGTCGCTGAGTGAATTGAGGGAATAAAGGAAGACTTTGGGTTATTTTGCAAGAACAGAAAATAATATTCGATAACGCAATGATTTAAATACAACATGTTTATTGAGCAGCATGCTATAATGACTTGTAAACATGAGACATGAACATAAGATACATCAGAATATGCTAATATACCATAGAGTAATCTTGAATGCAAGAGTTCGAATTTTAGAGAGAGACAAAGAGAGGTGACAGACACTGAATGGAGGGAGGGAGCTGTTTTAATACCAACTAGAAGATGCTATACACTGGTTAAAAAGATATAAATGATATTGCAAAAGACTGTTCAACTTTAGCTTCTCAACATCTCCCGTCAATTCTATGCAGTGCCATTCATGCTGCTATAAATCACAACTCCAAGCTGTGCCTGGTGGGCAAAATTATCCCCTGTGCAGAAGGTCAGGACAAAGCCTATTGTTGCCAACATGGTATTTGCAGTCTTCCAAAGATAACCTCATGCTGTTATTTTGTGTCTTGTTTTTAATCTCCTCATATGATTTATCTGTCCTTATAAATTACTATCATATGCAAATGCCATTTGCCTGCTGTTTATCCTTTCTTGCTCGTTAATGAAAACAGCAAATAAGTACAAGCCATACACTGATCTGTGTTTTAATGTAGGAAACCTCCCCACTATTCAGTGGATTCACATTTATCAACAACTGGTTGTGTAGTAATATCCATGCAGCACTTTTTGGTCCACCTAAAAAGGAATCCAAGAAGCTTTTATCTACATTAAAAATACATTTGACACTGAGAGCTATGAATTTTATTGTAGTTCTAATTCTCTGTGGTGAATAAAGTTAAAGTATGGCTCTTTGAAAAATCAGTCTCAAAGAGAAATTGCACAAGCCTGAAAAGTCAAATAAGCACATAGTCAAACGATTCTAGCAAAATGCAGAATCACTGCAATTGTTGCCTTTATTATAGAGTTGCCATTTTTTCTATAGTTGTATAGAAATGAGCCTACCATTAGGAATTTGGAATGCAACAGATGCATAGGATTTATACCACTCCCCCCCCCCCTTGGCAGTTGGTTTTGATAGAGAATGTCTAATATGCATTCTTATCTTTTGTTATTTCTTCCTCATGTGAAAAAGAAAAAAAGAAATCAAAAATCTTCTTGATGAATAAGATGAATTATCACATTTGGGACTCCTTTTTTGCAGACAATAATTTTAACAAAGCATTTGTTTTTCTGCAAGTGCATTTTTGCAATAAACAAATTGTCACAAAAGTCACAAAAAGTCCACAAATTAAAATGAATGTTTGCCTAATTATATTATATATGCCACTTTGATCCCCCGAGGGGTGAAAAGAGTGGGATATAAAGTAAATAAGAAAAATAAACTAATGTGGGAGTTTCATGTGTTAAGGATAAGACAGTCTCCATGTATTCCTTCCATCTTTGATGATGCTCGATCTAAGAATGAAAAGCAAATTATGAGTTGGCAGTCTAGATTTCTCATACCTGTGACTTTCAATAAAAGCATAAAAATGGCACACAAATAAAAGTACAAACTTTGGGCCTATCTTATCCAACATCATCTACATCTGTCAACTCAAATTACCTGAATGAAAAATGGGAATGTATAATTGCAGAACCAAGTATTAGACTGGTGAGGGGAAAATGTAATTACATTCATAGAATAAATGTATGTCAATTTACCCATAATACAGTTGGCAGTTGGTGTCAGCTGAACTCTACATGGCTGTATGCTGTTTATACATGTAAAATATTATAATACAATGGTAATAGACCTGCACGATATGTAAAGCCACAATGTGTTTGTTTTCTTTCAAGAAGATTAAATATTTTTCATAAGCTTCTTGCTCCTTTTGTTGTTATATCTTCGAAATCGTCAGTTTACTATAACCAGTCTTCTTCATAAATACAATATTTCAGGGATCAGAGGAAATACATTTTGAGACAGCATAGGAAGAAATCAATTTGATGGTCTCTAAGAATAAATACCATAAAGCTTTGCATTTAGAAGCTAAGTGCCAAAATACTGGTTTGTAGGGTAGGGCATATAGGATATGTTAAGTCCTGACCACCTTCCGACATGCTCCTGGTAGAATTTTTCTCTCCTTTTACATAGTGTGTGTGTGTGTGTGTGTGTGACAATCCCATCCTATATCTGGAGTAGTTTGACAATGGGCTGGGGTAATGTCTATAATAAGGTTGCCATCTGAAAAGCAATGGGAGGAGAATTTAAGATCTTAATGTTAACCATGGCACCCAATTTGGTGTTGGCACCCAATTTGGTGTAGGTAACAGCCTTTACAGGTAAGGTGACTTTGAGGGCTTGAGAAAGAGTATACCTTTAAGGAAAACCTTGGGACTTTGTTCTCACCTGGAAGCTATGCAGCTTGGGTCATAGCATCCAACATTTACCTTCTAGTAAATGGCCAGTCATGGAGTAACTGCAATATCTGGATTGTCCTTGGAGCTCAGGTGATCTACTCAAAGGAAAGGTGTGAGGGTTCATCTCCAAGTAGATATCTAGCCACAGCTGACTTGCATAAGGTTGCACACTCTGTTGCTTCTTTCAGCATTAAATAAATGATTAGAATATAGGCTAAACAAAATGGCCTTCTATGCCTAGGCTTGTTATGCCATGGATAGCTATCAATGAAATGCTCTTTTCTCATCTGTACTTATATTAGCTACTAGGGGTGTGCAATTTTTTCATTAGTTATCGTAAGTCATATCAAATTTATTAAATTCCTACTTACAACGTGATATCCAATTTGCAGCCATGGCCCACACCAAAAACTTAAGAATTGAAACTTATCCAATACTTTTTTGTCTGCGTTTTGTAAATTTCAGAAGCCTCCCAATGTTAGTTTCATTTTCAGTGCAAGGAAGCAAAGCAAAGCCAAATAAGCTGTCATTCCTCTTTAAATTAATGGCCTCTTGCTGTTAGGAGAGGGAAGCAGCAGGGAGAAAGCAGAGCTTGCTGTGAAAGATACTGAGAAAGTACAGAATTCTGGAAAATGTAGTTTGGGAAGGTGAGGAGCCCTAAGCCAGAGAGTCAAAAGACGCTGCCCTAAATTGCATTTCCCAGATTTCTGCTCAGCTTCAGAAAGCCCCAGTCACAATAGGGGAGCCAGCCAGAGTTGAATCTGCAAAGAGGAGGACTGACTGATACTTCTAGTAAGTAAATCTCTGTGTTTAACTAGGAAGAAATCCTTAAATGAAAGTTCTACTGGTTAATATGAGAGGCATTCAATGATATAGCAGTTGTGGCGTAAAAAAACATTATTTTCAAAACTTCAAAAAATTCCCTGAAATCATTAGATTTATGGATATTTCTGAAAGTTGGGGGAATGATCCACTATTATCATGTGTCATTGTATAGAAAATTCAAGGAGATAGCTCTGGTAGTTTTTTTTAAAAAAAATGTTGTTTATAAAAATTTTGAAAAATCCCCAAAAATCCTTGGATAAGTGAAAGTTGATGGGTTAAAAGTAGTAAATGGGTTTTACGATCGTAGCAAGTTGCACCCCAATAGCTGTAAAAATGAGGAAGGACCCTCTGAAATTTTCCCACTTGCACAATTACTATAATGAAAAGTAACAAAAAAAAATTACTAGCAAGTAAGTAAGTAAGTAAGTAACTTTATTTTTCTACCCCGCCACCATCTCCCGACAGGGACTCGGGGCGGCTAACAAAACAAGTACAACAGTTAAGACATATTACAATGAATAAAACACAATAAAATTGACATTATAAAACAATACATACAATGATAATAAAAACTCATTAAAAGCATAAAATGAGTAAAGACAAAATAAAATGGAATGAACCACTAGGTTAATAGAGTGGGGTGTGTGTGTGGAGGGGATATTTGAACTAAAGTGCAGTAATGTAGTTATAAAGTGCTGTGGAACAAACAACAAAATGGAAAAAAAATTAACTGTTTGCAGGGGATGGATGTCCGGTTAATTATAAAGCGGGAACAGTGTGTGAGAAATATATTGATTTAATTTAGGACATGGGGACTGAATTATTCAAATGCACAACGAAAAAAACAAGTTTTTAACTGCTTTTTAAAAGATGCAAGGGTGGGAGCCTGCCTGATCTCCCTAGGGAGGGAGTTCCAGATTCGGGGGGCCACAACCGAGAAGGCCCACTTCCTTGTCCCCGCCAACCGAGCCTGCGATGGAGGCAGGAGCGAGAGAAGGGCCTCCCCCGATGAACGAAGAGATTGTGCAGGTTCACAAGGGGAAACACGGTCATGAAGGTAGGTGGGTCCCGAACTGTTTAGGGCTTTATAGGTAAGAAGCTGCACTTTGAATTGGGACCAGAAAATAAATGGCAGCCAGTGGAGCTCCTTAAACAGGGGGGTTGACCACTCCCTATAATCCACTCCCGGTAGCAACCTGGCTGCCGAATGTTGGACTCATTGTAATTTCCGGTCTGTCTTCAAGGGCAGACCCACGTAGAGTGCATTGCAATAATCCAGTCTAGAGGTGACTAAGGCATGGACCACCATGGCCAAGTCAACACTTTAGAAACACTTTAGAAATGAAACACCAGTACCTCCTAATTTTGTAATGAGCTTTGAAACTTTTTTCATCGATTTCACTGTCCTATTTGCTACCTCAGACACAGAGAGCAGCACAATGTATATATAGAGAAAGCCCATTTACACTGTAACCTAAATCCAGAGCCAACTCTGAACATTGCTTCTTCAGACCTGCCCATATCTAACAACACTATTTATATATTCTATTCAACGCACCACAGTGGCAGGAACGTTGTCTTCACTAGTCATCCTCCAACTGTGGTTTTCCAGCTGTTTTGGCCTCCAATGTCCAGATGTATTGGGCAGGTTGTTCTATGGCCAGGAATTCTGGGATTTGGAGGCAGAAACAGCCGGAGAGCTGCAGTTTGAGAATGCCTGATCTAGACCTTTTAGTTGAACAAACTTGGTTGGGCTCTACTGGATGGTCATCTTTATCTGAGTTGTTGTTTGTTGCTACGGCAACTGATCACAGCAGGCACTTTTGCTGACATCAGTAAAGGCATTCATGTTCTGAGCAACATAGAGGGATCACAGAGCACAGAGAAAGGAAATGGTGACACTGACCCATATTGACAACTGGACTGGATGAAATTTAACCTTGTCCAGCTGTCCTCACCAACCTCAAAGTATGGACTGCTCTGGAGGTTTTGGAAAATTTCAGAGCACCACCACCACCTCACAGCTTCTGCTAATATTGGAAAAAACCTGGTTTTACCCCATATTTTAAGCCAAATGTACCTGGACATCTGGCCAGTGTAGACAAGCTCAGAAAAAAGGATATCAGGGTTTGTCTGCTGCTGGCTACCATTCTCAACAGGAAAGATGCTGTCTTTTAACAAGACTACTCTATGGTCTCCTCTACACATCTTCCTCCTGAGCTAAAAAAAGTTTTCATAACACCTAAGGACACAGTGATGAGTTGGACCTTTTGGCTCTAAAAGGTCCCAAATTACCAGTTTGACTAGAAAAGTCCAGCTAGACTCCCATTCCTAGAGCAACATCTCCTCCTCCCTTATTTTTTAAAAACATATAATTGAGGACTGATCAGTGAGACATACAGTAGAGTCTCACTTATCCAACACTCGCTTATCCAACGTTCTGGATTATCCAACGCATTTTTGTAGTCAATGTTTTCAATATATCATGATATTTTGGTGCTAAATTCGTAAATACAGTAATTACTACATAGCATTACTGCCTATTGAACTACTTTTTCGGCCAGATTTGTTGTATAACATGATGTTTTGGTGCTTAATTTGTAAAATCATCACCTAATTTGATGTTTAATAGGCTTCTCCTTAATCTCTCCTTATTATCCAACATATTCACTTATCCAACGTTCTGCTGGCCCATTTATGTTGGATAAGTGAGACTCTACTGTATATATGTGTCACCTAAAGATACCATTATATTATTTTTACTATAAAATGTGCTCTATAATCATGATGGCACAGATATTTTAATGAATCTAAAATGATCAAATTATGTTCATTTTAGACTAATTAAATTATTCTATTAAAGAGTTCCCTTGCTTTCTAAAATATCTCAGCTATGCAAGTGGACAATATTGGAATCTGAAATAGTCAATCTATATAGTGTGCTAACACAGTGTGCAAATGTGTATTAGTTTCACCTGGGATCACTTGATTCTAAGTAAAAATCTATATGATTGTAGATCTAGTCCTGGAGGGTATGTGGGGGAAAACAATGTGGGTAGGGCCCAAGTTGATGGGAACTAATTACTGTATTCCTGCCAGGGTAGTACAATAAGTCTGGCTAGTGAAAAAATGGATGGCAATGGGTGTTGGTATGTTTGAATGGGTTCCCAGGAAAGGATTAGGACAGGGCATTGAGGAACTTCAGTGACCCTTAGATCTGAATTCTTTGTTGGGTGCATCTCCATGTGAGGGGATATGTGGATGGATTATGCTTGTTGCCTGAAGAGATGATTGAATTTGCCCAGATGTGTCATAGGTGCTTGTGCAACTTTGTAGATTCAAGCTAGACATTACTGGGAGACTCCTCTTGGGGTCTCTTTGGGGTTCTTGGCTTTTGAATACTTTTAAGTTATTAAATGCAGTTGATGTTTCTAAGCTTCCCTGTTGCCATCTCCTTATAAATATCTATATCTTGGGATTTGTTGATTTTTTTACCTTCTAAAAATCCCTTAGATATGAAAATTGCCAGCACAAAACACTAGGCATCTCTTTTGTCTGACATTGAGCAGGTTTCGTATCCTAGCATGTTTATTGGTTTCCCACTATTGGGAAGTAGTTGAGAGTAGGTGAATTTCCAACTTCAATGAAAACCAAGTACAACATCATCCTAAGGCTCTAGGCCAGAGGTCCTCAAACTTTTAAAGCAGAGGGCTGGTTCACAATCCTTTAGACTGTTGAGGGGCCAAATTATCATTTGGGGGGAAAATCCAAACAAATTCCTATGCACACTGCACATATCTTATTTGTAATGCAAAACAACAACAATAACAATGAAAGAACAATACAATATTTAAAAATGAAAATAATTTTAACCAACATAAACCTATCGGGATTTCAATAGAAGTGTGGGCCTGCTTCTGGCCAATGAGATAGTCAGGTTAATTAGGGTTGTTGTTGTTGTTGTTGTTGTTGTTGTTGTTGTTGTTGTGTGTGTCTTCAAGTCATTTCAGACTTTGGGTGAGCCTAAGTCCAAAATTATGTATTTATTCATTTACTACATTTATTTACTACATTTATATCCCACCCTTCTCACCCCGAAGGGAACTCAGAGCAGCTGTATGTACATACACTATATTATATTATTAGCATAGCACAATATTAGCATTATACTATATTGAACTATACCACTATACTGTAATATTATATGTAATATATAACATATAATTAATATTATTATATGGTATTATTGTTAGCATTATATTGTATAAAATGATAATATTCTTATCAATATTATATGTATATACAATATATTATATTATTAAAACTGATATAAAAATATTATATTATAAATGAGGGTGGGGGCCAGGTAAATTACCTTGGAGGGCCGCATCCGGCCCCCGGGCCTTAGTTTGGGGACCCCTGCTCTAGGCTAAGGCATTCCTGTATCCAAGAAAGCAAAATGAGATTTAAAATAATTATTCTCCCTTGTCCACGGTTTTAACTTTTTGCTAGGTGAAAAACAGAAAGAAAACTGATACAGAGTTATGAGGTTTACTGGTTTTTTTGTTTGTTCTGAAGACCTCTTCAGAATTGCTACCACTTTTATTATTTTATTTTCATAATCATATCTGTATGTTACCCTGTTATCCATAGGAATGAAGAGCACCTTTGAAATAGTATAACAATAAAATGTTTGTCAATAAATAAATTAAAATTATTCAGAAAGGAACAAGAAAGTTACATTTCACAATATCGCTTTAAAGAAACAGAAAACATACATCATGATACAGAAAGAAAACACTGCCATTTGAGAATAAATATCATACAAAAGGTTTTCTACTCAAGAGTGCTATGACTGAGGCTGTAAAAATAAATCTGAATAGCTTCCCATAAAGTCTATTTACTACTTCATGGAGAAGTGTTAAGATCACAAAGAGATTGAAAGAAATAGCTAACTGCCACACAAAAACAAAAGTGTGCTGATGCTCTAAGACCTACACCACATGAAAACATACAGATGGGCTGAAAAATTTTGAATGTTAGCTGCAATCACAGCTGTCAGAGGTCCATTCAAATGAAAGATGTACAGGTCAATTCATTTAATACTCTTCTGGAAGATCAGAAAAACAACACATCACACTTCCTGGAAATGAAATACTTCAAGTTGACATTTTGCATGGGCAATCTTGAACCTCTATTTATGATACAAAAGATAGAAATAACAAATTATTATTATTTTTAAATGACAGTAGGGAAATAAAAGCTACTATTGTAAGTAAGTTGGGTCACACTAGTGTTTTAACAAGAGAAAGGAATATAAAAGACAAATTGAGGATGTTGTGAAGCAGTTTTTGAAAGTGCATTGCAAGTAGTCAAACATTAACTATATAGGAAGTTTAGCAATAAATGGCATAAAGCAAGTCTATGATAGAATATAAAATTGTACCCAGTATAACTCCCAGTGAGACATTTTAAACCCTTTTTGGACTTAAGTATATATACTTCCAGACAGCATCAAAATGTGAGTTTTAAAGTGGAGCAAAAAATCCCAGGACCTGACAGCAAGTCACAAATGTGTCAGTTCTGGAAAATGGTCCCCCACCATCTTCACACCTTCCTTTGAAGCTGATCAAGATATAGAGTGGATGGGGGACATCCAAAGGAAGGTTTTTAAAAAAATCTCTCAGAAATTTGCTGGAACTCTTTTGCACACTTGTGGAGATCCCAATGTACACACAAGCAAATTTCTTATCTCTCCCATCATCCAACTGTTAATTAAGCTCTGTTTAATCTTATAAGAAAGGAATTTTTTCAGAGAGTTCTAACTGCTTTCCAATTTTGCTTCCCTTTAGCCGTCTGTATGTCCATGGCTCTATTTTTTGATAGCCCAATTAATTGTTTCAGACTTTTAAAATGTGCACATGCTCTGGAGCAGTCCACACAGGAGGATGGGAAGGAAGTCACGTGTTTTGCATGACTGCAGGGATACACAGTAATGTAAAAGTGCACATTTTGGGGGTGTGAAATCAGGTTTTAGGCGCACCTTTTAAAGAAGTGCTTTTTAGCTGTTAATCTGATCCTGCCCACAGTTTCCCCAAATGTCATTTAGCCACACACACACACCTTTTATTTCAGTTGCTTCTGGGTTTTACTGCATGTGTAGAAAGGGCCCTAAGATGGAGGACTGAAGAGTTCTCTCTAAGAAATTTCCAAGGAAGTGTTTATGAGGTCAGAGAGGGTAAACTAGAAATTATAGAAAGAGGAGAGATTTAAAAAATTTCAGAGTATGAATGAAAGGAATTATTTTGAACAGATGCTGTGGGAAATAACACTAGTCTCATCAAAAATACATATTTGTAATGTTGAACTACTTTCTACTCCAAAATTATCAGGAAAAAATCTGAGAGCCAAACACATAATATGGAACATGCAGCTATTTTTCTTAATGAATAGGATTCAGTTAGTTATTAATTATTAATTAATTTGTTATGCCCATTGGGTATGAGTTTTGGATCAGGGTTTAGCCCAGTGTTTATCAACCTGTGGATCCCCAGATGTTTCGGTCTTCAACTTCTAGAAATTGGAACAGCTGGTAAATTGGCTGGGATTTCTGGGATTTGTAGGCCAAAACACTTGGGGCCCCCAGGCTGAGAACCACTAGTTTAGCCACAGATACCCACTAGATTACTTTGAGTAAGTCACACATTTACAGTTTTAAAGGCATGGAAAAGAAATCTCCTGTAAGTAATCCACCCCCAACACTGAAAATATGATAGGTTTACTCTAGAGTAATCATAAATTGGAAATAATTTAATGGCACACTACAACAAAATAGTTAGTAACATATATTTAAGAACTGGGTTAGTTGGGAAGTTCAAAACATACAAAGGCTGCATCTACAGTGCCATTTAATCCAACATAGGAAATGCATTAGCCTGGTTTATACATACAACACACACACAGGCTAATGTGCTTTCACCTAAGATGAACCAGTTAATTCATCTTGACCCTGCACTGGCAAAGATGCAAATCTTCAGGAAGATCTGGACCTTTCACAATGTTTCAGCAGTGGGGTCTAGCATCTGGGATTGCCATGCATGATCTGAGGCCCCTTCCACACAGCTGAATAAAACCCCACATTATCTGCTTTGAACTGGAATGTATGGCAGTGTGGACTCCGTTCGAAGTAGAAGCTGGATTTTCTGTTTTGATAGTCTGGGTTATATGGCTGTGTGGAAGGGCCCTTAGATCATGTTCCCACAGTCAAACTGTGTTTCCTGGCATAGGCAGCACAGGGAATTGGGATGGCAGTTCCTTATTGCTCATCACCCCCATTACCATGAAAATTGACAGAAATGCTTATCTTCCCATTCTTGCAGGGTCTTTACTTCCTAAATCTGTGTCATTCTGGCATTGACTGAGCTTTGGAGGAGGAGAAAGGACTTCCTGCTCCCAGGCTTTGTTACTGACAAAATGTTGCAAATTCAGGAAATACAGAACCTGTGGGGAGGGTAAGAGATGCTTTTATGTCATTTTTTTCATGGGAATTGGGGTGTGAGGAGGATGGAAAATCCAGCCATTGCTCAGATCTGATGAACTGGCTTCAACAGGACTGGGCTGTGTTGCTCCTGTCCTTCCTTGAAGCCACTTAGGGCAGCTGTTTGTAAACTCAATGCATTTGTTTGCATTTTGGGGCAAGGCATTTGTGGAAGGCCCCGGAATGCTTACATATAGGATCTTATATCTACCCCCCCCCCAATGGTCTTACAGATATAAAGCTTAGTAGAAAAGTATTCCCTGAGTAGAGTATTACTTACTTAGAAAGAAAATTGAACTAGCAGAACAGATGCATTTTCACCTAGGCTTTGATATCCTATTTGTTGGATCTCTCTCTCTCTCTCTCTCTCTCTCTCTCTCTCTCTCTCTCTCTCTCTCTCTCTCTCTCTCTCTCTTGCTGTGGTTCTCACAATATTATTGTCCTATCCATAATAGCTTGCAGTTTTTCTTTAAAATCTTATGCAGACCTGTTATAATGCATCTCACATTATCCTGCAATGTGAACTTACTCCGACTGTGTTTTATTAAAGATAAGGGATCAGATATGAAGTTTAAGTTTATTGATCATATAAAGAACATCTGTTGTTCTGTTCCATTATTTTAGCTCTCCGCTGTCTGTTGTCTTCTATTGTTCTGTTTTGGGTGAAATTATTTAAAAGGTCAGTTTCAGACCTATTCTGTTTGGATAACTTGAAAATATCAGCAAAGTTTATTTCCCCAGGGAAGTCTTTCAATATGAGTTCAGAGACCTCCTTGTTACCACTTATCTTGATGCTTTTGGAAGACAGTAGCTTACTGTCATCTTATTCACTCCTAGATATTCTTCATTCTGTAAACCTACTTTTGGCACTTCATCCTGTAAGCCTATTTTGGCACTCACAAAATAATTCTGTTTGCCAAACAGAATTATTCCTGGAAGGTGCTGCATATCAACTTTCTTTTTCTATTATATTTTTGCTCAATTTTTCAGTTTATATTTTTCACTCATTTACTCTAAATGTCTGTATCAGATGTCACTGCTGTTTTCTACACAAAACAGCCAAATGCGTTCATTTATTTTCTCAAAAACCCCAAACAGCAAAAAGTATTTTTTAAATAATTGAATTTAGCTTGTACAACTTTACTGGGGAAAATATCATTTCTGTATATATATGAAAACATTTCTCAAATTAACATATCAGATTTTCAGAATAAAAAAAAACACCAAGGTTTTATATAAAATCAAATGCACCAGAAAGTGGAATTGGCAATCTTCTTTTTTTTTTTTATCCCTGGCCAATACCTCAAAACTTATTAGACAATGCAGCTAGATGAAAAAAATTGTGTAAGGAGGGAAATGGAATATTTCCAATTTGGAGTAATATTATTTATTTATTCATTTATTTATTATTTGCTTTATTTATAACCAGACCTTTTCTCTGAAGGGACTCAAGGGAGCTAATAGCTTCTTAATTCAAGGAGGAAATTGGATGGTTGCAACATATTATACAGATTGCAACAAATTATAAGGAGAGAGATTTATTTCCATCTTTATACTCTTAAAAATACACACATGAGTTATATCTAAAATTCTAAATATTTGCCTAACTCCCACCAGTGCATGACCAATAATGTGATGGAATTCCTCAGCACAGAGGGCTGCAGAAGAAGATGTAAGATTGTCCTGCCACTTCTGTTGAAAAAGCAGTTTTATCAACAGGAACAATTTTGAAAAAGAAAGATGCTATATGGTTAATTTGGTAAGATTAGATGCATAGTTAAGCAGAAAAAGGCAAACAGTATGTACAAGAGTGCTGAATAATTCTGTACAAAGACTGGAAAGAGGCAAGGAAAAAATCAGAGCAAGAGACCATTTCAAAATTTCAGCCTTTGCACATCATTCAAGGGAAAGGTTTCGTCTTTATGACTCTTCTCTTTCTCTCCCCCCACCCTGCCTCCCTCTCTCTCTCTCCTCTCTCTCTCTCTCTCTCTCTCTCTCTCTCTCTCTCTCTCTCTCTCTCTCTCTCTCTCTTCTCTCTCTCTCTCTCTCTCTCTCTCTCTCTCTCACACACACACACACACACAGACAGAGGTGCCCTCAGGGTGGTTCTGTTTGCATTACAGGGCATTCCATTGACAGTTTGGCAGGCTAGAATTTTGAAGCTTCTCTTTGTAGTCTCCTGGTTACCTATAACAGTGCAAACAGCAGGAGCCCCCAGGCACTTTGCAATGAATTTATGAAAACAAGAAATTCTTTTGGGCATAAATACAATGTAAAAAGAGGAAAGTGTTTCCTCCCCATGTTAAATAAGAAGAAGGTAGTTGGCAATTTAAATAAGTGGAGATGAGACTGTCATTTCCCCTCCTAACAAGTTGATACTTTTATATCTTTTTTATTCCAACAGGCAAACGATTGGTCACAGCTTGAGAGATGTAGGCTATTCCCTGAGAGGTTTGCTTTCTCTTGTACACAAAGAGTATTTTATGTGTTAGAGAGAGAAATTTACATTTCCCTTAATAAGGAACCAAGAACTTCAGAATAAGAAGCTAAGAAACCCAATATAAGATTCATTGGTCGTGCATTGCACCCCTGAGACAAGCATTAGAAAATTAGTTTTAATAACTATTTAGCATTCCTTTTCGTGAAAACTGGTATTGACTTTGAAAAGAAGAAGCTCTTGTACTTCCATTCTAGGCAACTCTTTTTTCTATTACAAAATAATAATAATAAAAAGGAACACAGAGCTTTGTCTATTGATATGGAGTCTCCACAACCATTTTGAAAAACTGTGAAAACCTTGATGGTTCTGATATGATGCAATAAAGGTTGTATGTTAAAGAAAAGTGATATGTCGCCAGAAGTTCTAACATGGTGTCCTTACATTTTGCATAGAAGTCAAAGAAGGTGCCTTTTATACAACAGTATATGAAGCTATGAATAATGACATTTTCTTATATCAGAGTGCCCTTCCAAAAACAAAGGGAATGTTTTATGCTTCTAATAACTACAAGAGAGTGTTTTATAATCTGAGTAAGTGTCTTTTTATGGGGCTCTGTGAAACTTGTTTCTGGCTTATTTTCAATCCTTTACTACTGTTTTATAGGCTAGTTTTTATCAAGGTTATCAGTGTTGAATGTACTTGCTGTAGTCTACTGTTAGAGCCTACATAATTGATCCTCCAAATGCTTGGTGCCATGGACAGTGTGACCTGTTGCAAGGAAGGCAATGTGGAATCACAATTTTACATGACTGAAAATCTCTGCATAAAAAGTTTCCATTTTATACATCAGACTTGTACCTGGAATGATGTACTTTTGCAACTTCCCCAGTACTACTATGGATAATGTCTTTCACCCATTTAGCATTATTGGATCATATTACATTTACAACAATGTCCTAATTGAGGATTAATGATTAGTACTGTGCATAAAATGCCTCAGAAACATTCAGCCTACCTAAGCCATGGGTCACAGCAAAATGATGCACAATCTATTCATTTCATTTCATGTTTACCTTATTTTTGTCCAGATATGAGACTCAAGACATTTTACTTTATATGAGGAAAGCAAAAATATATTTACAACTAGTTTGGGTACCCAGCAATGCCCAGGTTATTTGAAAAGGGCCTTGTTTGTTTTTGGATGTTAGCAGGCATGTAGGCCGGGGGAGGGGCCTTGAGGGGCTTCACCCCCCCCCCCAAAATTCTCAGGGTGGTTCGTGAGAAGGCCTTACTGGTACGTGGCACGGTAACGTCCTTGTCTGTGCCTGGGCCCTAGAAGATTATTTCAGAGTTGCAATGTTCATACCATGTGTCGATTCGCTCATACAGAACATTACTGAAAGGTTCATGTCAAATGAAGACATTTTAACCAGTTTCCAGGTTTTCCTCCCTGGGTTTTCAGGTCTAGACAAAGTTCACCATATGGAACAACTGTCAGAATACTTTGAAAATGAAGCAGCACTTGCTTCCATCAAGGCTGAGTACATAATGTAGTGTAATATTACACCATCAATTAAGAAAGATACTGAGGTACTTAAAGTGTTGGAACTGTGTGACAAAACCTACTATCAGTCAATAAATTTCCTTTTGACTGTGTTAGCTACTCTACCAGTAACGACATGCTGTGTGGATAGATCGTTTTCAACCATGAAGAGAGTGAAAAGTGTATCTAGAAGTTTAATGACAGACTAGAGACTTAGTGGACTAGCAATGATTTCCATCCAACGGGACATCACTATCAAACCAGAAAAAGTAATTGACAAAATGGCGAGAAGAAAAGAACACTGTTGCTGTAAAGTAAAAAATAAGTCAAAAAGTATTCTAAACATTTTGTTAATGAAAGTAAATAAATAACATTTATTATTTAAACTGTTATGTTTATTCATGTCATGATCTGATCACCATGCTCAATATAGCCCATATGCATCGGGTATTGGGATAACGATACAAAAGGTTTGCTAGGGTAGATCCTCTCCCACTCAGACTCAGCCCCCCCCCCCCCCAAATCAAAATCCTGGCTGTGAGTCTGGACATTAGGTAATATCAGTTTAGTCATATGTTACACTATGTCTTAGAAAAATGCTCCCATTACAAAATGCATAAGGATGTGGGGGAACTACAATTCACCAAAATCTTGGGTCAACCCTCCCAAAACTCCCCCAGTATTCACAGTTGGACATGTTGAGTCTGTGCGACAAGTTTGGTCCAGATCCGTCATCTGCTGGGTTCAGTCCTCTCTGACTATGGGTGAACTATAACTCTCTGATGCCAAGGTCAATCACCACAAGTTGGAAGCATTGGGCCTGTGTGCCAAGTTTGGTCCAGATCTGTCATTGGTGGGGTTCAGAGGGCTCATGGAATAAAGGTGAACTATAACTCCCATGGCTAAAGGTCAATAACCTCCAAAGTCCACGAGTATTCCTAGTTGGCCATGGTGAATTTGTGTCGCAAGTTAGGTCCAGATAGGTTCAGTGTTTTCTGAATACGGGTGAACTATAACTCCTGGATGTCAAGGTCAATCATCCCCAAACTCCGACAGTAAGCAAATGTGGCCATGTTGGGTCTGTGTGCCAAGTTAGTTCCGGGTCCATCATTGGTGGGGTTCAGAGTGCTCTTAGATTGCAGGTGAAATATACATCCCAGTTCCTACAACTCCTATAAATCATGATGAATTCTCCCCAGACCGCTCTAGTATGTTCAGTTACTGATCAATTCCTTTGTTTGCTGTGTGCTATAGAAAAGAGTAGGAAAGGGTTAAGGGAGAGGCAGTGGGCAGGGTCATGCAAATGGAGAGAGAAAGGAACACTGGGATGTGCTCACTGTAACCTGCAATGTCCTGAGAGGGAGTGACTTTGTGGGTCCTCAGCACTGGGAACTATAGCCTGATTGTGGAGGCTGGAGGCTGTCTTTGTGAGCAGACAGCCATGCCCACATACACATATAAAGATTTTCACTTCTATTATGTGTGTAGATATATGGTCATTTTTTAAAAAAAAAAAACCAAAAATTAAAATTCAAAACAATTTAAAATAGGTGTGAGCTCTTAAGAAAAAGCTTTTTATTTTTCTTAAGACCTCACATTGAAAGACCCTTCTGACATACTCAGTTAAATGCTGAAGACCTGTTTCAATAAAAAAAGACATTTGCCTGCCAACAAAGAAGGACTAACACCTCCTTCTCTAAGAGGGAGTTCCACAATGTGGGATCAGCCACCAAGAAGTTTCTTTCCTGTTTCACCAATTGTGACTCTGAGAATGGTAGGCTAGAGAGAAAATTCTATGTCAAAGACCTTAAGGAGACTTTCAGTCAGTTGTGACCAAGCTGTAGTGATGGGGAAGGTTGTATCACTTCAACTGCAGGATGTGCCCCTATTTTTACATTTGCCTGAAAATGGAAAACTTTCATAGCTAGCAAAGTTCCATGACTGTGAATACATCTTTTGGGAGTACTAATTTTCTATTCTATTTTTATTTTGAGCATTTTATTTATTTACTTTTATTTTGAACAAGGGCTTGATTTTGGTATTGAATTTCACTTGCTTCTTCTTCCAGCAATTTAAAGTAGAGATAAGAATCCATATATTGATTATTTTAAGTTGGATTCTACCTTTAAAGCCCAACATGGTTTGGGTCCAGATTTGCCATCGGATAACCTAATCCTGTACAATCTGCCCCACACTTTCAGATTCTCTGGGGAACATTTACTTAAGTCAGTCAAAGGTCCTGTAACTTCAAGCAGGCATAACCAGATGATATTTAAATCAATTATCTTACAGTATGTATTGATTGTTTTAAAATGATTGTAGTGGTTTTATATACACCTTTAGCTAGTGTTATGCATTTAAGGTGTTTTATTTCTCTGCCCAATCCATAGAGGCAAGTAAGAAAGTATAATTATTTAATGCTGCCGATTGCCCTCCAAATTCCAATTCCCAGATACCCAAGAAATGACACCTGATTGAACTCGGGGTATGTAGAGACCCCAAGAAAAAGCACCCCCAGCATAGACTGTGTAACAAGAAACATGTCTGTCTGTCTATCTATCTATCTATTAGAGGTGTGCAAAATTTTGGGGGCAATTTGTAAATCATATAAATCCTTATAAATCTTGTGTTATGGTTTGATTTTTTTCTCTGTAGAAATTATGAAAAAATAAGTCTCATAAGTTTCCCCATTGCTGCTAATGAAATGAATTAACAAAACAATAATGAACATCAGAGTTTTGAATTATTATTCAAAATGGATCTTCCCCCTAAAAATCTTTTGAAATATTGGGGGCCATCTGAGTTTCAAAATGAAATTTGAAACTTTTTGCTGTTTTGCACACCTCTACTATCTGTCTGTCTGTCTGTCTGTCTGTCCGTCCATGATCAATCTATCTATTTATGTAGTCCATTTCAAAAGTAATGAGAATGATTTTTAATTTTTATTAAACATGTATTTAGTCACAAGGAGCCTTCAAAATAGGCTCCTTGTGATTGAATGCAGCAGTTCCAGTACTGCTGCCACTCTTCATAGCAGTGGAGGAAGTGTTCCCTTGAGATATTGTTCAAAACTCTTGTCTTCAGAGCAGCCTTCACACGAGTTATATTTTTCTTGGTTCTTGAAGTTGAAGGACACTACTGCAGACTACTCTACATCTTTGCCCATGATAAGACCCAAACATTAGTACACACTTCCTTTACAAATGAAGGTAAACTGTATGCCTAGGTTAACCCTCCATCTGTCTCAACCCCCATTTTCCTTTCCTGGCACTTCTGCACTGCACAAAATATTCATTCTTATTACTTTGTGAACAGACCACATATCTATCTATCTCTACCTACCTACCTACATATCAAAATGAATTCCTTCTCTCACGTCATGACTTTCTGAAAAATACTAATATGTTTACTTTTATTTTGAAGTATTACTTGATCAAGTCATTCACAAGTATCAAATGAAGCTTCAATTGGTTCTTTCCAGTTAGGCCTGAAACTCCATAGCTTCAAATGTAAATAGAAATAAATTCTCTATAAAAGAAAAAAAAATCAACCAATGTTAATTCAACAGTACATTCCTTTGAGTTTAATGATATTTCATTTTATATTCAAGTTTTTATTGGAATACAGGTTTATTGATAATGTGACATTCAAAGAGTGCTTCTTCTTACTTTAATATAAAGGACTGTAGAACTAGAGAGCATGTATATGATGTAGACATAAAAGCGTGTTTAGAATTTGAAGACCAACAATACAAACACTTTTCCACTCCAAAGCACAATGAATTTGTATATCTTCAGGAGCTGCAAGTCACCTTTGTTAAACCAATCTATCATTCTGAATCAATTTTTGGAACTATTTGTAAAAAGGCTTTTAGAATCCCAAAGAGAAAAAGCTTTCAGAAAATGATCTAAGACCTTAAGGCTGTTCTCTGAAGATATTACTGCTTTGTAGAACCAGATATCTTTCTACCTTGGGTCATCTTTGAAAGAAAATTATTAACACTTTTATATTCATCAAAGGCTCTAAGACCTTTTTCATAAAAACCTATGATTGATATAGGTTTGCCTGGGTAAAAACAAACTTTTCCAAAGTAGGACAACAGTACATTCTATGTGGTGAATTTTGTCCTGCTCTGGGCAAAAGCATGCTGCAAATAAAATCTTTATCATTATTGTAAGTATTAAATGTAAAATCTTGGTAGTTGTAAGGAGTGACAAAACAAAGCTCAATCTAAAAAGAGACTGATCTCTCTGGGAAGGCCTTCTGTTTTCTAGCATCATTCATATATATATATATGTATACACACACACACACACACACACACATATATATATATTGCTTTTTTTGTAAATGATTATCAGAAAGCATATAACAGATCAGACATTTGCTTTCTTTAGCCAATAATAGGTCTGCCTTTGGTTTTCTTGAAAAATAAAAAGAGAGAATAATGAAAACACTATAAAGCCAAATATGCAATGCATTTTAAAAGCTTTGCAATCTTTGCAGGGTTTTTCTTCAGCATAGATTTTTTTGTCGTAACTATTGTATTTTCCACTGATTTTCAATATTTCTAGAATAGTCTTGATCACATTTCAATGTCATATTTTTACTTTTCTTTGCAGTGGAGAAAATTCCCCACATAAAAAAGAAGTGGTTTCTTAAATGACATGCTTTACTTTTACTACAAGTCTTGCTCTTCTCTCTGATTTCTAATTTTATGAGCTACCTCTTCAACTAAATACTAAGGACCTACTGAGGTGCAAACATTTTAGAGACAGAATTACAAACATAAAAAATCTTAGAGATGATCAGAATATGTTCTCAATAAAGTGTTTCCAATAATTTTAAGGTACATGTGTTTTCTAGGCAAAATTATAAAACAGCATTCATGTTGTTATTCATGTTCAGTAAGATTTCATAGCCTTCCTCTTTTAAAAAGTTTATTTTTTATTAAAGATTTTATTTTCAAAAAAAGGCATTTAAGTAAATAAAATTACAAGCAAATAGATTGAAAACAAGAAACAATGTAAGCCACACCCAGCACCACACAAATATAAAATGGAAAAAGAACAAATAAACATTTAGCTTCCAACTCTCCTGGTGATGACTATATACAACTCAATAAAATTGCTTCTTTCAATACAAATACACTTAAGAAACTTCAACTGTTCAGATTATTTAACTAATCTAATAATTATCAGAACCCAAAGCTGGAGGAATTCTGTGGCAGAAGTCAAAGGGCCCATTCGGACAGGCCCAAAAACTGGGACCTGTCTTGTTTTTTTACCGGAGGTGTCCAAGCGACACCTCTGGGAAAAATACATTAATTCAGAACAAGCCAATTGATACCCCATTAGATCTGAGACTTTCTGAAAGTCTTGAGACTAATGGGGTATTGGACCTATGGAGTCTTACTACCCAAGGTTGAGTCTCCATTACCATTCTGAACTTTTTGGGCTCCTGGAGCCTAAAAGTGCAGGAATGGAACAAATCCCTTTGCCCCCAAGCCCCAAATTTTCCCTAAAAAAACTTAAAATGTACCTGTTCAACATAACTTCCCTCCTCACATTCTCCTGGCTCAGGGGTAAAGGGTGAGGAGGGATTCTCCTTGCCTCTTCCGCCTCTGCAGGCATCATTTTTTTGTGCCAGGAGGATGCAAGGAGGGAAGTTATGGTGGCCAAGTACATTTTAAATTACTTTTAGGGGGAAATTGGGGGGGGGGGGCGGCTTCAGGGTGACTTGATGCCACCCCAATTTTAATTGGGATGGCATGTAACCACCCCCACCAGGGAAAGTCTGGGTTTTGGGGGGGGGCAGTGGGGGCAGAAACCTGATTTGAAGCTGGTTATTTAAACCCATTGTGATGCAGATTTTGGCACTGTGTAGAAGCGCTCAAAGAGTAACAGTTTTGTCTTACTTCAGCTCAATATGTAAGAGAAGAAAAATGCAGAGAAAAGCTGGTTTGAGGGCTCCAAAACCAGGAAAGACACAGAAGAAAGCAAAAGGATTATTCACATGACATCATTTGTCTTAGTCCTTTGGAAATCTAAGAGAAAGAACTGGTTAAGTTCTTTCTCACAACCTCTGAGGATGCCTGCCATAGATGTTGGTGAAACATCAGGAGAGAATACTTCTGGAACATGGTCACACAGCCCGAAAGACATACAACAACCCTGAGAACTGGTTAAGATCACCATCTTAGCCTATCTGTGTAACCTGCTCCAGTTTTATGCTGATTAAGCTCTAAGAACCTTCCCTTTCATCAATTTCATGAATTAACATAAAAGAAAAATAAAGATAGGGGATCTCCTTAATTTAAGGCAACCTTTTTTACTTCTTAAAATAAGTCTACTAAATTTGACGGGAAGATGTATACATTATCTTTCAAGCTTGCAACAACTGTTTCCATGTTGTCAAAATGACCATACAGTAGTCCTCATCATAGAGAAGAAAATAATTCCACAGGTGCAAAAACACTTGTATTAATATCTGTATGACATCTCAAAAAAAGATAAAGATACACATGAAATATTTATTAAGACTTTAATTCAGATGATTATAAGAAAATAAAAGTATTGCAGTAAAAAGCCACTCACTCTTCAATGCAGAGATCAACACTATAAACTATTTCAATATTATCTTATTTATATCTTTTGTTGTTAGAAAGATTGCACACACTTCTAGTCTTTGCTCCTGTTTTTAACACTGTATGCTGCATATTGATTTTAATGATTGTTTTTTATTGATGCTGATGTTTTTATTGGGATAATTGTGTTATTGCTCTGTTATTGTTATTTGATTGTTGTGTCGGGCAAGGCCCCATGTAAGCTGCCCCGAGTCCCTTCGGGGAAATGGGGCGGGGTATAAAAATAAAGTAGTTGTTATTATTATTATTATTATTATTATTATTATTATTATTATTATTATTATTATTACCCAAAAGATCTCAGAACTACAGATTTTGCAAATATTATTGGAATTTTAAAAACAGCTTTCTCAAACAGAAAACAGAATTAAGCAGACCTTAAAGATATAATTACTGAATCTAACAAAAAAATCTTAACAACCACAAAAATGGATTATAAGGGGAAGAAACAAGACAGAGAACAGGAGAAAAAGAACAAAGGAAGAAAAGATATAGTACATGAGATTGATTGGGAATAGTCTGCTCCAAAGGAGGGACTACAGATAAACCAGAGGGAGAGAAATGGGCAATTGCTACATAAAGACTGTAAGCAGACAAGGGGATACATTTTGAGGGAAATGTTAAAATGGGGTATAAAATACAAAATTACAAGAATTGAATTTTAGTAAAAAAAAATGTCCACATTGTTTGTATTCATATTACTTGAGAGTAGCTAGTAATTTTAACTATATTTGTTTATATTTAGCAGAAATCAGAGCAACTAATAGAGGAGAAATATATTAAAATATTCTGATATATGTTTTGGCTTATGGGGAGAAAAGTCTATTGTACTTTTAATGTATTTTTGTATTTTAAAATGTCATTTGTATTTTTAAAGGGAGGAGATGCAGAGATGGGGAGGCTGTAGGGAGGAGACTCGAGGATTGATCTAGTATTATTTCAGTTATCTCATTTTAATATCTGTTTTTAAAATTCTAATCAAGGGGATTTAAGCCATATTTTTTTGAAAATTCGAACTGGCAGGAGCTGAAGCTAACAGCGGCCGCTCACTGTTTGAACCTGGGACCTTTCGGTCTCCAGCTCAGTGCTTTAACGCACTTCAAAACTGTAGTGACCACAAAATGCATGCTGCCACTGTACAGTGTAGCACAGATTAAAGAATATACAGCACATTAAAGAAGGTCACAGTAAAGTCCAATTTAAGCCCTTTAATAAGCTACAGCAAATCCCAATATATCCAGGTTCCCAGGATGTAATACACTTTGCAGAATGTGGGGCACATTGTAGATACTCACCTCACTGAAGCTCTTTGTAAGATTGGGAATTGGGGAGGAGGGGGGACAAGAGGCTGCTAAAAATGCCCCAAGAACATGGCTGGTTAGAAGAAGATTAATTGATCTCCAGGAAGGGTAATTGATTATCTCTACTTCTATTACTTTCCCATTTTCCAGACCCCCTATGCTATTGGAGTGCTGGTGCACAACTCTCTTGGAATGAAAAAGAGCAGTTTGAGGGCAGGTTCTATGGTTGATGCACTTTCCTGCCCTCAAACCAATTCGTGACTAGTCAATAGACCTCATCACGTTGAGATCCAAATTACAGGCAATAGTGGGGGGATTCACTATGCATCGTGGTGAATCAGGAGGGCAGCAGGGCAACCTATTGCCCTGTGTTCCATATTGTCAATTTCCTCATCCCACAGGGGGGAACCTCACCACCCGGCTTCCCCCTGCATTTGCCCCATTATACTCAGTGACACATGAAGCCTCCTATATTCTTTCAGCATCCTAGGATGCTTGCAGCATGCTAGAATGATGCAGCCCTGCCAGACGTAGATGCGCATCATCTAATGGCATCTGGTAGGCCCCATCCTCTTAGCATGCTGCAAGAGGAAACTGAAAATCAGTTATGTGATGAGGTCCAATGTTATCACCCATGCACTGCTGGGCAATGGAAACTCCTTCCTTCCTCCCTGGCAGCTGGAGCAGTCTCTGTAGGGACACTTTTGGTGGCTGAACTGGCATATATTATGCTGGTTTGGCCCCACATGAGGACTTGTTGTAGATGTTTCCTCCACCCCATCTCTCTGATCTATATTATAGGGTTTTTTCCCCCAGGTGAAATGAGAACAGGGAAATCTGTGTGCACTATGTTAAGTTCAGTAAAGGAATGGGGATAATAAATAAATATTTTACTATGCTATAGAGGACACATGCATTGAGAAAGGGTGATTGCAGGGACATTCCTAAAGGGAAGTATCATCTTCTTTGAAAATGTAGTCCATTTCACAGGTTTAGTCCATTTGTTCCATTTAGCTCTTCCTGTGTTGTAAGGTAGAAAATACTTTCATAGCTTACTAAACTCTTTACACCATTAAAGAACCATTATTCCTCACTTATACTCTGATCTGCTACATTCACTTCTGAACTTGCTTTTGCTTACCAAAATTACTGCCTTCTATGGCTTGCTGGAGTATGTAAGAGGTGAAATATAGCAGTAACCACTGTCAGGCTCAGCAATTTGCTGTGCTATAGAAATGTCTATAATGGGAATGTTTTTTCTATATCTCCTTTACTCTTTTGTTCAGTTCTATTCTGCTCCATCTCTGACAGCTCTGTTGTTATATGCACTGCATGAATATAAGCATTCCTTAGTTTTTTTTCTAATTTTTTTGTCAATATTGTCACATTTGAAAATCAAGAACTCTGTAACCACATTATGTCTGGACCTGATCTTCATGAAATCCACCAGACTCTTAAGATTCTTGGTTTTGTTTTGTGTATTAAATACATTGTAGCCATTTATTTATATAATAAAATATATTGCAACTCAGACATGTATCTTATTATGAAAAAACAACTAGGTTCTTGAGTAGGAAGAAAGCAAAAGTAAAGGGAGAAAGTTGCTAAAGTGAGTAATTTTCATTGGCAAGCTAAGTAAAAAATCATTGGACATTGAATTTTAATGTTACCTTCCCATCAACTCTCCATTATGGTCTTGCAAACTCAGCTCCCTTAATTAAGTCAATCCACATGTATAAATGTCTCCTGTATTTCCCACTGCTTAAGCATTATCTTTTACAGAACGTGATAACATTTCATGACATGTTCATGTTCACGTGCAAAGTATGGCCTCCTCGATTTAGTAATACTACTGATTTCTAGAGGGAGTTCAGGTTTGATTTGCTCTAGAACTAATCAATTTATTTTTAAGGATATCGATAGCATACATAAAATTCTTTCAAATAAGATTCCTCCCCCCTATTTTTTTTTAGTGTCTAACTTCAAGTATGTATGGCTTTCACAACCATAAATGATTTTGTATGTGTGTTCACTCATGAATTTGGCCAGTTCCCTTTTACAGTTTCCCAAATCAGTGACCATTACTACATCTTGTAGTAGCAAATTCCACAGTTTACTCATGCTATGTGTTTTTAGCTTTCCTGGGCACTCCTGCATTATTTATGATAGCACATCTACTTAGTCAACTGAAATTGAGCAGATGGACATCTTTGCGGCCACTAAAAAGACAACAAACATAAATAAAATACTTCTTTTAATTAAAGAACTGGGGTGTGGAGATCAAGAAATATTCATCCAAAATACCTTTAAGGGAAAAGTGGTAATTCTTGCTTAAGCCACTCACAAAATTTCCTAACTAGCCTCTTGAAAAGATTAGTCTCGACATATATCTGACTACTCTGATGTATTGCAAGGAGACTGGCTGCATGCTAAACTATGGGGATTTCTGTCCTTTTTTCCATGTGTGATTGTTCTCTCCACTGATTTTATAATTGATTGTATGTGCTCTCAGAAAATGAAGAGATTTAGATAAGAATCCAATTTACTGTAAAATGGCACATATCATCTTGAAATATTTCTTCTTGGAAGATTGGCTTAAGCCAGTTACTATCACTTTGTACTAATATATATTTTACCTCAAATTATTTTAAACTGGCACTCTCAATATTAAAAATCAGTGAAGCTGCAAACTAACATAGTTTTTAGTCAACATGTTTCAGTTCAGATCTTAACAGCCACAAACATAATAGGACAGCTAATGAGAGAATGCTTCATCTCTGCTTCCTTTTGGTTTTGATATAAATCACTAATATTTGCTCCTAAGAAAGTTTTGGGTTACATTTAATCTCTAGCTTTTTCCTGGAGAATATTTCCTTAACATTAAAAAGGATAAAAAGAATTAAAAGGATGGCTCCTTTTCACTGTGCATGTTCCTAATGACATATCCAAAGTTAAAGGCTGGCATCTAGTTCTCAAATACTTTTAAAAAAATTCAAGCCTAAACTTAAAATGATGTTCAATGCATCTTTATGTTTAATATATTTTAAAAGGTGTATGATAAACAAGAATGGCTAGAAAATATTGTCCTTTACTATCATCATCATCATCATTCTTAATTCTAAAAAAACATAATGTGAAGTTGGCATTGTCATTTTTTTAGAATTCTATATCAGGGACAGTGAATATTCCCCTTCTCATACAAATTATTGATTCAGAACAGGATGGGTGATTGAAACTTTCCCTTTACACTTTTTGTGTTTACATTCGATAACTGACAATCTTGATCTACAACCTGTGCTATTCTAATCCATGTAGAATTTTTATATACAATGAATGATTCAATGCAAAGTTGGACTCATCATCCCATTTAATCTGGTTCTTCAAAATAATCAAAATAGAATTGCAATGGTTCTCAACCATAATACCTCTCAAGGTTTTGAACTTAAGCTCCAAAGCCCCATTCAAAATGGTCAATGCTTGGGGATTATGGGATTTGAAGTCCAAAACAGCTATAGAGCCAAAGGTTGAGAGTCATTGAGTTAAAGGGTTATTGGAATGGAATCAAACTGTGAGCAATGTATGCAACTGGTAGTGAGGATGTTGTCATTGATTATGATTACTAACTATCATTACCATCATCATCTCATCTTTTCCCCCAGTTTGGGACTGAAGACATCTTACAACAGATAAAAAAGAAATTCCAAAATTCACAAAATGTAAAATTTTCAAAGTGATTAACCTACAGAAAACTAAGCCATTGAAATCATAAAACATAAAAAGAACCTCCACCTATTCATAGAAATATAGCAGGGAAAGGTCTAGTTCAAAGTCTTTAGCAAGACTTTAGCAAGACTCCCATCCCACACAAATGTGCCATCAGCTTGTATCTCCCCCAACACTTGCAGGAAGTCCTATTTAAGCCAAATATCCAATTCTCCAGGACAATGTAGGATGTGAAAATAACCCCTTAAAAGGGGGATAAATTCATATCTTCCCACAGTCACCAGTATACTTACACTGTAAAAAGAGACAGGAGGGTGGGTTAAAGATATCAAAGAGGCAGCTGCCTTATAAGGCGCAGGTCAAGCCATGCTTTTTCATCTCATGTTTTTGACATGTGGTAACAGGATGCATATTACCACTAACCTCTTTCCAGGGAAAGGTCAACAAAGCTATCTCCTCCACCTGCACTGCTCTGCAACGGAGGAAATCAAATTGCAGAAACAGACTGGTAGTCTGTGGAACTACTTCAACAAGCTTGTGGTCTCCTTATAGCCAGTCCCTTTATGTGGCCAACTAAAAGGCATAAAATTACTTCTGTTAGCTTTTAAAGTCCACTGGTTTTGCATAATGACAATGATGATTAAAAAATCATTCAAAGCAAGCAAATGACAAGTTAGAGTAACTGATCTGCATCTCAGTTGTTTGCTTAGGTGTTACAGAAGGAGAATGCACAGTCAAAAAGGCCAGGCATACAACCTGGCCTATAAGAGCAGGAAAAGCAATAAAATGTCATTTCTCCTTTTCTGGCTCTGTTCTGTACAAGTCCCTAGGTCACCTTGCTCATATAGAGCACTGAGTTTCTTGTGAAGGCTAGGCTCTGTTAAGATTGCAAGGTAATATTGTAACATTCAAAGTGTCTCAGTAGGAACCAACTTAAATCAGTTTACTTTGAGCTGGAAGGGAGAAGCCCTCACAAAACAAAATCCTAGTGTAAAATGACACAAGTTTCATTCTTTTAATGTTAGACCTCCTTAGTTCAAAGCCAAGTTGGGTATCTTGATGTACTATTCCATACTGCAGAGACTAATTGAAACAATGGAATTTACTTAAGTGTTCATTTATTAAGCAATTGATTAAATTGGACAGCTATAGTTGGTGCTAGCATTTGCATTTAGGTCATGATCAGGATCAAATTTCTATGTTCTGTATTGTTGTTGATACACATTAAATGATAATCAGAACAAGGGTCATATACCATGACTAGAAAAGAAACTTTTTTACAGATAAGTGCAGAAAAGAATAATAGTCAGATGAATCTAAGACTCTGGAATTCCTTTAGCAGTCACCATACATTAATAGATGAGCAGCAAAGTAGCTAAAAAAAATTGTGTCTTTAACTAAAGGCCCATCTATACTGCCATATAAAATCCTGTTTATCTGCTTGGAACTGGATTATATTTGTCTACATTGTCATATAATCCAGTTCAAAACAGATCATCTGGATTTTATATGGCAATGTAGATGGGGCCTAAAGTAAAGGTAAAGATTTCCCCTGACGTTAAGTCCAGTCGTGTTTGACTCTGGGGGTTGGTGCTCATCTCCATTTCTAAGCCGAAGAGCCGGCGTTGTCCATAGACACCTCCAAGGTCATGTGGCCGGCATTACTGCATGGAGTGCTGTTACCTTCCCGCTGGAGCAGTACCTATTGATCTACTCACATTTGCATGTTTTCGAACTGCTAATGGGATTTTCGAACTGCTAATGGGGCTTAGATGGGGTCAAAGTTTCCTATAATATATTTCTGCCAATCAGTTTGAAGCCTTCTGAATACTGCTTAAGTACTTGTGCATTTGTCAACTATCAATGGAAACACCTACATAGATGTATTTCCATATTAATTGTTTTATATTATTCTTACAATGTCCGATGCTTCATAACCAAATGGCATTGACAAAATTAATAACTGTTTTGTTTTTAAGCTTTCCCGTAAACAAATTGTACGTTGTTGGCAATAAAGAACAATGATTATGAATAAGAAAAAATTATGAAAGAAGTGTAATTTAGCGAATGTGTATATAAATTATATATAAAGCAATGAGAGCCCTTTACAGACTCTTTCAGAATTTGAAGGGACATAGTGGTGCAGTGGGTTAAACAACTTAACTGATGAACTTGCTGACAGTTCAAATCTGGGGAGCGGAGTGAGCTCCCGCTATTAGCCCCAGCTTCTGCCAACCTAGCAGTACAAAAACATGCAAATGTGAGTAGATCAATAGGTATCGCTTCTGAGGGATGGTAACGGCGCTCCATGCAGTCATGCTGGCCACATTACCAAGGAGGTTCCTATGGACAATGCCAGCTCTTTGGCTTAGAAATGGAGATGAGCACCAACCCCCAGAGCTGGACACGACTGGACTTAATGTCAAAGGAAACCTTTAACTTTACCTTTTTAGTGCCATGGAAATGCCCCCCCCCCCCCCAATTATTTGTGGCATGACAGGTGCATGGTGGAAGGGTCAGCAGATCCTTGAAAAACTTCCTGACAATAGCAATATAGATTTGGTAGAATCTCATCTGAGCTCTTCATATTTGGCACCCTGAACTTTAATTTGGCAGAATCTCAGTTGGGTCCTACATATTCTAGACCAGGAGTTCTCAAACTTTTTCAACTGTGGAACCTTTTTAAAATGCAAAAGTTTCTCATGGAGTCCCAACAAATGTGTGTGTGTGTGTGTGTGTGTGTGTATGTGTGTATACACACACACGTATACATATATATCAGGCATGGGCAGACTTTTTGCATTTTAAAATTTGACAGATGGACAGTGGCAGATGGATGGAGAATATCTGTGTAAGCAAAAACACGAGCAAATTCCTATGCTTACCGCACATATCTTGCGTGTAAATCAAGAAAAAGGCAAGAAAGAAAGAAAGAAAGAACAATATAATATTTAAAATGAAGAACAATTTTAAGCAACATAAACTTAACAGTATTTCAGCGGAAGACCCCAGGGGCCATCCAGTCCAACCCCCTTCTGCCATGCAGGAAAAGCCCAATCAAAGCACCTCCAACAGATGGCCATCCAGACATAATAATAATAATAATAATAATAATAATAATAATAATAATAATAATAAACAACAACAACCCCAGGGGCCATCCAGTCGAACCCCCTTCTGACATGCAAGAAAAGCACAAAGCACCCTCTGAAAAAAGGCTTTTTGCAGCAAGCGAGGGGGGGGGGAGAGGAGGAGCAGGAAAGGGGATAGAAAGCTTGGAGAGGGAGGAAGAGGGGGACTGTAGAACCCCTCAGTATGCTTTGCGGAGCCCCAAGGGCTCCCCGGAGCACACTTTGAGAACCTCTGTTCTAGATTAACAGGAATTTCTCTTCATCATTGTCTCTTGCCACATGAAAAAGGAGACAAAAGGAGAGTAAGCTTAGTCACAACCTTATTTCTGTGTATTTTCAAACTGGGTAAGTACCTTATATATTCATGTATAAGTTTAGAAATATTTTTTAAAAATAACCCTTCAAAACTGGGTCAACCTATCCATGGGACAATATGAGAACCATTCCCTTCTCTAGGCAGACTGGTGAAAGGCAGAAGTGACTTCTTTTGATGCCACTTCTGACCTTATTTAATTGCTATTTCCCTTGAATGGAAAAATGGTAGCGGTGGTATTTAGAGATGGCTGCCTCCCTGAGGAAAAAATGTTCCTTTCCCCTCTCCATAGAATAATCCTCAACTTATCCATGGATCATATCAGATTCCATAATTTTGACCTGCAAATCTGCCCTTGACTTATACATAAGGGGTGTGTGTGTGTGTATGTGTGTGTGTGTATATACATATATGAACAATATTTAAATAAATAAATAAATAAATAAATAAATAAATAACTTTACAGTATCTATATTCCACCATTCTCACCCCGAAGGAGACTCAGGGTTGATCACAATGGACATATACATGGCAAACATTCAATTCTATTAGACATACAACATATATAGAAAGAAACAGAGGCATTTTAACATTTTCCAGCTTCTGGCTTCATGAGGGCATGCTCGATTCCAGTTTCAGGGTGAGCTGCTGCTTCACCATCCACTTGTGACACTGAGTCCTTGATGGAGTACTTCCTCATTCTTCCACACACTGCTGGAAGGTTTTATAATGTCTTAAATTAGTTAAATTAACCTCCCTGCATAAAGCAGTGCCTAATTTTTTTACTCAACAGATGCAACTGTCTTTCGGGCTGCCTAGGTCAATAGCGAGCTAGACTATTAATGGTCGTGAGCTCACTCCGACCAAGGCTGGCTTCGAACTCATGACCTCTCGGTCAGTAGTGATTTATTGCAGCTAGCTACTAACCAATTGTGCCACAGCCCAGTCTTGTATCATCTAGGAATTTAAGATCTATGCACAAAGGATTGTCACCTGTTTTATTGACATGCACAGATCTGTCAAGGCTGTGAACCTTTCAAGGCCTGGCTACACATCTGTAGAATAATCTTTTGTGGACATCTGGTTGGAGGAAGATTATACCCATTTTCATAAGGTGTCAAAAACATTCTTCTTTGATTTAGCTGCTGAGTTGTATTTGAGGTTGCTGATATGGGGGAGTGGCTGGTGGGATTTTGAAGTTTTATGCATATTATTTATAGTGTTATATTTTATTGTCTTTGTCTATTATTTTATGTGTTTGATGATTCACTTTTTGGTGGCAAGGTTTTCATGAATTATCATCATAATCATCAGGACAATAGTTATTCAGGCACATAGTGTTTAACTAAGGTTGTTGATACAGATATTTCTGTCTAAACAGCAGCAGTGTGAAGTTAAATTATGAGAAATCATTAGTTTTAGACTGAGAGATATTATTAATAGAGATGATGGGAGACCTTCATTTAGAAGATTTAAAATATGCTAGTAATTGTGCTTTAGTGGCAGTGAACTCTGATTTTCTTTTCCTGCTTACTGCAGTAAATTAGTTTTATTTATTGTATAAAGGTTAACATAATAGTATTCCTACAGCCAATTATTTTTACTGCTGAAACTTCCTAATTAAAGTAACCATCAAACTTGGGCATATATTTAACAGGACGGGAATGAGGAATTATTGTGGGAGAATTTAAATGGCCCAGTTTCTAGGGACTATAAACTTAAGGAGCAGTAAGTTTTATCCTTTTTATGCTAATGTTTGTGTAAGACTATTGGTTAAAGGTTTCCAAACCATTACACAGCATAGTGTAGAATAACGGCATTCTGTTTGATTTGTGACAATTGACCAAATTCAGAAAAGATCAATCTCATTAGTTCAGTCTTAAGAAATTTTATCTCAATAGCTCGATCTAAATACTTTTAGAGACTTCTGATTTCACTTCTGGAAGACTATTTTGTGTTTGTTTAGCTTTGTAAACTCAGCCTAAAACACAGGAGAATATAAAAATATGTAATGTCATGCTATAATGTTCTGCATTTTCTTGCCCTTACTGAACTTTGCTGTCTATTGTCTGTTAGCACTGACAAGATCTGAATGTGATGATATCATACTACTCATTTTGAGTTGTTATATGTTATCATGGAGACAGTTGTGGTTCATGGCTATCTTTAGTGAAAGGCATAGGTTTCTTGTAATGTGTACTTGCTCTTACTGCTAACAAGAAGGAAGGAAGGAAGGAAGGAAGGAAGGAAGGAAGGAAGGAAGGAAGGAAGGAAGGAAGGAAGGAAGGAAGGAAGGAAGGAAGGAGAGTTTTAGCCAGTGGATACAAATATAATACTCATTTTTAACACATGGATAGAGGGAATCACCAATTCTCCACATCAGTTAATCTTAGAAATTCTTCATTATAGTTCATTCTCTGTGTTGCAAAATGTCTAGTTTTGTTTCCATGATTTCATCTGAAGCTATGCTCCAGGTTTTTTGTTTTTTATTTTTCTTTATATATTTCAAAAATTACAAACTTGACCCCATCTCTGTTTCAAAGGTGTTCCTCTCAATAACTAACTGATAGGCCTAAGTAAAGGGAGAACTGCACCACAGAGTCCAAAATTCCCTTTCAGACAGTTTGGATTCTCGTTTCTATTGTGCTAAATGGAGCAAGAAGCATTGTACTGCAGAGATACAACACTAATGAGGTTCTCTTGTTGGCTTCTTTCCCCTAATTTATGCAGCATTTTGCTTTATTTCTAGCAGCAGATGTTTTTACAGTTTTATGAGCCTTGACTTTCATGAGACAACACGAATTTACACTGAGATTATGTTTTGACCTCCTATATTAAATCATATTATATTTATCTGTTACAACAAGCACTGAGCTTAATCTATTTAACTGGCATAATAATAAGCAAAACATAAACTGATCAATTAATAGAAGTTAATTCAATAAGTAAAGTGAAATTTTAAGACTTTTGACCCATGGGAATATATTTTTTGTCTTGTTTGATTATAGTGTAATGATGAGTGAAAAAAGAAATATTAATGCTGGTATTTCTATTTCCATGAGAGTTTGTTTATTCTATTATTGAAAGTTCTTTGTGTGTGTGTGTGTGTTTTTTTTAAAAAAAACCTTGCTTAAAACTGAGATTGATAAGTAAAAGGTTTTACTCTCTATATTTTTCTTGAAGCTGTCATATCTTGTATAGTAGGTAAGTGTCATGCCACGAGGAGGCAAAACATTACCTGCTACCCTGTCTCTTTAAGATTCTAAAGGGGCGGAGCTTAGCCTTGGCTCCTGCCAGCCTGAAATGGCAGTTATTTTGTCAGTTAGAATTTGTCAGTTGGTGAGGCACTGGAAGGAAGTGTAGGAAGTAAAAGGATCACAGAAATTCACGTCACGTTGGAACTGTATTCAAATTAGATTAAAAAGCCACAGACTACAGCAATAGAGAAAGCCATGTCAACAACACTGCATTGAAGTCACCTCAAAGATACAAAGAATCCAGTCATAACAAGACTTTATACTCTGTGGCAATATCTATCCAGAACTGTATAGACTCAAAGATTTCTTTCCTCACAAGAGACTTCATAGTGGCAACAAGAGGAAAAGAGATCAATTTTGTCTATTAATAAAATATTTTGTTTTACATAACACAGTGTCCAATCTGTCCTTCGTGCTATGGGTCCTTCCAGTTCATTTAGTTAAGCATGGAGGCAGAACAGTGAATTTCTTTTCTTCAAGCTTCCTGAATAAAAGTGAATTTATTTTCCTTTGAGCTTCCCCAGTAAAAGTGAATTTATTTTCTTTAAGCTTCCCAAGTAGCAGTTGATTTCTTTCTTTTGACCTTCCTGGGGAGAAGTGAAAACTACCTCAGAAGAAGAAGGAGTTAAGCAGCCATTTTGACTGTAGAGAGAGTGCAGTCATAGAGGGCAGCGCCATTTTGAAGGAACCTGAGGGAAGCCCTTTCGGAGGAAAATGTGGCTTTCAGGACCACAATAGTTATTTTTAAGTCTAAAAAGCTTTAAGTCTCAGTAAAAGGACTGAGAATCTTAAAAGTTAGTGATCACTTTATTTAAGGGACTATTAGTAACGGACAGCAACAGGAGAATAAAAGACCTACATTCCAAAGTAACGGAGAATAGGCTATTCAGTCCTTTCTGTCCAAAAGCAATTCAGTCTAATATAAAGTGACACAAACTTCAGAAGACTTAAAGATGTCTGCTTCTTCCTCACAAAAGAGCAGAATATCTAAACCTACCTCAAAAATGTTGTCCTTCTGGCAAGATAAACTAGATTCCTTGAAACCTAAATATCAGAAGTCATGGCAGAGAATTTTAGATATGAGTCAAGCAAGCCATCGCTTTAGGCAGCAGAAAGAAATATTAGATTGTAAGGAAAGATTACAACATCAATACTGTTAGTGGATAACATATTCAGATAATATAATCTATTTGCTTGAACATATGAAAACATCAGAATCTTTAAGTAATAAGGAAGAAATGTTGTCAGAGAGAGAGAGAAGGGAACTAGAATTTGATACCATCATGAATGATTTATCTAACAAAATATCAGAAGGTCAGGCAGAAGAAGACCCTGCCTCCCTTAAGGAAACTGTTGATGAAGAACAAGTGCAACACATGTTTAGTAAAGACACAGATACAAAGTCAAACAGGTTTGTGTGTACATTAGCAGGCAAATCAAGATCATCTCACACATCCCATAGAACAGAAAGAACAAGAGGGACTTCTGTTCATAGTGGTTCTTCTGGCCAATCCCTTAGTCTGGTCATAAAGGCTAGGGCCGAGGCAGCTGCCGCAGTAAAACAAATAGAGTTTCTTAAGAAAAGACAGCAAATTGTTGCAGAGAAGGCAGAACTGGATGCCTTGGCCACTGCCAAGAAGGCAGAAATGGAAGCCGCAGCCGCTGCCAAGAAGGCAGAAATGGAAGCCGCAGCTGCTGCCGAGCAGGCAGCAGCCGCTGCCAAGCAAGCAGGTATGGATGCAGAAAATAAGGCCCGTCAAGTTAAAACAGAAGCTGCTCTAGCAACGTTAGCACAGGTTGCAAAGGCTGAGGTGTTACAAGTAAAGGCCTCAGTCCTAGAGCAAGGTCTCTTAGGAAATACATTCCCTCCAGATGTTACAACAGAAGATCCTGTCACAAAAGTGGATTCTTATTTAAATACCCAAATTATCAATATCGCAGCCCCTCCTGTGCTAACAAGAGAAAGTGCAGTAGCAAATAATTCTTTTGTGTCACAACCAGAAATTATAGAGGTTTCTGCACCCAAAGAACATTATTTGCCGTATGCAGAAGTAGCAAGTCAAGCAGCAGTTCCATTGCATGATATATCTCAAACCAAGTTGGAGCACAGTTTTCCAGTAGACACACAGGACTCAATACAGTCAAACTACACAATGCCAACAACTGCATTCAGTCTCAATCCCAAAGCAGCTAGTTGGGTTCCAGAAAAACCCCAGATCCAAACTAACTCTGAACCAACTTTGCAACAGTCCTCAGTCCCACTTGATATTTTAAATTACACCTTCTATAGAAACCCAAGAAGGGACTTAGCAGACAAGTCATATATCATTAAATATGAAGAAAGTAATCATACTGATAACAGAAGTTCAGAGCAGCCTAGTGCTTCAAAGTCTGTCATAAAAGAAGATGAAATTGAAGATATGTCCACATCGCAGACTGCATTTCAAACCAATTCCTCAACTCAGAGGGTAGAATCAGATATACCTTTTGACCATCTGGAAGCTCAAGAGTCTGTACAGCAAGCTATAGATGCTGCAATGATATCTCCAATAGTGCAACCACCCACCAATGTTGGTGTCGACATTTTCGCCCTACCAGCAAAGGTTACCAAAGAAGAATGGATGGCTGATCACAAAGAGAGTATTAATTGTCTAAATTATAGCCAAGTACAACTTCAAAAGGACAGTGAGCATAATATAGATGGCCACAAGAACACTGGAAGTGATCCTGCGTTATCACAAATGATAGTGAGTCATACAAACTTCCACTCTGATGTCTCAGATATGTGTAATCATTTGCAAGCAGAATATATGACCTCATAGGCTACCACCAATCGATTAAGAGCTGAACTTGCCAAAGAACCCCGAGAAGTTGCTGTATATGAGCAAGAACTTCAAAGACCTTCGGAGACAAAGTATCAACTTGAAGAAGCTCATGGTCAGCTAAAAGAGCAGAAACAATTATCTAGTAAAAGGCTATTGGTCAAAGAACAGCAGGTTGCTGATCTTCAAATAAAGCCTTCATATTCTGAGGAGAAGCTAAAGAAGATAGCAGCAGTTGTAACCAAACTGCAGCAACAGCTAAATGGAGTGAAGCAGCAGTGCCAGGATCGGCGGAGCTTTCGAAAGAGTGCCCAGCAGAGAGCGAAGGTGTTGGAGTTGAGACAAGAGCTTGTACCAGTCCAGGGGAGCCTGAACGGGTGTTGCAGCGTCGCAGAGGACAGGTTTGCCTTCCATGTTCCAGAATTAAAGGTAAGCTTTGACCGAAGAGGATTTAGTCCACATGAAGGAGGATCGCAAGGTCATCAAAGTGTTGGACTTTGGAAGGCCAACCACATACTTCATCCCGCCATTTCATCCAGATCAATCTGCAGAGACTGTAGGAGAGCTGAAGGATGAAACACTAGAGGAAGTCAAAGGGATGATGAATCTACGAGTTAGAACAGTTATAATTTGTTTTAGATTAGTTGATATTTTGTATTAGTTATTTGTTATTAATAAGGGGGTAAAACTTATTAATAAGTTTTAGGTGGGGAGTGTCATGCCACGAGGAGGCAAAACATTACCTGCTGCCCTGTCTCTTTAAGATTCTAAAGGGGCGGAGCTTAGCCTTGGCTCCTGCCAGCCTGAAATGGCAGTTATTTTTGTCAGTTAGAATTTGTCAGTTGGTGAGGCACTGGAAGGAAGTGTAGGAAGTAAAAGGATCACAGAAATTCACGTCACGTTGGAACTGTATTCAAATTAGATTAAAAAGCCACAGACTACAGCAATAGAGAAAGCCATGTCAACAACACTGCATTGAAGTCACCTCAAAGATACAAAGAATCCAGTCATAACAAGACTTTATACTCTGTGGCAATATCTATCCAGAACTGTATAGACTCAAAGATTTCTTTCCTCACAAGAGACTTCATAGTGGCAACAAGAGGAAAAGAGATCAATTTTGTCTATTAATAAAATATTTTGTTTTACATAACACAGTGTCCAATCTGTCCTTCGTGCTATGGGTCCTTCCAGTTCATTTAGTTAACCATGGAGGCAGAACAGTAAGCGTTCATTGCTAGTTTACTTGTAAACCTAACATTTTTTTCAATATGCAATGTGAGTTTCCAGCATTATACCAATGTATTTTAATTATGCATCTCCATCACTTAAAGTGCAGAATTATGATTTCAAAAATGGGTTGATCCTAATAAAAGTGCATGTTGAATACCCCTTTTTCCAGAATTCCAAAATCCAAAATATGCCAAAATTCAAAATTGTCCAAATGGATGACTGAGATAGTAACACCTTTGCTTTCTGATATTCAGTGTACCCAAACTTTGCTTCAGGTACAACATTATTTGAAAATATTATGTGCAAAATTACCTTCAGGCTATGTGCAAAAGGTTTAATTTTTAATGTTTTAATCTTGGGTTCTGCCTCCAAGATTACATATATTCAAGTAATCCAAAAAAAAATTTAAAAAGAAAGAAAGAAGCACTCTTGATTCCAAGCATTTCAAATAATGAATATTCGACCTGTATTGCTAGACTGTGAATTTGGTTGGCAGCCCTCATTTTAACCTCACCTTATTCGAGTTGTTCACTTGAATATCTTCATGAGAAAATGTTGATCATGTGGTCAGTTCAGCCAACTGTTTGTCATGGAGTAGTCTGTACAATGATTTAATGCTGCATATGCTACAAAAAACAACAACATGAATTGTGCTTTTTTCAAAGCTTACTAAGAGTCACTTGAAAACAATATGGTTCTACAAGACTGTGTCTTGATACATTATTCCTTTTCATCAAGAGATATCTACATCTCCTAACCTTATGTGGAATTGTTAAGAATCTTCTGATGTTCTGAACTGTTCTTCCCACGGGAGTATGAAGCATCCTGTGAAAAGATTCCTCTCTATGCATAAACAACATCTCAGTTGTTTTAGAAAATATAAACCAAACTGTTGCTTTAGCTCTCAGGACAACATAGAACAAAGAATATTTTAAAAATACACACACAAGCTGTGTTTTCACAACAGCAACACTTCAAGAGCAATGTGAATTCTCTTGAAAGAGAAGAATACAGCCTTCCCTTTTCATATGATTTTTTCCAGTGCAAACATAACAGTAATAATGTGCATGTTAATGTGTTTTTTTTTTTACTGAAGTCACTGAGTAAACCTAGCCTTGATTTTAGTTTTGCATTTCAACATCCCTGTTCTTTTTGTTACAAGGAAAGAGAGATGAATAAATCTCAGTTCAACAGACCTAATCTAGATAGGACTAATTTTGGATTTAGCCTTTACTGTTTTGATACAAACTGAATATTTTTTACAGCAGAAAGAAAATTACTAAAACTACTTACTCTTTCCTTTGAAAAGAAATTTAGTGAAGAATCACATATCAATTCATATATTTGATGGATAATGATTCATTTATTGATAGCTACTTTATCTTTGTTTCTTAGTTGAATAATATTGCCTTCTTTGGGCAAAAAACTATCCAGGATGTTATATTGATTTTGCCCATCATCTACCATTCGACCCCTTTAAATTGAATATATTGATCTTCTCTGTGCAAGAGGCATGATTCAATGGTGTGATACATCTGCACTTCTTCTTGGAGTAGCAACGAGCAAGAAATTAGTAAAATGCAATCCCGTATCCACTGAACATATATTTAAGTGCCCCTGTGGATACATGAAACCATGTATAATAGTAAAACCTATCTTTTGTCCATACATTGGTGAGAAAATGCCACAGAATAGTACTGGAGGATCTAGGCTCCATCAACAGCTGAAACTTCATTATACAGCAGTGTAGATAGAGCCATAGACAAGCCCACAAACATTTCTGGGGGCTAATATTTTTGGAATTGAGCAAATTGAAACATGGGTACTATACATACACTCTGTCTATTCTTAGAGATGTGTGAAAGTTTATCCCTGTTTTGGGGTTGCTGTCAAAATCATGTTGAATCTGACTGGAAAAAAAATGGTTATTGCACATTTATTTTCCCTGACTTGTGCTACCTTCAGGTTTGAGAATAATTTTCAGTAAGGTTAATCTTGTTGAAACCTGGAACCCCCCCCCCCCCCAAAAAAAAAACCCCTCAAAATACATGGCCAAGAGAGAGGGGTCTTACTAGCCTGACCTTTCCCCAAGAAAAACAGCTTGGTTGACACCTGAAAATGACCTTTTTCACAGAAAGAAAATTGCACAAGGACCCAGTGATGGAGAACACAGGGCTAATCCCATTATTCCTAAAGACAGCTGGTGTAACCCCTCCCTGGCCAACAATAGACCCTTCTTCCAAACAATGAATTAATCTCTGACCACATTGAAAGGGTCATGGAGTCACCCAATGACCTGCCTTTTCCCTCCACGAGAACCCATCCAGATATATCATTGTTTCTCTGGCCTAGACCCATTGTCAAACCCTGGATGGCAGGAGAGCCATCAAAGCCCATCAACCTTACCCACATTCCTTTTTTCTAACACCCAAAGAAGGCAAACACAGAAAACACTGACAAGTTTCAAACTGAGCAATGACAATTTGTTAAAACTACTGCCATACAAGAAAAGCAATGGGCTGCAGTAGCAGCCCCTCCACCAATCAAAGTGTGGATTGTAACGTGCACCAATCAGTGTCCAAAGCAGCAAAAGCTGATTCTTTGAACAGCTGTCAAATCGCTATAAACATCTCTGTGTGAATCCATTGCTTTATGTCTGATTTCAGAGTCCTTTCTCTTAAACATCCACATTTGGCTGAAGTGAATAAAGCTCTGACCTTTACCTTCATCCTGCTGTTTCATTTTGGATTGGAGCTCAGGCATGCTGGAAACTCAAACCTGTGGTTCAGCATAGCTGAAATCACATAACAGTTAGTAAAGAGGGAGGTATAGAAGTGTTTTTGCATGCAGTCATGCACCACTTTTGGATGAATCCAGATGTAATCCTTGTTCTCTTCCTGTTCAGCCTCTTTCTCTGAATTAGCTTTCCCTCCTCCCCAAATCTATGCATGTTTAGTTGGTCATCCTAGGAAGTTAAATAGGGATTAAAGAAATAAGATTAAAGAAATAATAATAAGAACTGAAAGCTTTGGTCAGATATGCAAACTTTAATTCCAAACCTAATGCTATAAATTCTTCTAGTTTAACTGGAGTTCAGAAAAAAGCCAGTGCAAGCACATGGAACAATTAAAAAACAAAACTGAGAAAATCCCCTCATTAAATATACATATGGGTTTTCCTTTTCCAGCAGATGGTGTTTTGAGTGTTTTAAAAGAAATGACATAGTAAAAGCAAGAAGGGTATTGAGATACTCCAAATATTGCTGGACTAAATGCTAATCAATTCCAGCAAACAAAGATGAGTTGGTGATAAATAAATAAATAAATAAATAAATAATATTGCTCTGAGTCCCACCGATGGGAGAAAAGTGGGATAAAAATAAATCATAATAATGATTGTGATGTGAATAGATGAGGGTGCAACACAATGAGCTGACAGTGGAAGAGGAGATTTGGCAAGGTGTCATTACAAAGGAAGGAAAAAGAAATACTTAATACTTGACTTACCTTCATTTGCCTTGTCAAGCCAGGTAATTCAGAGACTGAACCAAATAACCTACAAAACTTCACTTTGTTCTCATGTACTGTCAGGTCAGTTAAAAATAAAACACATATAGCCTATTTTGTTTTTATGAATGAGGACACCCAACCTGACATGCTTTACAGAAACTGGGTTAGGAAATTATAGAGACCTGACATGCTCAACTTCTCCCACCAGGATACTCTGTGGCTAAGCAGAGGAGGGAAAATATTGAAGATGGCAAACTAGCTGTGGCTTATAAATACTGTTTTACCTTAACCTGGTTACCAATTATAGAACTGAATTATTCTGAATATGTATACCTGAGTCTGAAGAACAGGGATAGACAGCCACCCCACTGCCTTTCAGACTCTCTGGCCAAACAGATGGAAATTGTCTCAGGGTAATCTCCATTGAACTCACACAGACATTTGATTTTTGGCAACTTCAGCATTTCAATTGGTCTCAGAACCCACACACTCAGCAGTTTTCAGTTCAGAGCATATGGATCTGTGAATAGATACGGCCAATTCCTCAACATTGTCATGGACAGATCATTTCCTGGTCAGAGTTAGTATCAAAGCTAATTCTGGCATTTGAAGGACTGGTGGACCAATTGAGACAGTTCACCTTTGAAGACTATTGTATCCACTTGGATTTCAGGATGTCTAAAGGGGGCTTATGGCTGGATCATCACCACTTGAATTGTTACATCAAGGCTACTTTGTATACAGAAGATTTCAAGAAGCTCAAATGGGAAAAACAAAACAGAGATGGTAGAAAACTCAACTTACACCCAACAAGACATGATACAGAGAACCTCTTCATTCCTATACTGTAGCAATATAGGAAGTGAGGAATGGCTTCTCTGCACATATCATGTTCACCAATTTGCATCTATCTGAATAATTTAGGGTGGGTGGGAGGTCTAAATGAGTCACCCAACCTAAATTGTTCAGATGGATGAGAAGCTTATTGAGAAGTTCACAAGTTTGCAAACATGTATAACAATTGTTCCTTCCACTCAGCAACATTGTTCCTCTTGCCTCATTTCAAGCTAGAACAAAAATACACAAAAGCTGAAACATTTTAAACATAAACATAAAGGGGAAGCTTTTGCCTTATCAACTTTAGGCAGCAATGCCATATACATCAAGCTTTGGGTAATCTCCACTGAACACAGTAAGACTTTTTTCCTGAAAAGGATTTAACTATTTGTGAATATACAGTACTGTTCTGTTCACACATAATCCTTGGGTGAAGTTATAAAATAATATTCCCATGATTTCTGTTGAATATATAATTGGTCCACAACCCCAGCCTTCTGCTACCAATTGAAGAGGAAAGAGGAAAGCTCTTTGAAATAATATATTTAAATCTATTTATAATAATTACATATTGGCATTTAGTATTCCGCTTGTCTTTAGAGTTACATCTGGAAAAGAAGTCCAATTTGTTAAACCTGTATGGAAACACATTTTCATCTGTTAAGCACTAGAATAAAGACTTTGTGGTAATTCACTGTAAGCAGCTTCACACAATAGAGTTTCCTTCTTACATGTGTTTTAATGCAAGACATGCTGCTTAATGCTATAATCAATGAGACAATTTGGAAATCCGAACTCAAACACTTCATCTTTGTATGGGCGGAAGTTTTTTTTTGTTTTTTTTTGTTTCAACCCATAGCTGAAACCATTATAAGCACTCTTCTCCCCCAGTGTCTGTTGTGAACAGCTGCTGAAGAAGAAAGGTAAAAAGTGTATGATTTGTGTGTATAATTATGGGTGTTTTTACCTTGAAAACCAAACAAGTTCCCATTAGATTCACTTATATATTCCCCACAGAATCCCCTTCTTCCCAAGTTTAAAAAAAGTTGAGAGACCACTGCTACATTTTCTTCCCATGTTCACATTGAGTCAAAACAATCTCAGCGATAAACACAAAAACATATTTATGAGCAGAACAATTATTTAGAGTGTTGATCCACCAGTTGTTGTGGGTTTAAAATAGGACAGGAGAACTTGTGGTCTCCAGAGGTTATTTGATTCCCATCTAGCATGGGTATTATGATTCCACTTTATCTGCCATGTGGAAACTTGAAGTTTGTAGTCTGGTGATGCTTCAGTACTCTCTGACTGAGCCTTCTAAATGCATGTCCTTAAATTGCAAGCATTAAAATTCCACAAGTTGGAACCATTGCACTTAAAATGGAATCATACCGGTAGTGCTATAACTTGTGTTTTCAGTGGTTCCGTTGAACAATTGAATAGGGCCCTTAATGATTAGTCTATTTAAATGTCAATTCAAATCCAGTCCAGCAAGCCATTTGTATCCCTCTTAAAGTTGCTTAAAAGAGCATTAGCAGCATGGAAACAGTTAACACTGAAACACATATACCCAGTCTCCTGTTGCTTGATTGGATCCTCCAGGCCAAATGATGTTCTTCTACTTGGCTTTCATTGGTCACTTGATTTATCACTTTCCACTTGGCAGACTTCTGAGCAAGCTTATCTCAAGGCAACAGATAGGACTGGACTAGAAAGACTGGGCATGAACAAGAGGTTTGTGTGTATTTGGGTGATAGATCAAAGGTCTGGGGCTGTAAGACAGCAGTCAATGTTTTTTAGAATTTCCACATAAGGATTTCTAGTAAACATTCATTGAAACTTAGTTGTGTTTGTATCAAATACATCTGAGTTATATAGTTTTCTTTCTCCAAATTCCTTGGACATTTCAACACGTTTTAAAAATCCTCAAATCTCAAGTTTACATTGCATATATATCTTGAAGCAAGTACACTGAATTTAGTTGAGTTTACCTCCAGGGTAGTGTCTTCTGCTCAAACTCTAAAAGGTGTACTGTGCAGAGGTCAAAACACTTTTTGTTAAAGGGGGAAAAAACAGCAGTTTTTAACAATGTTTTGGCAAAGCCTGCTGTGTTCAGCATAGCATGGTAGACTCATTCAGTTGCTGCTGCAGGGTATTTGACTTGCAGTTGCTATTAAAGTAGTCTATCATTGGTTGAAAACTGTTACCATTAATAGTTACTTAACCAAGTAAATTCCAGATTGTTAAGCACAATAATTTATTTATGAAATGTATCTGTCCCAAAAGGAGAAAAATCTTTTTTTTTCCTTCTTTTCTTTCTTCCTTTGTTGACTAGGCTTCAAGCATGCAGATCAATAATATAGTTGATGCATGTTTACTCAATATTAAACCCAAATACCTCACAAGGTGCTTATTTCCAAATGAATGTCCTAACTGCATTAGTTTAGTGGTCAGAATGACACCTCTTCCTTGTTTATCTAAATGTACTCTACATCATTAATATTTATACTCCAATGTCTTTACCATGTTGTGAAATTCTATGTTGCATGCTACAAAAGTAATAATATTATTCATGTGTATTTTTTTTCTGCTTTTGCTGCCACCGTCTCTGCCCAATCAAATCATGATAGTCTTTGTGGGGGATTCATCAAAATTGGGTCTTATTAATTTTTGAAGGTCAATGTTTTCCCATTTTTGCTTTGGAGAAAAGGTTCGTGTCTCCTGGGATTTAAACTAAAATAATATTAGAAAGTGCACTACACATGGTTTGAAAAAGTAAATTGTTCATTCAGTTCGAATAAAAACTAATTGTAAGGTACTTCCCAATTTTGTTGAAGAAAATTTGCCCCTTTTGAGTTCTAATATTTTATTAGTAATTAATTAACATTACAAACTTGTGGAGTGTATGCATATTAACCTTCATGTGTTTGTTTCTTAGGGATGAGGATAATCTATGAAAGTGATTTAAAACTGCATTTTCTTTTCCATGTTATCCTCATTGCGAGTAATCTGATATTTCTGTTGTAACCCAAAAGGCCACTTTAAGTGATCACAGATTGATAGGCCAAGGAGCTTGATAATTTGTAGTAGGATAACAATTATAAAGCATTTAAGAACAACATTAACACAGTATTAAGTTTTAAAATTATGAAACAAGGAAATGTAGTGATAGCATGATATCAGTGGGGGTTTTGTTTGTACTTGGCTTTGTTTGCTTTGCTCAGGGGATGCATATCCTTGTAAATCAGACAGGCAATATAAATATACTAATATCTTCGCAGTATGGAGGAAATTGAGTGAAAATTAATGATGATAACTTTTACTGGCATTTCTTTTGCTGTTGTCATAGCTATATACACCTTAGGCCATATCTGGTCTAGGCTCTGGCTGCTTTCTTCTGTATCAAAACAATGCTTCCTTGTTCAAGTAGACAACAAGTTGAACATGAGCCAAGAATGTGATGCAGCAGGTAAAAAAGCCAAAGGAATTTTGGGCTGCATTAAAAGAAGTATAGTGTCTAGCTCAAGGAAAATAATGATGCTATTCTGCTTTGCTCAGACCTCACCTGGAAAGCTGTGTCCAATTCTGGGCACCATGATTTAAGAGAGATATTGACAAGCTGGGAGGCGTCCAGAGGAGGTCAATTAAAATTATCATAGGTCTGGAGACCATGCCCTATGAGGAGTGACTTAAAAAGCCGGGGATGTTTAGCCTGCACAAAAGAAGGTTGAGAGAAGACATGATCACCATGTTTAAAATATTTGAAAGGATGTCATAAGGAAGAGTAAGCAGACCTGTTTTCTGCTGCCCTGGAGACCAGCACTCTGAGCAATGGGTTCAAATTACAGGAATGGAGATTCCACTTGAACATTAGGAAGAACTTCCTGACTTCAAGAGCTGTTCAGGAATGAAACTCTCTGCCTCAGAGTGTGGTGGAAGCTCCTTTCTTGGAAACTTTTAAACAGAGGCTAGATGCCCATCTCTTTTGCGGTACTTTGTGCTTTTCCTGCATGGCAGGAGATTGGACTTGATGGCCTGTGTGGTCTCTTCCAACTATGATGCTAATAAGAAGCAACACTCTGAGACATGGGAACTAGGGGCAGTTAACAAAGAATGCCCCCAGGCAGAAAGTAGCTAGTAGATGTAACCATTCAATGCAAATTAGGGTGATTTACACTTGCCTCCAACATTTACACTGGCCTCCAACTGACAGAGTTCTTCCCTCACTCTGGACTTCCCACAGATATATATAAACCTTCCTTGCTTAGTTTCTCCATACCTCACAACCTGTGAGGATGTCTGCCATAGATGTGGGTGAAATGTCAGGAGAGAATACTTCTAGAACATGGCCATACAGCCCGGAAAACATACAACAACCATATGATGCTATGATTCCAGACTACTAGTATGGATAACACACATGATTAATCCAGAGACTTCAGATTGTGTCATTAGTAGGCCTGTGTGATCAATGAAAAATGTTTCAAGACTGATAATAAATTGGGGGGGGGGATGGAGAATAGTTTCTAAAGTGTTTTTAAAATATCTTTAAGGGTCTGTATCATAACTATAACAATATAACAAATTCTTCGTAACTTTTCATTAAGTAATTGAGCAAGGGGGAGTCGAAAACTCTTTATTTTGCCAAGCAGGAAAAGCACAGTCAAACCACCTCTCAACAGATGCCCATCCAGCCTTTGGAATAATAATAATAATAATAATAATAATAATAATAATAATAATAATAATAACAACAACAACAACAACAACAACAATTGTGTGGTTTTCTGGCATTGTATATTTCTGCCGCTTCTGTGACTGTTCATTTGTATTTTGATTCCGTAGCCCACTTGTCGATGGATGTCCAGAATCAGCAGCATCCACCGCGGTTCTTTTTATCCTGGGCAATGACCGAGCCAGTATAGACTTCGTTTTGGTTTGATTCTCCATAATGCTAATGGGTTAGGTGCTCTTAGTCCTACTCCTCAGCTGAGACCTCTCCGGCTTGGTTGGACCTGCCGGTAGTTACACTACCGCCAGCACAGTTCTCAGTCATCATTGGAGCAGTTAAGCACCCACCACCACCACAGCAAGGTGGCAACTGCAAAAAGCCACTCTACTGGGATCTGCACACATCATCCGAAAATACATCACACAGTCCTAGACACTTGGGAAGTGTTCAACTTGTGATTTTGTGATATGAAATCCAGCATATCTATCTGGTTTGCTGTGTCATAAAATAAAATAATAAACAATAATAGAAAACCTAGGTAAACTTTGGAGTTACTGCCTGTCAACTTTGCCTCTTACAGAGTTGATTCAACCCCCAACAATCCCCTCTTATCTTAAAATCCTTTTAGACAACTAACACGGAAAAGGAGGAGGAGAAGGCAGCAGCACAAGGCAATAAGCAGAATTCTGGGAAATGAAGTTTGGGAAGGCAAGGATTGACAGTGAATTCAAAAGGCCTCACCCTAAACTAAATTTCCCAGAATTCCGCTCACCTCCCACAGTAAAGCAGTTGGGATTTCCCTCTCCAAGTTGGAAAAGTTACTCTTAAAACATAGGTTTTGAATTGTCTCCAGCTTAGCAGGGCTGGGGTTTCCCTCTCCAAGTTGGAGAAGTTACTTTTAAAATGCATGTACTGCATTGCCTCCAGCTCAGCAACACCAAATAATGCAAAAGATCCTGCCTATTACATTTCCTAGAATTCTGCTCACTTCCTGCTTTAAAGCTTCAATGTGAATGTATTCTTTACCTCTCTGTCTGGACCAGCCAAGCCCAGAGGGGCTTCTTCCAGCCAGGCATCCCTCCCTCCCTTGCTACCCCCTTTGGGGGAAAAGCAGAGCTTTTCTCCACTCCAGACTCACCATCCTCCTCAGGACCCTTTGGAGAAGCCAAACCCAGGTCTTTTGCGGGAGAAGCGTAGCCTATGATGGAGACCTGGAGCCATTTACAAGATGTACATAAATCATCTGAAAGTCATAGGTCAGTGTTTTGAATGTTAAGCTTTTGTGTTGCTGCCCCTCCTGTTTTTTAATATTGCTTCATATGTATGAATCTAATGAATTAGATCTGGAAAGCAAATTTCAGACTAAGTTTTACACAGCCCTAGTAGTTAGCACACTGAAAAATACTGAATGTGTGTATTCTTTTCTACATGGTCTTGGACCTGAAATATAGCAAAAGAGAAAGCTGTTTTTTTTTTGTATTGTCCTTGGTGAAATGCAGGACAGATTTATACTGGTTTCATACACATATATCTATACATTTTTGACTGTTGTGTAATTGAATATTTTTTTAATTGTTGCACAGGTGATGTTATGATTGAGCCTCATGGCTCTGTTACTGACAGACGTGGGCGTAAGACTCCTCGAGAGTCAGATACTCTCGAGGAGCGAGAGAGAAAAAGACTGCGAGACATATTTGCAGCACCATCTGACGAGGAGTCTTTCGAAGGGTTTACGGAGAGAATGGAGGAGGGGCTGGTTAGCTCAGAGGAGGATGAGATGGATTGGACTCGGGTAAGGGAGGAAGTGGGTGCCACTGGCCATGATGGGACAGAAGATGAATGGGGACCTTCAGGATTAGACCCATGGTTTAGCTGGAGGGATGGGACGGGATCCACAGCTGGAGATGCTGTTGGGCGTAGTCAGAGGTGTTCCAGCTCTGACGAGGAAAGTGATGAGGAAACGCCCGGGTTAAGGAGGACAGCTGACAGTGATGAAGATTTGTAACTGGCATAAAATGGGGCTTGAGAGCAATTGCAAATTGCGTTGGGCAAGGTAATCTGGGCAAACGCTTGGGATCCGTGTGTGTGTGGGACGCTTCCCTGAAGACTTGTGTGCTTTCCTGTGCTGTGACGTAAGTTGATTGGAATCCAGGGTCAGACGGCGGGAGGGATTGTGTGGGCATTTGTTTGTGCAAACCTGTGCTTACTCTTATTAGCTTGACCTTCCGTCGTCTTCTTGACGGACGCCATCTCCTGCTTTGAGAACTCGGACTGAACTGACCACGGCTTGTCTTCCCCCCTTCTTGGACTTGGAAAAACTACAAACGTCTGCTTCTGGCTTTGATCTACGGAACGGAACTGGTCTACTCAACTGCTACAATCCTTGGCTGATTTACTCGTGTTGGAGATCCTGTCTGCTGTGTGTGTGGGGGAGCGACGCAAGTTACTCTAAGCACAGTGTTGGCAGCAGAGAGGAATCTGCTGCCAATTAGTTGCATTCTTTGTATCTTTTGTTCCTTGGCTTTCGTTTCGTTTATACCCAGGCTGAAGCAAGCAGTTTGTTTTTACCCGGATTAAACTCCGGTTTAATCCGGTTTATCTTTTGAACATTTACTTTTGCCCCTTTTTGCTCCTAAAGGCAAAAACTGCCTGGCCCTTGTGTTTTACGGGCATTTTTGAGTTCTGTAATCTAATAAACTCTGTTACTTTGAATCTTGTGGCGTTCTGTCCTTGACAGATTGCCCAACGCCCATAAAAAGTTTATTGCAGCAATAAACCCGTCAGGAAGACGATGGATGAGTTAAGGGCCAAAGTAGACCAATTGCAAACGGCTTTTACCGTTATCCAAACAGCTCAGGCTGTGAAAGGACATGTTTTGACTCCTGAACGCTTTGACGGAACCAGGTGCAAGTTGCCAACCTTTTTGGCACAAGTGGAGCTTTATTTTTCTCAGCTCAGTGCTCATGCTTTTCCTACAGACACTAGCAAGGTGGCCTTTATTTTGAGTTTGTTGACCGGTCCCGCAGGACAATGGGCCACTAATTTAATTTTGGGAAATGACCCAGTCAAGGACAATTTGAATAATTTCAAAAAGTTGTTAACTGATACTTTTGGGGATCCTCTCCGCACGGAGAACGCTGGGTGGGCTCTGTATCGGTTGAAACAGGGAAAGGGGACTGTTTTGGATTACTTAAATAAGTTTAACCTGTATCGCCACCAGCTGGATTGGGGGGAAAATGCATTCATGCTTTTATTTACTGCCGGGTTAAGTGATATGCTCCAGGATGAATTAGCACGCTTGGAGCCGGCTGAAAGCTGGGACGCCTTAGTAGCTAAGGTGCTGCGTTTAGACGCAAGGTTCGAGGCTCGTAAACACTCAAAAGCAATGTGTGCGCCACCCATGCATGTAACCAGGGCACCTGTGGTGATGGGGGAAGAGCCCATGGAGCTTGGGGTCTTTAAAAAGCTGTCTACAGAGGAAAAGAGCCGTAGGAGGCAGCTGGGCTTGTGTTTGTACTGTGGGAATGCTGGGCATTTTGCCAAAAATTGTAATGTGAAACCTTCCCAGCTTTCGGGAAAAGGCCAGCCCTAGTGCGACGTGAGTCCAACGCACTAGGGCTCCTCAAGCAGTCAACTGAGGGGAGGAAGCATGTTTTCGTACCCATTACATTATCTGTTGGGGGAAGGGAACTTGTTTCTACTTTGGCACTGTTGGACTCAGGGGCTACGGTCTCCTATGTAGATATTGAGTTTGCTAAGAAGCATGGCATTCCTAGAGTGCGCAAGGCATGCGACGTGTGGGTGGAAGGAGCAGATGGGAGACTGCTGGAGACTGGGGTGGTTAACCATGAAACCTCAGCAGTAACGTGGGAGGTGCAGGGAGTAACGGGAACGTTTGTGTGGGATATTACGAGCTTGCCTAGATATGATGTGATCCTGGGGATGGATTGGCTAGCTGTAGTAAACCCACATGTAGATTGGGCAACACGTAAAGTGATCTTAAAGAGGCAGGATTGTTGCACTCTAAATGTTACTCATTCTGATATGGAGGGAGTGCCTGCTGAGTATGGGGAGTTCTCTGATGTATTTTGTAAAAGAGAAGCGGACAAATTACCACCGCACAGGCCATATGATTGCGCCATCAAGTTGGCAGAAGGTGCGAAACTGCCAGCAGGGAGGCTGTATGCCTTGACTGTACCGGAAAGGCAAGCTTTGCGGGAGTTTCTAGATGAAAATTTAGCCAAGGGGTTTATTCGCCCATCTAGTTCTCCAACTGCGGCACCGGTATTCTTTGTAGCCAAAAAGACTGGGGAACTTAGGTTGGTCTGCGATTATCGGATCCTAAACAAATACACCATTCGGGATAGGTACCCGCTGCCTTTAATCTCGGAACTGTTATCAAGGGTGCAAGGGGCTAAGGTCTTTACCAAGCTTGACCTGCGGGGGGCCTATAACTTAATCCGTATACGGGAAGGGGATGAATGGAAGACGGCATTTAACACGTGTTTCGGATGCCACGAGTTCCGAGTCATGCCTTTTGGGCTTTGTAATGCTCCTGCGGTATTCCAGAGGTTCATGAACGATGTGTTCAGGGACCTAATTGACCAATTTTTAGTGATTTATTTGGATGATATCTTGATTTTTTCTAAGGACGAGAAAGAACATCGTCAACATGTCAAGCAGGTTCTGCACCGACTGCGGGCTAATGGGCTTTTCGCCAAGGCTTCCAAGTGCGTCTTTCATGTGCCTGAAGTGGAGTTCCTAGGTCATGTAGTGTCAGGTAGGGAACTTAAAATGGACCCACATAAGGTTGACGCCGTCAACTCATGGCAGGAGCTGAAGACTAAGAAGGATGTACAAAGGTTCTTGGGTTTCGCTAATTACTACCGGGAGTTTATTCCGAATTTTGCAAAGCTCACGGTACCTTTGACGCAGCTTCTGCGCAAGAAACAGCCATTTGTGTGGGGGCGGGAAGCTCACGAGGCGTTTCTACAACTAAAGTCTAGTTTTCAATCGGACAACATACTAACCCATCCTGATGTTGACAGACCGTTCGTGGTAGAAGCGGACGCTTCTAGCTACGCGTTGGGGGCTGTATTGTCTCAGAAGGATTCCTCAGGGACCTTGCGTCCCTGTGGATTTTACTCGCGGCAACTAACACCCTTCGAGCAGAACTATACCATATGGGAGAAGGAGTTGTTGGCGATTAAGGTGGCGTTTGAGGTGTGGCGGCACTGGCTTGAAGGGGCACGGCACCAGATCGTGGTCAGATCTGATCACAAGAACTTAGAGCACTTGCAAACAGCAAAGAAGTTAAACCAGCGTCAAATCCGCTGGGCTTTGTTTTTCTCCAGGTTTAACTTCAAGGTGCAGTTCGTGGAGGGGAAGGCAAACTTGCGGGCCGATGCTTTATCCCGCAAGCCGGAATTTAAGACCAATGAGCAGGTAGTATGTCAGACCATCTTGCCTACTGCCTCTCTGTGTGTTGTAGATAATGAGCTTGGGTTACATGACCAGATCCTTGAGGCTCAGAAGGATGATGTGTGGACTCAGGAGCAACTGATGCTGCTCTCTGCAGGTAACCGTACCATACTGCCGCATCTCCAGGATCAAGACGGGGTATTGGTGCGTAGGGGGCAGGTTTACGTACCAGTAGGGACCCTCAGGTTGGAGGTGATTAGAGCCCACCATGACGAACCCATGGCTGGGCACTTTGGCAGGTTCAAGACCGTACAGCTTATCACCAGGAGCTACTGGTGGCCAAAGATGCGGCAAGACATTCTGCGCTTTTGTGACAGCTGCGCCGTTTGTCAGCAGAGTAAGACGCCTGTTGGGCGCCCTAGAGGGTTGTTATCGTCTTTACCTGTTCCGGAGAGGCCATGGCAAATCATTTCCATGGATTTTATTTCAGATTTGCCTAAGTCTGGGGGTTATACTTGTATTTGGGTGGTGGTGGATTTATTTAGTAAACTGGCTCATTTTATTCCTTGTTCAACCATTCCGGCGGCCCCTACGTTGGCCTTACTATTTACAAAGCACATCTATCGTTTGCACGGAGCACCCGAGGTGATTATTTCAGATAGGGCTCCGCAATTTGTGTCACGCTTTTGGAAACACTTCCATGAGTGTTTGGGGACTAAGTTAAACGTGTCTTCAGCTTTCCATCCGCAAACGGATGGACAGTCGGAACGGGTTAATGGGCTCTTAGAGCAGTATCTGCGTTGTTTTTGTTTAGATCAACCCACGGCTTGGGTAAAGTGGTTACCGGTGGCGGAATTTGCTTACAACAATGCGGTGCACACGTCTAGTCAGCATACGCCATTTGAGCTAACTTATGGTTTTCACCCACGGGGAGGTGTGGCGCCGTCGACCAATGTGGTCTCTTCGGACCCTGTGTACCGCTCTTCGGAAATGGCTGCATTGCATGATGTTGCCCGTCGCTTACTGTTGGAAGCTAAGGCAACGCAGAAGACTCAGGCTGACCGCCACAGGCAGGCAGGGGAGGAGTTGGAAGAAGGGGATTTGGTGTGGTTATCTTCCAAACATATTAAACAGGCTGGGGGAAAGTTTGCGCCTCGGTATTTGGGTCCCTTTCCTATCGTTAAAAAGATTTCTTCTGTTGCGTTTCGTTTGCGTTTACCGTCTAGTTTAAAGGTCCATCCAGTCTTTCATCGTTCGCTGTTGAAACTTGATACCTCTAGTCGTCGTGGTGCTATAGCGGAGGGTATCACTGCCACTTCTCCGCCATCGGGGGAGGAGGCCTTTGTGAGAGGGGATAGTGTTATGATTGAGCCTCATGGCTCTGTTACTGACAGACGTGGGCGTAAGACTCCTCGAGAGTCAGATACTCTCGAGGAGCGAGAGAGAAAAAGACTGCGAGACATATTTGCAGCACCATCTGACGAGGAGTCTTTCGAAGGGTTTACGGAGAGAATGGAGGAGGGGCTGGTTAGCTCAGAGGAGGATGAGATGGATTGGACTCGGGTAAGGGAGGAAGTGGGTGCCACTGGCCATGATGGGACAGAAGATGAATGGGGACCTTCAGGATTAGACCCATGGTTTAGCTGGAGGGATGGGACGGGATCCACAGCTGGAGATGCTGTTGGGCGTAGTCAGAGGTGTTCCAGCTCTGACGAGGAAAGTGATGAGGAAACGCCCGGGTTAAGGAGGACAGCTGACAGTGATGAAGATTTGTAACTGGCATAAAATGGGGCTTGAGAGCAATTGCAAATTGCGTTGGGCAAGGTAATCTGGGCAAACGCTTGGGATCCGTGTGTGTGTGGGACGCTTCCCTGAAGACTTGTGTGCTTTCCTGTGCTGTGACGTAAGTTGATTGGAATCCAGGGTCAGACGGCGGGAGGGATTGTGTGGGCATTTGTTTGTGCAAACCTGTGCTTACTCTTATTAGCTTGACCTTCCGTCGTCTTCTTGACGGACGCCATCTCCTGCTTTGAGAACTCGGACTGAACTGACCACGGCTTGTCTTCCCCCCTTCTTGGACTTGGAAAAACTACAAACGTCTGCTTCTGGCTTTGATCTACGGAACGGAACTGGTCTACTCAACTGCTACAATCCTTGGCTGATTTACTCGTGTTGGAGATCCTGTCTGCTGTGTGTGTGGGGGAGCGACGCAAGTTACTCTAAGCACAGTGTTGGCAGCAGAGAGGAATCTGCTGCCAATTAGTTGCATTCTTTGTATCTTTTGTTCCTTGGCTTTCGTTTCGTTTATACCCAGGCTGAAGCAAGCAGTTTGTTTTTACCCGGATTAAACTCCGGTTTAATCCGGTTTATCTTTTGAACATTTACTTTTGCCCCTTTTTGCTCCTAAAGGCAAAAACTGCCTGGCCCTTGTGTTTTACGGGCATTTTTGAGTTCTGTAATCTAATAAACTCTGTTACTTTGAATCTTGTGGCGTTCTGTCCTTGACAGGTGAAGTTTCCTAAAAGTAATCCAGCCAAACAACCTACATCCTATTGTTGGTCTTGATACAAGTAGACACTTCAAATCCATTGCATTTATCTACATGTTGAGACAATATTCAACAGTGGATTGCAATGAGTCTATTTTTGTTGTAATTAACCTACCTTGCACTTCTGCATTCTTGGATGATGTGGATGATACCTTCAATATAACACTTTATTCACTCTGAGTGTAGAAACACAGTAAACATTCAACTCATACCTTTTTATTAACTTCTCTCTCTCTCTCTCTCTCTCTCTCTCTCTCTCTCTCTCTCTCTCTTTGCATGTTTCCAGGAAGAGCTCCCACATAACATTTTAACATAGTTGTGTTTTGGATTCAGTCATTTCCCATGATAAAAAAAAACTTCCTCTGTTTCAATTCTGATGGTAATGGACAGTGTGCATGTGACTGGGCATCTGCAATTTGACCATCCAAATTTGATTTAGACAACTTGTACTTTTTGGTTCCACCTCTCCCATCACACATATATAATAATGAAGCAGGTGTGTAGAACAAGCACACATTTGCAGGAGGCCATGGCTCTCATCTTATATAAACCAACCAAGAATATGAGCTCTTAAATGGAGACCCTATTGTGTGTCCAGAGGATAGATTCATGAAGAATATGATGCAGAACTTTCTCAACACCAGCAACTTGAAACTCTCTTTCAAGAAAAAATAAGTTTTCTCATAGGAGGCATTATAGTTCATACAATGGAGTTGTGTGGGAAGATCCCTTATGGTATATTTGGACTCTCACACTTCTGCTTGGTGGTCTATGGCCATAGAGGCCTCTCACAGAGATACACCACAGTGACCCCCCCCCACCACACACACACATAGATGTACCATTATATCTACTATATTGCCTCCTATGGCTACCTTTCATCATATGCATTGCAACGGCACTCCACTGAAAAACACAGAAACATATTTTAATTCTTGATTTCTTTAGCTGACACATGTCTATAGCAGATTCATAGGTTATTTGAGCAATTGATCCAACCAGCATGGCTTGTATGGAGATATTGTGTCCTGCAATCAGGTAATGCCCTGATTTATAAAGAATTGCCATACAGCCTGTTTCCTTTTGCAAACCATGCTGTACTGTCATTCACACTTTTTCTCACAATATGCCAGGCTTTCTTATGGTAGCTTTGAGCTTTCAATTTTGGTTTGTTTTTATTTAAGGACAGTATTATGCCAATTGTTCTGTTCATTATACAAAAGCCTTCCCCAAATGTTTTATATTCCTATGTGAACAATTTAAGAGTGAGTGATGATAACTTATTTCCACAGTCCTCAAATAATGCTTTCAAGCCTGATTCTGATGGCTCTTGTCTTCATGGCAATTTTCTTTACAGCCTGAAAGTTTTCTGTCACAATGTACACAGTAAAAAAATATATCCTGTATTTCATTTCTACAAATGGTAAGGAATGCTTGCAAGCTTGCTGGACATAAGGTGACATATTTTCAGCTAGAGAAAGTGACAAATAGGTGACTAATTTGTTTCTCAGATCAATTTGAAAGATATGCACTTACCTAGGAGTAAGTTCAATTGAAGCCTGTGGGACTTATTCTGGTGATTTAGGAAAGGAATAAATACAATCTATAACCTGAAATGCCTCTCTTGACAGTATTGACAATATAAATAGTTTTGCGTGTTTGTCTTTTCTCTCAATGTGAATCAACAAACATAGTGCTGCACAAATATAGGCTGACCAAGAAATGAAATGGGCAACAGCAGTAAAAATGCTTTTGTTATTATGATGTATAAACTTTTATGAAGATTGTCTCCTGTCCTTCTCAAATCTGAGTACTTGTATGTGTCTTCCTTACTGTTTTGCTAAAGAATAAACTCTTATAAGCAGTGGGGCAGCTGCATTTCTCAGATTCCTGACTCCAAGGAAAGGCTTCCTGGAGCTAAATTACATGAAATGTGACCTGAACCATTTTTTAAACAATAGTGTTACCGTTAATATAAACAATGGGCTAAACCATCATATAAAATGGTTTCAATAATTTATTATATTTAATGAAGTGACTAAATATTACTGTGCACATCATCCTCATGTAAAATAGGGATTTTAGCCATTCATTTTAGTTTAACATTTTAAAGCCATATTTATCCTATGTTTTAGGAGAACATATCAATTTCCTCTCCATGGGCTTCAGCATTGTCTGTAGCAGATTTTCCTTGTAGAGATGATGTCCTTCTAAGCATATGAAAGTCAACCTCTGGAGAGTACAATAGTAAAGAATTCTCAACTGAGTTTTCATCTGTACTATTCTGTTGCACAAGTGTTACTACCCTAGAAGTATTTTCGGAGCAGATTTCCTAAAGATAACAACCCAAAGTCTTTGGAAGTCAATTTACCAAGCCCATCAGGATTTAGGTCTTCAAATCTGAGACATCTGAGAGAAATCTGATTCAATCTATGTGTGTTTAATAGTATTTGGTCAAAAAAGGAAAGTGCAGTGAGCTGAGTAACTTGTTTCAAGGCCCACTTCACTTCAACAACCAACAACGTGTATGATATACTCATCTACTTAATAGGGATGTTGTTAAACATTTATTTCTGTGTAATATTTCTGTGTACAAACCATATTTCCACTGTATCTGACTTGGTGAAAATACAGGTTATGTTAGCCAGCTTACAACTGCTGATATCTATGCTGCATAGGTCTGTCTTCACAGAAGGACTCCATCATCAAATATCAAATGTTTCAGTAAGATTTCATTGCTTAAGCCAGACATTAAGGCTACTGATCAGTATGAGACAGTATTTGAGATGGTTGATATTGTTTCTTTGCTTAACATAAGCAAATGCAGTAGAAACAAAGTCAGGCTAGCCTGGGGATTTGTATGGTATTTTGGGATCAAAATTATCACCAGTCCTATACCGTGAGTACTTGATAACTTTCAATTCATGAACTAAGCAACATCCTTCCTTTTTCTAGACTATCATTGTTGATTACATGTTTACCACCTTATAGTAGTATTTTATTTTAGCTGTTGTGGGCATGCCATTACTTGGTGCCCAGTCTTCTCTATGCCTCTTCATGTTTTGCAAGGTCTGTTCTCAAACAGCAGTCACTACAGTGACTGGAGCTGAAATATGACCATATTGGTAAAAAATGCTTCACTTGCAGTAGCTCAGAGTAACCTCTCCTTCATGATGAGATGGCAGAGCAGACTTTATGGATAAATTTGTTGTCACCATTCCCTACTTCATATAAATATCACTCCTTCCTTAAATATTATTCTAGATATTTCATAATCCACTCATAAAATGTGGAGACACAACTAGGGACCTCATCACATGGATGTCAAAATTGTAGGCAATAGCAGGGGAATTTGCCATGGATTGTGGCAAATCCGGCATAGAGAATCCATCACCCTGTGCTCTGCATTGCCCCTTACCCTATCCCACAGGGGGAAGCATTACCATTTGACTTCCCCCCCATTTTTCTCAGTGAGGACATAGGAAGCCTCCTGTGTTCTCGCTGCTCCCTCTTACGAGAGTTTCGCTTTACTTCAGGGATAGAGTCCCGCCTGTGGTAGATCTACATTGTCTGATGGGATCCAGTGGGCTCCATCCCTGAAGTGAGGTAAAACTGTCACAGAACAGGTGATTTTGCCAGTGTAATGAAGCCCTTGGTTCCTACATCAATAAAATCACATTTTAACATCTGTGATCACAGACCAGATCTAGTAAGTGAATGATGCTATTCAGCCATATCAGAAGTGGGTTTTTTTTTCAAATGTGGGGGAACAGAAGTGAGAGTTTGCAGTATAGTTCTTTTTTTCCAATTGCTTGCAAGTAGCCAGTGCTTAATACAAATGTGTAATAAATACATTTTTGTATGTTGTGCCATGGAAAGAGCAACAATTGCATATGTAGAAAGGAAGATAGAGTTTTAAAGACTTTACTTGGACAAATTTAGTTCCATTTTTGATGTTTATGTCAGGAATGAGGAAGTGCCGTCACAGTGGATGATGAAGCAGCTGCTCCCCCCTGTGGCCAGAATCGAACATCCCCTCAGGAGAAGGTTAAATTGCCTCTGCGTCTGTCTCTGTCTCGGTTCTATGTGTATATGGGCATTGAATGTTTGCCCTATATGTATATAATGTGATCCGCCCTGAGTCCCCTTCGGGGTGAGAAGGGCGGAATATAAATACTGTAAATAATAATAATAAATAATATGACCTAAGGGCTAATCAATAAAATTTATTTATTTATTTATTAAAGGGTGTTTTACAATATAAACACTGGGAAGAAGGAATGGAAAAGATATATCCTGGTCTAATTTGACAGTGGAATTATTCCCATGTATAATATTCATGCTCGCACCTCTGCAAATGAGAAAACAGTATCTCCCATTCTGTATAGATTAATAAGTTTTGATTGGCTAGCTATATTGATTTAGCACTGAGATGAATAGATTATTTATTGATATCATATTAAAAAATTTAAGTAGGTCCTGATATCTATTAGAATTATTTTCTGAAAAGAAATAATTGAGAAAGCAGTCTGCAACTGTCATTATAATGTATTGATATGATCTTAAAGTATCATGAACCTAAGCATAATTCACTTAACAGACATGTGAGATATATAAATATATAGGGAGGAAGGGAGAGCATGGACTACTTCTCAGTTCTTTTGAAAATGAAAATGAATAGCACGGATCCCCCCACCCCTTTAATCTGAAATCTAGATGTATCTAGATGTTTTTACTATATTTTCCCTATACAGATATGTACCACTAGAGGCCATCCTACTCCTCCTTAAATAAGGAAATATGCAAATACCAAGTTTTACACTTGATATGATTTATTTTATGAATGTGGAGCATTGAAACCTACACATAGTTTAATGTCATGGTGCATAATCTGTTTCTTTTGTCATTTTTTTTGTTGAAGCAACACTTATCTGTCATCCACTTTGTATATTACTTCCAGAAGTAATATATCCAAATATGTTTCTTTTTTAGCAATGTTTATATTCTAATAATTTTTAAAAGAAGATTAAACACTGAGTGTAAATTGTATCCATGTTTCTAATCAACTGAAGTATAAATGACAGATGTTATACCCTGTAAAGAAATTCAAGAGAAAAAGACAGTGGATTTTATTCTGCCAAAGGGAGATATTATCCCTTCCCCTAATAACTAATAAACCTAAGGAAATATTCATAATATACTCGTTCCCGTCATTCTTTATCTGCAGGACTGAGAACTTAATTGTTGGGATCAATTCTGTCTTGCCTTCAGAAAAAGATTTTGTACCTCCTGTCTGATACCAATACTACAGTGCCTTATAAAGTTTCTCTTTTTTGCCCTGGCAACAATGGAAATTTGGGCAAGATTTATTAGTGAAATTGTAGTTGATTGTTCTGGGGATGTTCTTAACTAATTATGGAGTTTTATTTATAGTCAAGTGTTTTTAATTCTATTGAATTTTAAGTAGTCTAGATTGATATGCTATATTTTCCGTATTGTACTTTGTTTTGCATGCTACTGGCCTTTGGTCCAAATGTGAAAATAAACCAAATTCCTAGATAACCCTTTACTCATTTAATTTTCCAACTTATTTTCAGCTTGCTTTCTTTGTCCTTGAAGTTTTCTCTGAAATTATAATTAGATTTATGTTCATCTGGCTACCAAAATTGTATTCATTTATTGTTAATTTAAAAGTCATTTTCATAACTGTAGGCATACAGTTAAGCCAACTTTATCAGGACAATATTCTGTTCGCAGTTCCAAATGTACAGGGCATTGATACAGCTTACAAATATGGCAGAAAATAGAAAATCCATATCTCATGGACAATCATAACTTTTGAGTGATTATTCAGGCAGCAGAGCACTTGGAAATGATAGATCTTGAGATCATAGAATCATAGAATCATAGAATAGTAGAGTTGGAAGAGACCTCATGGGCCATCCAGTCCAACCCCCCACCAAGAAGCAGGAAATCGCATTCAAAGCACCCCCGACAGATGGCCATCCAGCCTCTGCTTAAAAGCCTCCAAAGAAGGAGCCTCCACCACAGTCTGGGGGAGAGAGTTCCACTGTCGAACAGCTCTCACAGTGAGGAAGTTCTTCCTAATGTTCAGGTGGAATCTCCTTTCCTGTAGTTTGAAGCCATTGTTCCATGTCCTAGTCTGCAGGGCAGCAGAAAACAAGATTGCTCCCTCCTCCCTATGACTTCCCTTTACGTATTTGTACATGGCTATCATGTCTCCTCTCAGCCTTCTCTTCTGCAGGCTAAACATGCCCAGCTCTTTAAGCCGCTCCTCATAGGGCTTGTTCTCCAGACCCTTGATCATTTTAGTCGTCCTCCTCTGGACACTTTCCAGCTTGTCAACATCTCCCTTCAACTGCGGTGTCCAAAATTGGACACAGTATTCCAGGTGTGGTCTGACCAAGGCAGAATAGAGGGGGAGCATGACTTCCCTGGATCTAGACGCTATACCCCTATTGATGCAGGCCAGAATCCCGTTGGCTTTTTTAGCTGCCGCATCACATTGTTGGCTCATGTTTAACTTGTTGTCCACAACGACTCCAAGGTCTTTTTCGCACACACTGCTGTCAAGCCAGGCGTCCCCCATTCTGTATCTTTGATTTCCATTTTTTCTGCCGAAGTGAAGTATCTTGCATTTGTCCCTGTTGAACTTCATTTTGTTAGTTTCGGCCCATCTCTCTAGTCTGTCAAGATCGTTTTGAATTCTGCTCCTGTCTTCTGGAGTGTTAGCTATCCCTCCCAGTTTGGTGTCATCTGCAAATTTGATGATCGTGCCTTCTAACCCTTCGTCTAAGTCGTTAATAAAGATGTTGAACAGAACCGGGCCCAGGACGGAGCCCTGTGGCACTCCACTTGTCACTTCTTTCCATGATGAAGACGACGCATTGGTGAGCACCCTTTGGGTTCGTTCGCTTAGGCAATTACAGATCCACCTACCCATAGTTTTGTCTAGCCCATATTTTACTAGTTTGTTTGCCAGAAGGTCGTGGGGGACTTTGTCGAACGCCTTACTGAAATCCAGGTACATCCACAGCATTCCCTGTATCGACCCAACTCGTAACTCTATCGAAAAAAGAGTTCAGATTAGTCTGGCATGACTTGCTTTTGGTAAATCCGTGTTGACTATTAGCAATGACCGCATTTGTTTCTAAGTGTTCGCAGACCACTTCCTTAATGATCTTTTCCAGAATCTTGCCTGGTATCGATGTGAAGCTGACCGGACGGTAATTGTTTGGGTCATTCTTTTTTCCCTTCTTGAAGATAGGGACCACATTCGCCCTCCTCCAATTTGCTGGGACTTCTCCCGTTCTCCAAGAACTCTCGAAGATAATTGCCAGTGGTTCTGAAATAATTTCCGCAAGTTCCTTCAATACTCTTGGATGTAGCTGATCTGGCCCTGGGGACTTGAATTCGTTTAGAGCGGCCAGGTGTTCCTGGACAACTTGTTTCCCTATTTGGGGTTGGATTTTCCCCAATCCTTTGTCCATTCCATGTTGCTGAGGTTGAAGATGGCTTTCTTTTTGTGAGAAGACTGAGGCAAAGAAGTCATCAAGCAGTTCTGCCTTTTCCCTATCCCCTGTCGCCATCACCCCATCTTCTCCTTGCAGTGGCCCTATCACCTCCTTTTTCTTCCTTTTTCTACCAACGTAAGCAAAAAAGCCTTTTTTGTTGTTTTTTATGTCCCTGGCAAGCCTGAGCTCATTTTGCGCTTTAGCTTTGCGAACCTTTTCCCTACAGGAGTTGGCTATACGTTTGAATTCTTCTTTGGTGATTTCTCCCCTTTTCCACTTCTTGTGCATGTCACTTTTGAGCTTTAGCTCAGTTAGAAGTTCTTTGGACATCCATTCTGGCTTGTTTGCACTTGTCTTATTTTTCTTCTTTGTTGACACTGTTTGCATTTGCGCCTCGAGTATTTCACTTTTGAAAAACTCCCATCCATCCTTAACTCCCTTGTTTTTTAATATTGGCGTCCATGGAATGCCGCTCAGTAATTCCTTCATTTTTTGGAAGTCAGCTCTCTTAAAGTCCAGAATGCGTGTTTGACTTGTCTTAGTTTCAGCATTCTTTTTTATTGCAAACTGCAGGAGGATATGGTCACTTGCCCCTAAGGATCCAACCACTTCAACTGTATTGATTAGGTCTTCCACATTTGTTAAGATTAGATCAAGAGTTGCTGATCCCCTTGTTGCCTCTTCTACCTTCTGGACCATAAAATTGCACTAGAAAACACAACAAAGCAACATGTGCCAGAGTTAAACAACAGGTTGTGTGCTTTTTTGCTGAATTATGCACACAGAGATCACACTAGCACTAGAAAATGTTGCCACAGCAAGTTGTGGCTGGGTGAAAAAAATGGTGTTTGCTTTTTGGCTCTATCCACACAAAGCACACAGAGAGCAATGTGGGCCAGACAGTAACCCTCAAAGATCCCCTAAAATGTAGGAAAAATATAAAGCAGACATAAGCCAAAAGGCACCCACCCACCCCAAAAAGAATAAGCAAGTCCCTGCCTACCAGTGCCTGTCTTAAGTGTCTCTACGCATGAAAAGCTTCTTTCTCTTTCCTCAGCACGAAGGGTCAGCCTCAGCTACAGTAAAGCTACAGTAATCAGCAGCTAATGGAGCCTCCTTCTCTCTCTTCCCTGGTGCAACCCTGTGCCCTATGCTTGCCTGCTAGCCAGCCTGCCTGGAAAGCTAACCCGGTGTGGAGCTCCTCTCTCTTTCCCTTCCCAAGCGCAAGTGGAGGGTGCTACAAATCTAATGAATTTGGTCCAACTTATAATGAGTCATGAAAATTTTGCACAGTCCATTCAGTTACAAACAGGCTCATTTAAGAACACCACCACCTATTACACAGCTGCTGTGTAATAGGTGTCCCAGAAGAAGCATGGGAATAGGGCATATCAGTGTTAGGATTAGTCTGCTCTTTTTGACTTCACTCTCACTCCCTAGTGGTCAGTAGTGCAGTACAGATTATTTACACTTCACTTTGTAAAATTTCAGAAGGTGGGGATCTAGTACCTTGGAGAGTTGTTTTGTACAAAACTGTTAAAGAGATGAGAACACTGGCAAGTGGGTGTTGTGAGTGTGCTATGATCAAAGTATTATGGTGATAACTCAAAGGCAACTTCATTGTAAAGGGGACATCATTGACTTACTAGTCTTGAAGTTCTGAGAATCAGCATTTGGGCTGGATGTAATTCTTTTGGGATTTTAAGACATTGTAAGATTGTGAAAGGTTTATTCTCATTATAAGAGGGAATGTAAGGTGTAGAAATGCAATGTTTTAGAAAAAAAATAGATGTGGCATATACTATGGAGACATGTAAACTTTCCACTTTTGAATGGAAACACCTTTGATGTGCTATGTGGCATGCCATTTGCAGACTGACCTTTGATAGTGTCTTAGATTACAAGAATAGATGCAGTAACAAAACTCTCTTGAATTTAATATATTAACTTCAGAAAACTTTTTGTTAAAAACACTGAAAATTGAAAGTTTAGATGTGTAAAATTTTTTTACAGAGAGACAAGGAGAGATAATTTACGTTTCCCAGATATTTGACACATAGCATCAGCATCAAAGAAGTCTTAGGAGACTAATAGTTCAAGAACACTATTAAGGGATTCTTTTTATTTAAACAAAGAACAAAAAAGCTTTAATGCATTTCATGGATTCTTCCCCCACCACACTTTAAAATCTTTCACAGCAGCTGAAGCAATACCAAAAAAAGCTAATTTTCTGTGGAGTTTTAGTTTCATATCAAACAAGGACAAAAGTATGGTTTAGCAATTGTTTATATATTTGATATGAATATAGAAAGTATAATGCCATAAAGAACAAATTGATTCAGAGTTTTTATCTTAGTATTATTTGCAAGGTACCCCTCATCCTAATTGAATTATGCATTTTTATTATCTGCCCATCCCAGCTCAACTTGTATACCTTGGATGGAGTTATAAATGCAACTAATGGATTTACAGTGGAACTGAACAGTACAATTCTTTCTTAGGCCTCTGTCCATAGCAATATTTTGGGTGTAAATAAAATCTCTTTTGACACATCCTCTTAGCCTATTGCTTTTTCTTCACACTGATTTCAGCTGACTGCGTAAGTCAAATCGTAGCGAGATAACACATCAGGAGATTGTGAATTCCTGGCTCCTTTCAACAGGAAACTTGCAAATTTGCTTCCACACCCCAAAGGAATCCTAAAATTTATTTGTCTGTCTGGTATCACATGAGATTATTTCCCCTTTTATGGGTCCCTTATGAGGAACGTGTTCTGTATTGGGGAAAACTTTACCCAAAACCAGCCTCTGTTAAGTCTGTCAGTTTCATGAAAAAATCTTTGAAGAAATTTGCAAATGTTTTCAATGATTCTACCAACAAATGGTAGTCATTGTTATGCATGTGCCTGTACTGCTGTGTATCACTTTCTTATATGAGGATGTATTTATTCAAAATTGTTTCAAATATGAGAGAGCTCCTTATCTTTTATCATTTGAATGTCTTTTGGGGACTATAACCTATTAATATTAGAAATGCTGCAATGGCTGTTATCATTTTTGAGAGAGGGAAAAAACTCTAGCACACACTGCTATGTTTACTTTCTACAAGCAATACATGAAATTATTAACTCCCATCCTAGTAAAGTAATTCTTTTAGTAACTACAATGTTTTACAGTACACAAAGGATTTGTTTAACTTTCAGATTGAAGGCAAACATGTACACAGTTGTTCATTTATACCTGAGCTGAACAATATGGAGTCTTCCATATCAGAGTTTGGAAGATTACTTTAAGAAGAATGACTATAACCAAATGCTTAAGCAACAATTTTTTAAGAATCGGAGTATCTAGAACACCATCCTATCACTGCCATTATATTTATTCCAATACTTTTCCAAAATATGCTACAGATGTTGTCGACTGAAACTTGCAACAATCCTATGACTGTATCCTGCTTTGCATCCCACTTCACCTGTCTTCCACGAGAAAAGAGAGATCAGTTGGGCAAATCTGTCACCTCAGGTGCAGCTCCCTCTCCACAATACTTTCCCCATCACATGGGGAATGTGTAACCCTCATGGGGAGGGTCTGCGCTGGTGCTATTAGAGCCAGCACAACATGGGAATCCTCTGGTGTTGGGGTGAAAGTGTCCAGCAATGCTTTGACCCCAGTTGGGGGCAGGGCCTACACCAGAAGTCACACGGTTTCATGTGATTCTGGTGTGAGCCTCCGTCCTCCAAAATGTTCTGAGCAGGAACACAGACAGCAAAACAAACACCACATGGGTGTTAACCCTTCCCTATGCTATCCAGTGTGTGTGTGTGTGGAGCTACACTCAAAAATGTACCTGTTCCAACTTACAAACAAATTCAAGTTAAGAACAAACCTACAGACCCAAGAGCCATCTTAGCAGTCTATCATGGTTTCTTTACGGTTTTTGGTTACCTGCTGAATAAAATAACCAATACAAAAGATAAGGATCCCTACTACAAACTAGTTGGATAGAAAAAAATATTTGTAAAATTGTTTTTTTATAATGATGCAAAAATATTCTATACCATAGTTAAAGTAAGAACAAAACATAGAAATCAACATATACCAAGTTATAACATTGGTCAATGTAATTTGTTATAGTCTGTATAATATCCAGCATCTAATCTCCATGGTTTCAGGTAAGAAAACTTCTCCAGGTCTGTCAAATACTAAGCCCAAAATCTTTAACATGCAAACCATATGGTCTGTCACTGTCCTTCTTTTCTAATTATGTGCTTTGTGTTTCCTTCTCAGCAAGCACTATGCATTTCTATCTAATATGTAATGGATTATATCTGCCTAGCAGCTGAATATAATCAATTTAACAATACACTTTTTCTGCTTCTTTTATCTTTAGAGATATAGAAAAAGCACAAAATATGGAATCCAAAAAGAAGGACATTCCTCTAAGGAAGAATCAGGGGGCTTACATTGAGGGCTGTTGTTCTTAATCATACCCCACAGATAGAGCTGCTATGAACAAAAGTATATCACAGCAGGTGTACTCCAGTAGTGCCCCCAGAGATGTTGCATGTGCCTGAAACACAATGCCTCAAGGATCACCAGCTGAGACAGATCACCTAAATGTTGCCCCCAGTTCAGCTCTTGCAACCAAGAATTGTCCACTTTAAATAAATGTGTTCCTTCATATTTTACCATTTGCCTCAACATTCAGTTTTGTTCTATTCTCTAGTTTCATTTTTAAAAGGAAAAGAAAAAATCATCCAGGGATCTAACTGACACTACTAAGCCATAGCCAGAAGCCTAATAAGTCATGAACCAGAAGGCTTAACTTTCTTCTTTTCAAGTAAATGCCAATGTTTTATTGCCATGTGTGAAAGCAAGGGGAACAGGCCTTTTTTTTAAAAAAGGATCAATTTTTAATATTACTCATGAATATTTTTCTCTCCATTTTGAATTCAGTTTGAAATAACATTAATAATTTTTCCTGCATAAAATCTGAAAAAATACCATATACCACCCAGCATTGTATTTTAAGAGATTTATTTACTTTTGCTCTGAGAGTTTGGCTCAAACAAATTGGCAGATATAAACAGGAATGGATGACATTTATGTTTGGGAAACTTCTAATTATGGATGAGATTTTATTTCTTTGCTCCAACTGCCAGCCCCAAGCATTGCTCTTTAAAAGCTTCATGAAGGCAGATGTTCAACAGAAAATATTTGATCATTGAATTTACATTCTGGAAGAGGCACCTGTTAAATTTCTGCCTGACATGTCATCAGTGGTTAAACTCATGAAAAGCCGATAGGAAAGGGAGATGGAATCGTTTTTGTATTATGAATTGTTTCTGATTTAATTACTAATGGTATAATCAAATATAGCCACAGTTAGATGTTGCTAAGTCCTTCAGAGCTCAGTAGGAAAATTAAACATGTAGTTAACCCTGTCATACTTTTAAAAAATTCAAAGCTTAACTCTGCTTTGAATATACATCTACTGTTGAATCATTTATAGGCTACAATACATTTTTGAAAAACAGTGAACCAAATTTCAAAATGACCATAATAGACTGAAGGATAATATCAACAAAATGAATGTTGTCAGGGTTGAATGTAAGGTACTACATTTAGCCAGTAAAAATCAAATGCACATATTTACGATGTTGGGTGACATCTGGTTTGACAGCAAAAAAGATCCATACTCTTTACAGACCACAAGCTAACTATTTATCAACAACAGAGTGCAGTGGTATAAAAGCTAGAGCTATGCTAGGTTGAATCAGCAGATATAGTGCCCACATCATGGAAAGCAATAATAACTGTGCATTCTACTTTGGTCTGGACACTCCTGGAGTACAAGTTTAAGAATGAGATCGACAAGCTGGAAAATATCCAGAAGAGGACACCTAAAATATTAAAGGATAAGAAAACCAAGTTATAGGAACAACTTTCGGATGCTAATATGTTTTATCTAGAGAAAAGAAGAGTGAGAGGTGATATGATAGCCATCCTTACATGTCTTAAATATTGTCTGGTGGAAGAGAATAAAATGTTTTTTTTCCTGCTCTTTCAGAAGATAGGGCCAAAATACAAGGGAGAAGACAATAAACATTGGCAAGAACTTCCTAATGTATAAGGACCATAATCAGAGATCTTGAGACAAACTTTAAGATTATTGAGGGATGACACAGTCCTCAGGTCCGTGCTTACTCTTCATCTCTCTGGAACAGATCACTACTTGATGTTATTACATGGTATATTTCCCTATCCTGCATCTTGCTTATGAAAGTGAGGAAATACACATCATCACAATGTCAGGACATAGGATATAATTGACCATCCACTTGGAAGTTATAGACATTTTGAATCCTGAATTTACCCTATAAACTCATGTATAAGTCTAGAAATATTAGTAAAAAATCTATCCAAACTCTCGAGTCAACTTATCTATGAATCAGTGCACCTTAACACTAATCAAAAACAAAAAACCCCCCACATACTCTTCTCTGAATAGAGTGGCAAAAGGTGAGAGCTTAATTCATCCCAAAATAATCTAAAAGAAGGGTGATTCTCCTCTACCCTTCTCTGCCATGAGACTGCATTTGGTCTTTTTGAATACCAGGGCAAGAGTCAGCATTGTTCCTTTCCCCCCTCGCAGAATGACCCTCAACTTATTCACGGGCCATATCAAAATCTATATTTTTGTTCTCAAAACCTGTCACCAATTTATACACAAAGTTGACTTATCCATGAATATATAGTATTTAATTTCCCCACTGAGTGCACAGATGAATCATCTATTGAAATGCACCCAGGTATTCTTATATACAATGAGGGAGATTTTTATATTGTTCTCATACTTTCCACAAATTAATTTTATTATTAGCTCCAATATAATTTTGGGAAAAAAGTTTTTACCTTAACACCTTTTTTCATAGATGTTCAGATTTATTTATTCATATTTACTGCATTTGTGATCCTAGTAAATATGCCTAGTAAATATGCATCAGTTGCTACCATATGTTTACAGTTCTGAATGTTCTAAGTCATTGGGTTTGGCTTCTGAATATATGTAGATTGGATACTGTTGTATTACAAGCAGTTCCTGTCAACGGCCCTTAAGAACAATGAAAAATGAAATCTATATATATCTTCCTCTAAACAGAATGTGCCATCTGGCTTTGAACTATGTAAGCCTGTGATGTTTCTCACTCTTGATTAGGCTAGTATTTGATTAAGTCAAAATGATTTTTCAAACATTGGCTAGTGTCAGCTGCTTCAGGAAAAACAGCCCATAAACCTCCTGTAATGGACAAGTGTGCACAACTTTATGGCAGCTGCTAACCTTAAGCAGCTGGCAGTTTGTTCATGCTCAAAAGAATGTAGGTCAGCCTCTTTTATATATATATATGTATCCCAGCTTGTATTACTACTTTTTATTCATATATTCAATGTCCAAAGGGATCCTGAGATGTGCTGAAGGTTAAGAAGAGAAGCCTCGGGGTAGCAACTGATTGCATTATGCATCCTGTACCTCACTAAGAACAGTGTCAACACTTCACAAATATTAGGGAGAACCTACAAATTTACAGTGGAAAGACTTGGTCTACCAACTTTTTTCCTGAAGCGCTACATTATGGGGATTTGTTAGAGATTATACATTAAAAATAGCTATTTTTGTTTCTTCTAACTTTGCATCTCATTTTTAAACTATTTGGGCAACTAATATTAAGGCATGTTTACCAACCAGTTACAACTCATAGCAATGTCAGCTTTAGCATTTGAAAAACAGAAATTCTGAAGACACAACCTAATAAATGTCATCCCAGCATTGGCCCTAATATATCAAGAGTCCATTGGATGGAACTGGTAGGCTTTCTCACAAAAGAATATGCAAGCTTTTTGAAGGCAAAGGAATAGTGTGCAAATGTATTCAAACTGTGCAAATCAACCATAATTAGGGTTGCTATCAAGCATTACACTGTCTCTCTTTCAGCTAAACTGTGGAAAAACATTTCTCTGTTTGAATGGGGATGTGCCTTTAGAATGCTTTTATTGTTATCATTTGCCTTCAAATAATTTCTGACTGATGGCAACCTTAAGCAGAGCCGTCCTTAGGTATTTTAATGTAGTAGGCAAAGGTATTTTTGCGCCCCCCCCTGTGGTGCGGGGGGGGGGGGGTGAGGCTGCGTGGCGTGGGGGAGGGGCCACGTGATGCGGGGCGCATGGCAGCAAGGCCCAGGCCACAGTGGGAAAGGCCAGGCCATGGTGGGAAGAGCCAGATGCAGCAGGAAGGGCCAGGCCGTATGGGAGGCATGGCCAGGCCACATGGGCTGGAAGGCAGGGCCAGGCCACGCAGGCCACATGGTGGCGGCAGGCCATGTGGGCCTTATGGTGACAAGGCCCAGGCCATGGCGGGAAGACCCGTCCTGAAGGTGAAGGAGGCAGAGGGTGGTGCGACCCTCCCGGGGGCCTCGATGGTGCTCCCGGGATGATGGCACCACAGGCAAATGTCTAGATTGCCTAGCAGTTGGACCGCCTCTGACCTTAAGGGAGCGTAGTGAGAGCAAAAGTGTTCACAGTTTTCCAGATAGGAAAATGAAATATGATTGTGATCTTTGGAGAAAACATTTCAAAATCCCCCCCACACACACACACACAAAGTATAGTATCTTCAGATGGAACACACACACACACACAAAGCATAGTATCTTCAGATGAAACATACACACACATGTCCATGTTAATTTTCTCATAATCCTTTCTTGTTAACTGCTGTGATTGGTATTATTCTCCTCTTTCTGTCTCCTCTAACTTACTGAACAACTTCTGCATGACCATTCTCTACTTCAAGGAGAAAAGGCAGAATCACAAAAGTTATTTCCCCTTAGGCAAAATGAAAAAACTTGCATCAAAATCGAGATCAATTGAAGTTGGTTCCACTGGGTGCTGCTGTAAAATGTTCATAGCCAAACACTTCTACAATTGTGCCTACACTTCTACAAAGTGGGGAATGGCCATGTAGAGGAGAGGGAAGTTGACCAATACTCTTATGCTGTGCTTGGGGATAATTAAGCAGACAATACAGAAGGTGAAATACAGCACAAAATACATCAAGAGGCACTATAGGAATATCTAGTAGGCTTGCTCAAATAATTCGTTTTCCCCGTTACCCGTTATTAATTCGTTATTTTCGTTTGTTTTGAAGCTATATACGGCATTGGTTGTCCACACGTCTGGATATCGCGGTTTCGAACCGCGATTGGCCGTTTTCCGTTATGGCGCCTTTTTTTCGTTTTTAAAAAATGCTTTTGCAAATCACCCAAACTTGTTTAATGGCACTGGGGCAACCTAGCGTGTTGTTTGCACCTTGTGGCCAATCAGAGAGCACGTTAAACCAGGGGGAGGGGCTGGTAGGATGTCCTGAATGAAAAGAGCGTGCACTCAGCCTCGTGGCTCATTCGCACCGGGATTCTGAAGAGGGTGGAAGGGAGTTTCTGGGCAGGCAGGCAGGCAGGAAACATTGCTGCGTCACAGCCTCCTTGGCTGTTTTTGAGCTAGAGCTGAGCTAGGCTAAGGCTACAGAAGACCGGGAGAAAACTTTGGGTGGGTGAGTTTGGGAGGTGTGGGGAAACTGTTGGGTGTTGCTTTTAAAAATTTTTGCAAAGGGCCTGTGGGTGTTTTTTTCCTCACGAGATTGGCGTTTTCAATTTTCCCACACGGCCAGCAATTTTTCTGCTGCGCCATTTTTTCTGTTGCGGGCGGGGTGGGCATTCTTCTTTCTTTTTTAAACGCTAAAGGGTTTTTGGAAACAAGGGAGCCTGGTGATTTGGCCCTTGCCTCATGCAGGGCTGTTTTCTCCGTGCCATGGTCGCTTTCTGTGAATAAAAAGCCAACTTTGGCAAAAAGAATTGCACCTCCCATTGTCCTTTTGAGAACTAAAACTCCTTCTTGGGAAACAAGGGACCCACTTTTGCCCTTTCACTGCTCAAAAAAGGCAATTTGTCCCTGCCAGGGTCGCTTTCTGTGAATCAAAAGCCACCTTTGGCAAAAAGAATTGCACCTCCCATTGTCCTTGGGAGAACTAAAACTCCTTCTTGGGAAACAAGGGAACCACTTTTGCCCTTTCACTGCTCAAAAAAGGCAATTTCTCCGTGCCAGGGTCGCTTTCTGTGAATCCAAAGCCAAGTTTGGCAAAACGAATTGCACGTCCCATTGTCCTTGGGAGAACTAAAACTCCTTCCTGGGAAACAAGGGACCCACTTTTGCCCTTTCACTGCTCAAAAAAGGCAATTTCTCCCTGCCAGGGTCGCTTTCTGTGAATCCAAAGCCAACTTTGGCAAAAAGAATTGCACCTCCCATTGTCCTTGGGAGAACTAAAACTCCTTCTTGGGAAACAAGGGACCCACTTTTGCCCTTTCACTGCTCAAAAAAGGCAATTTGTCCCTGCCAGGGTCGCTTTCTGTGAATCCAAAGCCACCTTTGGCTAAAAGAATTGCATCTCCCATTGTCCTTGGGAGAACTAAAACTCCTTCCTGGGAAACAAGGGACCCACTTTTGCCCTTTCACTGCTCAAAAAAGGCAATTTCTCCCTGCCAGGGTCGCTTTCTGTGAATCCAAAGCCACCTTTGGCTAAAAGAATTGCACCTCCCATTGTCCTTGGGAGAACTAAAACTCCTTCTTCGGAAACAAGGGACCCACTTTTGCCCTTTCACTGCTCAAAAAAGCCAATTTGTCCCTGCCAGGGTCGCTTTCTGTGAATCCAAAGCCACCTTTGGCTAAAAGAATTGCACCTCCCATTGTCCTTGGGAGAACTAAAACTCCTTCCTGGGAAACAAGGGACCCACTTTTGCCCTTTCACTGCTCAAAAAAGGCAATTTGTCCCTGCCAGGGTCGCTTTCTGTGAATCCAAAGCCACCTTTGGCAAAAAGAATTGCACCTCCCATTGTCCTTGGGAGAACTAAAACTCCTTCCTAGGAAACAAGGGACCCACTTTTGCCCTTTCACTGCTCAAAAAAGGCAATTTCTCCCTGCCAGGGTCGCTTTCTGTGAATCCAAAGCCAAGTTTGGCAAAAAGAATTGCACCTCCCATTGTCCTTGGGAGAACTAAAACTCCTTCTTGGGAAACAAGGGACCCACTTTTGCCCTTTCACTGCTCAAAAAAGGCAATTTCTCCCTGCAAGGGTCGCTTTCTGTGAATCCAAAGCCACCTTTGGCAAAAAGAATTGCACCTCCCATTGTCCTTGGGAGAACTAAAACTCCTTCCTGGGAAACAAGGGACCCACTTTTGCCCTTTAACTGCTCAAAAAAGGCAATTTGTCCCTGCCAGGGTCGCTTTCTGTGAATCCAAAGCCACCTTTGGCTAAAAGAATTGCACCTCCCATTGTCCTTGGGAGAACTAAAAATCCTTCTTGGGAAACAAGGGACCCACTTTTGCCCTTTCACTGCTCAAAAAAGGCAATTTGTCCCTGCCAGGGTCGCTTTCTGTGAATCCAAAGCCACCTTTGGCAAAAAGAATTGCACCTCCCATTGTCCTTGGGAGAACTAAAACTCCTTCCTGGGAAACAAGGGACCCACTTTTGCCCTTTCACTGCTCAAACAGGGCAGTCTGTCCGTGCAAGGGTCGCTTTCTGTGTATCAAAAGCCAACTTTGGCAAAAAGGATAGCACCTCCCATTGTCCTTGGGAGCACTAAAACTCCTTCTTGGGAAACAAGGGACCCACTTTTGCCCTTTCACTGCTCAAAAAAGGCAATTTCTCCCTGCCAGGGTCGCTTTCTGTGAATCCAAAGCCACCTTTGGCAAAAAGAATTGCACCTCCCATTGTCCTTGGGAGAACTAAAACTCTTTCTTGGGAAACAAGGGAACCACTTTTGCCCTTTCACTGCTCAAAAAAGGCAATTTCTCCCTGCCAGGGTCGCTTTCTGTGACTCCAAAGCCAACTTTGGCAAAAAGAATTGCACCTCCCATTGTCCTTGGGAGCACTAAAACTCCTTCTTGGGAAACAAGGGACCCACTTTTGCCCTTTAACTGCTCAAAAAAGGCAATTTCTCCCTGCCAGGGTCGCTTTCTGTGAATCCAAAGCCAACTTTGGCAAAAAGAATTGCACCTCCCATTGTCCTTGGGAGAACTAAAACTCCTTCTTGGGAAACAAGGGACCCACTTTTGCCCTTTCACTGCTAAAACAGGGCAATTTGTCCGTGCAAGGGTCGCTTTCTGTGAATCAAAAGCCAAGTTTGGCAAAAAGGATTGCACCTCCCATTGTCCTTTGTAGAACTGGAAAGTACAGGTATCCCCTTGTAAAAAAAATAAAATTAACTAAAAAATAAATAGACGGTTTTGCGGCAGTTAATATACCCTTTACAACATAACACGTTGCCAATCAAGAAACAAGAAATATTTTCCACCACTTACACGACACCTTTCCATCCCCCCATCTGTCTCCTGAAAACACTCCTGCTGTCATGAAACGTTCAGCTGTACGCGGGTCTGGGGGAGCAAGTCCTGATAGTGGTAAAGGCACAGCCAGGACACTGTGGGGGGCCAAAAAATTAAGGGTGGGTCCCATCCGTCTGGAACACCAAAGTATCGGGGTGGGTGGACTTGATGAAGAAGCCGGCTGTTCGCATGCAGAAAGTACACAGCCCTCCACACCAAGCCAGTTGTCTTATAGAGCTGAGACCACAGGACGATCAATGGAACATACAGGTTTAGCCGTCCTGGAACTACAGGTGGTGGATAGTGAGGATATAGATAACGCTACTGACAGTGAGGAGGAGGTAGAGGAGGTTGTACCATCCAAACAAAAACTTTCTCAAGCTGACGAAAGGGTGCCCACGACTCCTATCTCTGTGGGCGTCCCCACAGTGGCTGTGGGGAGGCCTAGGTCTTATATTTGGGACCATTTCCATGTCCACTCTCAGAGTGCTACCTTGGCTGTTTGTAGGCACTGTGGGGAAAATATCAGCAGAGGCAGAGACCTGAGACATCTTGCGACCTCGGGGTTGAGTTCTCACTTGAAGCGACACCATCCCTCCATATCGGTAGGAGGGGGAACTGCTAGCCCTTCCAGTGGCAGCATTAGCACACAAAGTTCTCCTGGTGAAGATGGTGGAAGGCAGACACAGTCCACCTTGGAGGATTGGGCCATTCCATTACCCAGAAAGAAAACGGGGGAAACATTACTCACACCCCAGCAGATAACCCAAACTGTGGGAGAGATGATTGCCCTTGATCACCATCCCTTCCGCCTGGTTGAACAGGAAGGCTTCGTACGCCTTATGAAACGGCTGTGCCCCCGATACAAAATCCCCTCCCGTCACACCTTTTCCAGAAAAGTAATTCCCGGTTTGTACGAGGGCTGTAAGGAACGCATTTCCCAGATGTTGCATAGCGCCATGGGAGGACACATCCATTTTACCTCTGATATTTGGTCAAGCTTGGGAGGAGGCCATTCCTACCTCTCTCTCACGGCACATTGGTGGGAGAAGGAAGGCAGTATGGATACATCCCATCGTTGGGCACTCCTCGCGTTGGAGGTAGTTGATCGAGATCACAAGGCAGAGACCATCTGCAGCTCTCTGGAAAACATTATGGGGGAGTGGATGCAGTATAGGCCGGAAGAAATGAGGAGGGGCTTTATGGTGACTGACGCTGGGAAAAATATGATCAAAGTGGTTGAAAGTGCCGGGTTTCAGAATGTGTCCTGCATGGCCCACATGCTTCACAATACCGTCAAGGAAGGTTTAAAGAGCACGGAAGAGCAGCCAGCCAGCAACGCAAACATTGCCCTGCTGATCGAGCGCTGTAGAAAGATCGCGGGCTACTTCCACAGGAGCATCAAGGCAGCCCGGCAGCTGAGAGAGAGGCAGAGCCTTGAAGGCCTCCCGCAGCACAAGCTGCTCCAGGACGTCTCAACTCGGTGGAATTCAACCTTTAAAATGCTTGAACGCATGGTCGAGCAGCAGAAGGCGGTACACGGCATCTCCCTCACGTTGGTTGCGCCAGTTAGCAAACTTGTTCCAAATAAGCAAGAGTGGGACACCATCTCCCAGCTAGTAGACATACTAAAGCCATTCAAACATGCCACTGACACCCTTTCGGAATCAAAAGCCCTTCTTAGCCAGGCAGTGCCCATGGTCTTGAGGCTAAGGAGGCACCTAGAAAGGCTTGGGGCCGGTCGAACACTGGACTCCCTGGCTGGACCGCTGACACCGCCGGCCCAGGAGGTGGTGAGGAGGTTGTCCTTTGCTGTACGGAAACGCCTTGAGCCACTTCTTTCCAGCAAGGTGCATATGTTGGCGGCCTTGTGTGATCCCCGGCTAAAGTACAACGTCTGCCCAAAAGACTTTACCATGTGGAAGGCCCAACTAGTTAACCTTGTAAGGGAGGTCTTTGCTGCCAGGGTGGAGGAAACGGGCACAGCGGCCCCTCTTCCGGAAATGCCTGTCACCCCCAGCACTAGTGCTAGTGGCGAGACTGAAAGTCCCGGGGAGCCGGTAGGGCTTTGCCGTAGGGATACGGATCTCCAGCAGCGACCAGGAAACTTTTTTTTGCAGAGACGGTGGCCATACTTGCCTGCTCTGAAGAATCCTCTTTGCTGGCTTCTGCTCAAAAGGTAGACTCGGCCGAATGCTCGGTGGGGCCGGCCAACGGTGGCCGGCCCCCCGGGTCAGAGGGGCTTGGGCCCACATTTCTAAAGCAGACGGAAAGAATGCATGCCCTTCCCCGTGGGTTGTGGGGTGTGGTCGTGGGGCCGGCCAACGGTGGCCGGCCCCCCAGGTCAGAGGGGCTTGGGCCCACATTTCTAAAGCAGACGGAAAGAATGCATGCCCTTCCTCATGTGGGTTGTGGGGTGTGGTCGTGGGGCCAGCCAACGGTGGCCGGCCCCCCGGGTCAGAGGGGCTTGGGCCCACATTTCTAAAGCAGACGGAAAGAATGCATGCCCTTCTGTGATGAGTCATGGGTCATGTAGTCCCATTCCTAGTGCTGTTGTGACTGACGAAGAGGAGAACTTGGGTTTTCCTCCATTTCAGCCAGAAAGGGAACCATTTCAGCCAGAAATTGAGCCTCTGCACCTGCAGGAGGCTTGTCTTCCAGAAATCTCCCAAACAAGCCCGGAGTCGAGTTCTCCCCTTTTTCTCCCCCTTTTTCTCTATCAATTTCATTGATAGAGAGTATGCCGACTCTCTGGGATTACAATATCATGATTTCAAGAATGCCCGTGTGGTGCAAGCCATCGATGGCCGCCCCCTCAAGACGGGTCCTGTAAGTCAGTGGTCGGAACCCACCAGAATGTGGATAAGGGAACATATGGAAGAGATTTCCTTCTTTGTTACCGAGGTTCCCCATTTCCCTGTGATTTTGGGTATTCCATGGCTGACACTTCACGACCCAAGCATCTCCTGGTCCAACAGAGAACTGCAGTTTGCTTCAAAATATTGCCAAAACCATTGCCTTGTAGCTAAGATCTGCCATACCACAGACACTGAACCCATTATCACCTTGCCCAAGAAGTACTCAGAATATTGGGATGTATTCAATGAAAAAGAGGCCGAGAGATTACCCCCACATAGACCTTATGACTGTGCCATTGACTTGGTGGAGGGGGCCCCGATCCCGCGAGGACATCTCTACTCCCTGACTGAACTGGAGCAAGAAGCTCTCAGGGAGTTCATAGAGTCAAACCTTCGCAAGGGATTCATCAGACCCTCTCAATCCCCAGCCGTTTCCCCAGTGATGTTTGTGAAAAAGAAGTCAGGGGAATTACGACTGGTGGTGGACTATAGAGTATTGAACAATATCACTAAGCGGAACAGCTATCCCCTGCCCTTAATCTCGGACCTACTAGACCGACTTCGAGGAGCCAAGGTCTACACCAAGCTGGATCTTCGGGGAGCGTATAATCTAGTTCGCATCAGAGAAGGGGACGAGTGGAAGACCGCCTTCCAGACTAAATTCGGATTATTCGAGTCCCGAGTTATGAATTATGGATTATGTGGAGCTCCCGCAACGTTCCAGCATTTTGTCAATGACATCTTTCAGGATTATCTAGATCGGTTCTTGATCATCTACCTGGACGATTTTTTGGTGTTTTCTAGATCACAATCAGAACATGAGAACCACGTCAGAATGGTGTTACAACGATTGCGGGATCATGGACTTTATGCCAAGCTGGAAAAATGTGCTTTTGATCTACAGGAGGTAGATTTCCTGGGGTACCGCGTCTCGCCACTAGGGCTCTCCATGGACCCGGCAAAAGTTTCAGCAGTATTGGAATGGCGGGCGCCAACCAACAAAAAAGAGGTGCAACGATTCTTGGGGTTCGCGAACTATTACCGCAAGTTCATTCCAGATTTTGCCCGCTGGTCTGACCCAATCACCAGCTGCATCTGTGGGAAACAGCCCTTCCGCTGGACAGATCAAGCAGAGAAAGGGTTCCAGCAACTAAAGAAATTATTCACGTCCCAGCCAATCCTTCAGCACCCAGATCCTGAAACCCCTTTTGTTGTGCAGGCGGACGCCTCCGATGTAGCAATTGGGGCTGTACTCCTACAACCGGTGGGAGATCATCTTCATCCTTGTGCCTTTTATTCCCGTCAATTGACCGCACCAGAGAGAAACTACACCATTTGGGAAAAGGAACTATTGGCCATAAAGGCAGCCTTTGAAACTTGGAGACATTGGTTAGAAGGGGCCAAATTTCCCATTGAAGTCCATACTGATCATCGGAATCTAGAGCATCTAAGAACTGCCCGCAAGCTAAATCAGAGACAACAACGCTGGGCTTTATTCTTTGAACGTTTTAACTTCCAAATTCATTATGTAACCCCAGCCCAGACCAAGCAAGCAGATGCTCTGTCACGGAAACCGGAATACGCTGCAGGACGCAAGGAGACCTTTGAGTCCCAGCTGCTACAACCCGGGAACTTTGCCACGCTCACAGTGGGGAACACCAAATCCACTCCCATTGAATCAACTCCCTCTACTCCAGGGCCCCTTTGTGCTCAAGAAATCAGGGCTAGTCAGCAAGCAGATGCCTGGGCGCAGGACCAACTTCGCCAAGGACTACATTTTCCCTTTTCGCTTAAGGATGGGCTGCTTTGCTATAGAAATCATGTTTACATCCCCCCAGGACCGGGTAGGGAAAAGGCACTTCGTTTGTGTCATGACTGCAAGCCAGCAGGGCATTTCGGGCTATTCAAAACTATGCATTTGATCCTAAGAGATTTCTGGTGGCCCAAGATCCGCAAGGATGTAGAAAAATATATCAACACCTGCCCAGTATGCCAGCGCTCCAAGACAAGAAGGGAAAAGCCCTCAGGGCTTCTGCATCCCCTTCCTACCCCATCTCGCCCATGGGAAATAATCTCTGCGGATTTTATAACTGATCTACCACCTTCCTGTGGATTCACCACGATCCTAGTGGTGGTGGACCTTTTCACCAAGTTAGCCCATTTTATTCCCTGCGAAGGCCTTCCCACGGCCAAAGAGACTGCAGATCTATTTCTCCAACATGTTTTCAGATTGCATGGATTGCCCAAGAGTTTGGTCACTGACCGTGGGTCCCAATTCACCTCTCGCTTCTGGAAGGCACTACAAAAACTATTGGGCATAGACTCTCGTTTATCTTCGGCTCATCATCCTCAAACAGATGGGCAAACTGAGCGCACCAATGCCACTTTGGAACAGTACCTTCGCTGTTATGTAAACTACCAACAGGACAATTGGGCTTCCCTGTTACCACTGTCGGAGTTTGCCTACAATAATGGGGTCCAGGCTTCAATTAAGGAAACCCCGTTCTTTGCAAACTATGGCTTCCATCCACGTTTCTTTCCTCCTGTCATTGAAACCTCAGAAGTTCCCGCAGCAGAGGACTGGCTGCAGGAACTCACAGCAGCGCAGCAACTTTTGCTCCAGCAACTGGAACAAGCCAAGGAGGACTATAAACGCCACGCTGACAAGCATCGCCAGCCGGGCCCCGAAATCAAGGTAGGAGACCGGGTTCTTCTGTCCACTCGCTTTTTGCCCTCCCACCGTCCCTGCCGGAAGCTAGATGCCCGTTTCATTGGTCCCTATCCAGTGGTGGCGCAACTTAACCCCGTGACTTTCAAACTCCAACTTCCGCGCTCTATGCGCATTCATCCAGTGTTCCATCGCTCCCTGCTCCTTCCGGCGGATGGTGTGCGCCCTGATGCAGACCGGCCGGCCCCCGCCCCTGTTCTGGTGGACGGAGAAGAAGAGTTCGAGGTTCAGGACATTTTGGATTCTCGCTTTCACCGCCGCCGCCTACAATATCTCATTGACTGGGTGGGTTTTGGCCCCGAAGAGCGCTCTTGGGAAGACGCTTCCACGGTTCATGCTCCTGATCTAACCCGCCGCTTCCATCAGACCTATCCCGCCAAACCGCGGCCTCGCGCCTCGGGGAGAGAGTCCCAGTTTGAGAGGGGGCTTGAGGAGGGGGATAGTGTGATGACTCATGGGTCATGTAGTCCCATTCCTAGTGCTGTTGTGACTGACGAAGAGGAGAACTTGGGTTTTCCTCCATTTCAGCCAGAAAGGGAACCATTTCAGCCAGAAATTGAGCCTCTGCACCTGCAGGAGGCTTGTCTTCCAGAAATCTGCCAAACAAGCCCTGAGTCGAGTTCTCCCCCTTTTTCTCCCCCTTTTTCGCGCCGTAATTACATTCTCCAGCAGAAGGGAGTGCAACAGGCTAATCGCAGGAGTTTGAGAATAGCAGCAAAGCATTCAGATGATTAAAGCCTGTTCCCATGAGAAATTTTAGGGAGTCATACATCTGGACACAGAGATTGACTTTCGTTTCTGGTTCCCCAGAGAAGTGTTCTCTGGTGGGGAAAACAAGGCCTATTTAGGTTCCTTGCTCCCGGAGGGATCTTGCGGAGTCAATTTCGTCAGCAACTGGAGTAGTGTGTGTGGACAGCTACTCCGCTTCCAAGCCTTTGTTCCTGATTCAAGCCTTCGTTTTCCAGCCTTGTTCCTCCACGGATTTTGCCTTGCTTTCCAAGACCCAGCCTTGCCTTGTTTCCCGGATTTTGCCAAGTAAATACCACGGATCTTGTCCTTGCTCCTCGTTCCTTGCTGCCTTGTATCCAAGCCTTGTTGTTCCAAGAATCAAGTTACTTCCTAGCCTCGTTCAAGTTCATGGACTAAAAGACCTTGTCATCTCCCCTCACTTTGCCTGGCAAAGTGAGTGTTTCGGTTATTGGATTACAACTTTGGACCTTAATATTTCATATTGGACATTGCTTCTTTGGACTAATTTTGACCTTTCCTGAAAGGTCTACTCCTGGACTAATTCATACGCTTGCTTTTATTAACTTTACATATTTCTTTAATAAAGATATTAGATAGATTCTGGCCTCTGTGCATGGTTATTGGTGCTCTGCTGCCTGGGTCCTGACACCTTCCCCGTGGGTTGTGGGGTGTGGTCGTGGGGCCAGCCAACGGTGGCCGGCCCCCCGGGTCAGAGGGGCTTGGGCCCACATTTCTAAAGCAGACGGAAAGAATGCATGCCCTTCCCCGTGGGTTGTGGGGTGTGGTCGTGGGGCTGGCCAACGGTGGCCGGCCCCCCGGGTCTGAGGGGCTTGGGCCCACATTTCCTGGTTTTTTACTTCTCTCTCTGTCTCTGGGATGCGTGCCGGCCAACGGTGGCCGGCCTAGTATTTTAAAGTGAGGGCCACCATGTATTCCCTGTCTGGGAAGGGTGCCGGCCAACGGTGGCCGGCCCCCCTGGGCAGTATTTCAATGTGTGGGCCACCATGTATTCACTGTCTGGGAAGCGTTCCGGCCAACGGTGGCCGGCCCCCCTGGGCAGTATTTCAATGTGTGGGGCTCAATTTATTCCCTGTCTGGGAAGCGTTCCGGCCAACGGTGGCCGGCCCCCCTGGGCAGTATTTCAATGTGTGGGCCTCAATTTATTCCCTGTCTGGGAAGCGTGCCGGCCAACGGTGGCCGGCCTAGTATTTCAATGTGTGGGGCTCAATTTATTCCCTGTCTGGGAAGCGTTCCGGCCAACGGTGGCCGGCCCCCCTGGGCAGTATTTCAATGTGTGGGCCTCAATTTATTCCCTGTCTGGGAAGCGTTCCGGCCAACGGTGGCCGGCCCCCCTGGGCAGTATTTCAATGTGTGGGCCTCAATTTATTCCGTGTCTGGGAAGCGTGCCGGCCAACGGTGGCCGGCCTAGTATTTTAAAGTGAGGGCCACCATGTATTCCCTGTCTGGGAAGCGTTCCGGCCAACGGTGGCCGGCCCCCTGGGCAGTATTTCAATGTGTGGGCCTCAATTTATTCCCTGTCTGGGAAGCGTTCCGGCCAACGGTGGCCGGCCCCCCTGGGCAGTATTTCAATGTGTGGGCCACTCTTTTTCCCTGTCTGGGAAGCGTGCCGGCCAACGGTGGCCGGCCCCCCTGGGCAGTATTTCAAGGTATGGGCCTTGCCGGCTGTGGCTTTTTCTTTCTTTTCTTTTCTTGCCTCCAGTAAGTTACAACACAATCACACAAAAAACACAATCACAACACCAAAAAAAGGCCAAAACCCACAACAGGCAATGTGCCATGCTTTCTATATTTTGTAATATATATAATACAAAATAATAAATACAGCCAGACATTGGAGCTGCAAGGATATTCAGTGCAATTCAACCACACCAATAAAAGATTAACCTTCGTAAAAGGCGACCAGGCTTTGAAACAGTGATACTACTCTGAAACTGACCAACCAAAGATTTCCCCTAGATAGCAAGCACCCAGGCTTTGAACCACCGAGGCTATTCATTACAATTCTACCCCCCTAAAAGGCAACTACCTAACCTTCCAAGCAGCAAGCCTATTCCTTTCTATTCCACCTCACCAAACAAGGATTCCCATAAGAAAATGGCCAGGCTTTCAGGCTACAAAGCTATTCACTGTTATTCCACCTACCTAACAAAGAATTCCCATACGCCACAGCAACGCGTGGCCGGGCACAGCTAGTGAACTATAAAATTGTGCAATAAATCTTAGGAAAGGGCAAACGCTCTGCAATTTAGCAAACAAGCAGGATGGATTGTGTTCTCCCACTGTACCAAATTTGATCAGTATAGCTGAAAAAATGAGAGCAGGAGAGCCCCCCCCCCGCCCCCCCCCTCTGGGGCTGTTTTTGGGCGACCGCGCATGTGCGTCCGCCATTAACGAATTAATTTCGAAAATAACGAATTTTCGTTAATTTCGAATTTTTTTGGGGGCCAAATTCGTAAATACCAACAAAAACGAAACGCTGCCCCCTCTAGTTTTGAAACGAGTTTAGAATCAAATTTTTCATGGATCGATCAAGCCTAATATCTAGCTACTTTAAATGAATTGAAGTCTTCAAGGTCAAATGAATCAACATCCAAGATTTTAAGACAACCGGTAAAAGTAATTTCAGAACCATTGGCAATAATCTTTGAGAGTTCCTGAAGACAGAAGAAGGGCAAATTTTTTCCCCTTTTTCAGAAAGAAGGGGAAAGACAACCCAAGCAATTACACTAAGGCCCCTTCTACACAGCTGTATAAAACCCACATCATCTACTTTGAACTGAATTATTTGGCTATGTAGACTAATATGATCCAGTTCAAATCCTGCTTTGATAACCTGGATTATCTGAGAGTGTAGAAGGGGCCCTAGTCAATCTAGAATCAGGAGAGATTCTGGACTAGATCATTAAACTGATAAGTACTTAGAAAGAAATGCCATGGTCACTAAAAGTCAACATGGGTTTCTCAAAAACAACTCATGTCAGATTAATCTTGGTTTATTTTGATAGATAAAGGGAATGCAATGGGTGTTGCATATCACTAAGGCATTCAACAAGGTCCTCCATTGTATTTTTTTGTAAATAAACTTGTAAAATGTGAAATCTACTGTTAGGTAGATTGGTAATTGGTTGAATAGCTGAACCCAAAGGGTGCTTTACCAATGGGTTCTCTTCATTCTGGAAAGAAGTATCTGATAGGGTGTCACAGAGTTCTGGTCTGTTATTGGTTACTTGGATGATGGAATAAAGGGCATGGTTATCAAATTTGCAGTTGATACCAAATTGAAAGAGAAAACAAATATCCCAGAGGAAGGGATCAACATCCCTAATGACCTTAAATGAAAGTTGGTCCAGTATGTGTGACACTTGTCTTGATAATAGTATACGTGAAAGAGATCTAGGAGTCTTAGAAGACCATCAGTTAACAGTATGATGCAGCAGTGGAAAAAAAACCATGTGAATCTATCCTGCATCAATAGGAATAGAAAAAAAAATACACACACACACTTTCACTTGTCCACAGTTTTACCTATGAACTGAGGATCTCCTGCATAAGATGTACCCTCTTCTCAGTATTTATTTACCCCACCAACCCCATTAAAATAATAGGGTTTGCAATTATCTGTAGTTTCATTACATATCTACATACAGTCCCAAAACATATTACCTGTGGAAATGTGGGTCAGACCTGACAAAGCATTCTTGCCTTATTTAATCCTTCTTGCTTTAATTGGTTCAATGAGTAATTATTTTTGTGAGCACATCATTGTGGGATCTAAACATAAAGTTCTATTTGGAAATGCATCTTTCTCAATGTAGCAATTTATCTTTTAAATCTTTTTAAGGAAACATTTCATTATGTCTTGGCTTGGTTCTTCAAAACTCTGAGGTTAGTATTACAGGCTGTTAGGAACATAGTTCCACAATACACATTCTGCACAATCCTGATCCAAAATAAAGATCAAAAGTCAGAGTACACTGATTCAGAGTGAGAGCTATGATGTGGCCTGACAAGACGCTGAATGTGATCAGAGAAGAGACTAAATGACTATTGGACTGGAAGCTCTGATGAAACTGGCCCGACCATGAATATACTGCACCATGGAAAATAAGAATGGTGTGTTTCTATATTCTTCAAAGGTGTGACTGAGCAATAGTAATGAAATATTTGAAATAATTAATGCATTGAAATAAACTCTAAAATAGACATGGAATCTGTATACTTGATTATTATTCACCATTTGTTTTGCTGTATTTTTTTTCCACTGACTGGGGTCCTCATTTAGAGGTCTGTGAAGAATGCAGGGTGGCTGATTGCACCTGCTAATTCAACTCTGCAGCACAATTGCTTTCTATAATCTCTTATGCCCTATTTAACACTGCACAGGTTTCAGCCCCAAGTCAGAAAAATCTCACTTGACATGATATCTTCTGAGAATGACAAGGATTTTCCAACTGACTGGAGGTTTTCCTGGTCATTGCAATGGAAGGAGGGAGAGAAGAAAGCTGTCGACAGGGAGCAATCTCTCGCCCTGCAGGAAGTCATTGCCTATATCAGAAAATGAATTGAGACACTGCAAACAAGAGTGAGCCACTCAGTGGGAGTTCATATATGGAGTTGGATTCAGAGGAAGTGAGAAAGAAAGGGCATGCCTGGCAGCATTCAAAAATGGTTTTTGAAAATGTGTAACACATTTTAAATTATGCTATCTCAAACAGTCAAAATAGGTAATAAGACTTTTTAAAAAGTTAAAATTTGTTAAATTAAATAGATGTCTACATTCACTATATTAACCACTTCTGTTCCTTCAAAACAACATAACTAAAATACAGCACAGTGAGCTTCCAGGTGGTATTTTGACAATAAATCACATCAAATAGTTGCCATACAAAAGGCAATCCTGTGTTTTGCCCTCTGTGGAATGTGTTTTCATCACTTTTTCTGACTTTAGATAGCTAATATTGTGCATTTTTCTCGTTCCTGGAGGAACATGGAAAAAGTGACACTCAGTACAGTGTTATCTGAGTTTGCCATTCTTTATACCAGTCCCATATTATCTGAACCACCCATCTTTTTCTGCAGCAGGAAAAAGAAACCAAAAGTTCTACTGCCACTTGAGATAGCTTTCTCAGTTTATCAGTAACTCATTGAATTGATATACTTTCCAGAACTTCCAAGTCCACAAACCAAAAATTTATTGTGAGAGATAGAGTTATCACTGGAATAGAACTGTGTTAAACTCAATCAGGATGTGTTTATTCTCTTTTATTCAACAGTGCTGATTCTGTCCCCACCACTGAAATTGGTATCAACAATTACAGTAGAGTCTCACTTATCCAACATAAACGGGCCGGCAGAATGTTGGATAAACGAATATGTTGGATAATAAGGAGGGATTAAGGAAAATCCTATTAAACATCAAATTAAGTTATGATTTTAAAAATTAAGCACCAAAACATCATGTTTTACAACAAATTTGACATAAAAAGTAGTTCAATACGCAGTAATGCTATGTAGTAATTACTGTATTTACGAATTTAGCACCAAAATAGCACAATATATTGAAAACATTGACTACAAAAATGTGTTGGATAATCCAGAATGTTGGATAAGTGAGACTCTACTGTAATTCTTTCTTATATGTTCTTTACAGTTGAGTGTGGCATGGCACACACATTTCGGTGTACATTTATTCAAATCTGGGATACCAATTGTTGTGCAGATATAACAAATGGATTTACTAATTGTGACATATTTCTGACTTGACCTGAAATTTGCTCAAGTTGTGAATAGTATATCCATAGCAAGCAAAGAGTACTGTGATAGATTTTTCATTCAGGAACTTTCAACTGCTTCTGAGGCTGTAATGTTTCAATGCCTTATGCTCCTAACAGGAACCTCACCACTTCCCACTTGCTAGAAGATAAACTTATGTACTGAGGTCACAGAATTTTTAAGGGTTCTATATCAATTTAAAATAGGTTGCAATTATTATTCCAAATTGCACATTAAACCATGTACATGACACTTTTTTCTCCTCTTTTTCCTTGAGGACAATCAAGGGCCATATGCTAACATGGAGACAGAGACAAAAGATGAGAAGTCTATCTCTCTTTCTTTGTTCTATCATTTTCTACCTTATGTTTCTCTGCCTGACTGGTTAAGGAAGAGACAGAGCTTGGAAACATTAAACTGTGCCTCCTCGGTTCCCTTAATGAAGATGACCTAATCTTTGTTGTATGAGTACATCAAGCTTACTACTGCCAACCTTCTTCTTTCAATGAATGGGAGGTATAACACTGGTAATGGAATTGCAACATCAGGGATGGTGCTATGGTTTAAATTATGTGGAAAACAAAATATCAAACTAAAACTTACATGTATGGGTTTCCATTATAGATTGAAATAATTTGAACTAATATATTGTGCTTCCAACAGTTCTTTTTTTCTTAAAAAAAAGCCCTATCTAATTGATACAAAGAGTGTAGCAATCATGTTAAGTGTGACAATGGGAAAAGAAACTCATTATCTCATATGCATTAATTAGCATGCATTAACCTGCAAACCTTTATAATTTCCACAAAATTTGCACTTGCAGCAAGAATCAATAGATTGTTCTTGTTTGTGTGGGAAGATAGCTGTGAGAACCTCTCTTCTCACTCATTCATAGCTGCAATTAAAGTAGTTGGTCAAAGGGTATGTGCACTAAACCACTGTTTCAAAAGAATAGCAAAAATCAACAACAAAAACCATATGAAGTCAGCATTAATGATGCACTGAGAATCACTCAATTACAATGAAAAATAATAATTAAAGCATATTGCCTTAAACTTCTGCAGATAGATACCATGAAAGAGGAAACTGAAAAACATACTTGCCCCTCTTACCAAAGTCATTATGAGATGGTGTAACAAAATTGTGGTAGTTTACAATTCTGAGTATACATAGAAACAAATATGTTGTCAACATTTAGGAATACTTTAGTGCATTTGTATAAAATCACTATCTGATTCTGTTTGTTCCTGTTTCCTGCTTCCAAAAACTTTGCCCATCTGAATGAACTTTTTCATTCTGTCATCTGAAAATACGAATACGTTCATCCTATTGGCTGCAATGGGTGGGCTGCCCAGGCTCCCCTTCCCCTCAGTTTTAGGGCTAGAGGTGTGAAAATCGCCACATATGGAGAGCATATCTACCACTTTTAGTCCACCAACTCTAACAATGTTTGGGTCATCCACTGAATTTTTGGGATTTTTTCTTTCTGGAAAGGAAATCCCCTTTAAAGCATTCCCTCTTTCCCCCACTGGTCCTGCCCTCTAACTTCTCCATCAGTTGCAGCAGCAGGGAGGCAGGGCACCATTCCTTCCTGCCAAATGTCAGAGATGCTCCACACACCAGTGCCTAGCCCCACTATTACATTTCTTCAATATAACAACACCAAGCAATCTCTCCCAAAGCCTTTGCAGCAGCAGAAAGTACTGGCAAGCATAGACACCTTATTTTTTAAACTGGGCTCACAGGAAACCAGGAAATGCTCCCAGGGTTGTGTTGAGAGTGCCACATGGCCCAAAAATCAGCCCAGCAAATGACTTTTGTGCTGCTGTCTCTTTCATTTCATTGCTTTTTCCATTCAATGTGGAGTCTTTCGTATAGTGCCATACAAATAAATGGCACAAAACAAAAAGACGAATTAAACAAATGAGAGAAATGTCGGGGCCATGACTAGAATACATTTGTAGAATGCATTTACCATTTGGAAATCCTTGTACCAAGCTTAGGGCTGTGCAATGAAGGAAATCTTTCTTGAGTAGGTTGGACCTTGCCATGGTGGCTCATGGTTGGCAGTTGGACTGGTTGGTCCTTGTGGTGTCTTCCAATTCTGTAAATTGAAAATGATAGCAATGCAGTGTTTTAAACATGGTCTGCCTTTGAAAAACCTCTGAAAACGTCAGTTGCTCCAAAATACAGTGGCCATTGAGTCACTGACACATGAATGTCTGAATTTATCATTATCATATTGTTGTTATTATCTATGAGACCACAAAAAAACTTGGAAACAGGTTTCAAATTACTTGAAGAAGAATTTCTTCTTGCCCAACCAGATTTTATAGACCTTTTTTTTTTTTGCATACCAGGCAAAGACATACAAAGCAGAGTAATGTGGGGTAGGATCTTTCCACGGCTGAATCATGGTTAAAGTCTTTTTCACTCTTGTGCCTCTTTTGATTACTGCAGCATGGCCCACTCTCTTGCTTTCAGTGAAGGGTGAGTTTACTTCTCACTTGAGGGTCAGGGAGGAATCTAACCTTAAGGATGTCCTGAGTATTTTCTCTCACTTATAAGGTTCTCTGAATTGGGTGGGGGTACATTGGGTTCACTTTTCAGTAAGTGGCAGGCTGGGGAGCAAATTATTGGATTTACTTTGGGCAAAATGTTTTAAATAGGCTATAGGTGAAAAAAGTAGCCCTTGTTCAATCTTTCTGTGCCCGTTCTCCTTATTTCATGGTTAGACATAATGACATATATGTGTGTAATGAAGAAAATCTGTGCTACAGTGCACAGAGGGAGAAACAGGAGTTTTTGCTTTTGAATGTGGAACATAGTTAATTTAATTCCTGATAATAATATGCATGCAATGTGCAACAATGGGTTGGATTTATTTATTAATATATCCTAATAGTATAAAACATGTGCATTTAATTGGCATTTGATGTGCTAGCTACAGGAAGCCTGAGATCAATTAACACACTTATCAAATGTCAGTAACTATTTTTTACCCTGTTTCATTGCTGTGAAATTAACTTTGTCATGGCTTCCTTTTACAATGTTAAAACACTGCTTTCCCCTAAAAATATCAGTGTAATAAATATGTCATATATCATTTTAACACTTGCACTAATTTGTCTAAAGCACATGTATATATTTTATACAAATTCTTATATGCAATTGTCATGGTAGACTTGATTGTCATATGGCATAATTTCAGATTTATTTATTTTGTGTCAAAAGTATTGTATAACAAATACATTTTAAAATGATGAAAAAAAAGGGAAATCACAAGCAACTAAGTAGTTTTAGACCAAAAGCGGGTAATAGCAACCACATTGTCCGTAGCTTTAAACAACTCCTCCTCCGTACATGAGGCTGGACATTGTGGGCAAGCATACATATGTGGAGTTGTTTGTTCTGCTCCACAGTCACACAAGGTGGAGGATTCCTCCAGGTAGTGCCACCTTGGGCATTGGATAATTTCAGTTGCTCACTAGACTATTTTTAAAAAATGATCTTCTGCTAATCAATTACTTTAAATTTGCTGAGAAGTTGTCATGTTAGTTATAGTACATATTTGTGAATACCATCATATATGCACATAACAAGTAATTATTGCACAGTCTCCATGTGTTAGTATGTGTCTACTTGGGTTGTTAGTGTATGTCTTATCTGAAGCAAACCAACTTTGGTTATTTGTGACCTGACTGTGCAACAAAGACTGTATATGAAATAAAACGTTTTTAAAGGCCAAAGCCACATGCTCATTAACTTGTGAGCAAGCGTCGTTCAATATAGCAGACTAATGTTTGAGTAACTATATCCAGGATTGTGCTTTAAACCTGTTGCATATTGTAATTTTAAGAATACCTTCTCCTGGTTTGTAATTGAATGCAGGAATTTTCCAACTAACTGGAGGAAACACTCAGAATATTATCTTTAAAATGCAATGAAATATTAATAAATAAATTATCCAAGCAAACTGCCACAGTTGTAGGGTGTCAGCAAAAGCACATAGTGATGGATAAGAGCTCTTTGGATTTCTCCATCTGATGGCCACTGTGACAAAGACTACATGGTTCTGATCCATCCTCTTTTCCTTGTACCAAGGAGTATAGGGGGAAACAATGGCAGTTGCGGGTCATTTGGACAGTGGACCAGTTTGATTACAGCCAGTAAAGCTGTCCACACTAACCCCAGAATATTCTCTAACTTCTCGTAATGTGGTGTAAAGTCGAGTTGACCAGTTTTACCCACATTATGTACCAAAATTGTCTGGACATCATCTAGTCAAACAAAGGCTTTGGTACAGTTTAGACAGGCTTTCTTTCACAATTGAAGAGAAAATGACAAGGTTCAGGGCCTACAGATGAAAAAGGGTCTGCATTGGGATTGGTTGAGCTGCATCTTATAACTATGTCTGTGCAACATTGTGGCCAAATGCCTTTTCCTGCATGTATTTCTTACAGTTTAGCCAAATACAATACAAATTGTTTCTCCAGATTCTTTTTCTTATTTTCCCTGTATCCTCTTAGATCTAGGCTCCTTCTGAGACTTAAGAAAAGCAATGTAATATATTAATGAGAAAATAATTCCAGATTCATCTAACAGCTTATTTCTAATATCAGGGGTCTCCAGGTATTATCATAGCTTCATTACCTCTCTTAGTCTACTGTAGCAATTTCATTGTTATTACTCTATCAAGTATGGTAATGGGAGGGAACAATATCCCCAAACAGCTGTCAAGCAGGAGGAAGACATGAAATGATCAACCTTATAATATTCCTGCATTTCTGATTATTAAAGACATCTTTCATACACAACATTCGTGATGACATGACTATTGAAAATGAACATGCTTAATCACATATTTCCAAAATGAAACTGCTAGCAATGGCAAAATTATCAGTATGTCTGGAATCACTCTGAAACAGAATGACTTCAAATTTAGAATTGCATCACATAAGCAAAGTCCATTGTAAAAAAATAAATAAAAATTGGCCAATGGGGCCTAAGCATAACTATCTCTAAAAGGTTCACCATCACTGCCATAGCCTATGCGGTACAGTTCCAGGTACTTTTTGCACATGTTTAAAGAAACTGAAGAACTATTCATCTTCACTTCTGGTCTGTCCCTCAGACACATTAATTTTAGCATTTTATTTGCCTGGGCAAGTGTTGTGAGATACAGCTCTTCAAGTTGTGTTCTGAACAGTACACCAAAAAGGCAATTTTACTCATATCTCCTAAGTATTTTTATAGATCTAATAAAGAAGAGTACATAAATTTCATTTTATTGTGGAGCTGATCATAGTTATAAAAGTTTATCACTGAAACCAGCAGTAAACTCCAAAACACTGAAAAAACAGAGGTGTTTTTGTAAAATAAAAATAAAAATGCACACACACAGCAAAGCTCCATTTCTTGTACATTGGCCACTTCAGTCACAGTGTGAAAAATAATTGACAGACTGGGAAAAATTATTAGCAAAATGACATATAAAATGAAATAAATAAAATTATAAAAATAAATGCCTTAAGACTTGCCATATTAAGAGCACTGCTTAAAATTTCAATAAATCTAATTTGTTCACTATGAAAGTGCTATGCAAGAAACAAATTCATTAGAGTCATTCTACAATAACGATATATCTTAAGTGGTAATAATGTAAAAGTTATAGAAATTAAGTTTCCCATTGTTCCTTTAGAAATTTCTTATAATCGGTGAAATTATTTTAGTAAGAGCTTGATCTCTAATTGTGCAAAGTATTATTGATTGCTGATAATATTCCTGTTGATTTTTGACATTGTTAGTATCATATTCGTTTGGTCCATTTTGCTTTGCATCCTAATCATAAATTTTTGCATACTGGTATATGTCAGATCTAGCCATCCATCCGTCCATCTCACCATATTTTATGTTTTTGAGTTAGTGGGATGTATCATTGTTGTTGTTATTGTTGTTGTTGTTGATGATGATGATGTTGATGTTATTGTTATGAGTAGGTTAGAGTTTTGATTTGAAACAGAAAAATATATAGTTTTATATACGTCAAATAGAATGGTGTCGAAGTTATACCTGACATCCACACTTTTTAAAATGTCTTATCATGGAATCGGAGAGTTAAATACACTATAAATTATGAGGAGTTTTTTTTAGTCCTTTAAGACGTTTTGGAATAAAGGTTATTGTTTAGTTAGTCCCACTGAATAGTGTACTCACCAAGTAAATGGAACTGTGAAAAATATCTGAATTTTATGTCAACGTGGATGTCACAGTTGATAGGAGCTCAACCTTCCCCTAAAACACAGCAAAAGTCTCATTCTCACATTTACGCAAAGGTAAATATATATGGTAAATATATATAGTATTTTCTCAGGCAGCACCAGAAAAATTTGGCCCATGGAAGGAACCATTATTTTCCCTGCTGACTCTGGCAAGGGTAGAACATCTTCATGCATCATCATTCCTAAATGGATTTTCAGTATTATTGGCAGTGCTAATTTTTTAAAGAGTCATCTTTGTAATTGATTGAAAAACAACTTTGATCTCATCACTTAAAATATTTTGTTGTAGATGCCTATTCTGAAGACCATGATCTGATACAAATAAAACTGAAATACTGGATCAGAATGGTTGGAGACTGAATCACCCTGGAATGGTTAGACAAATGTGTTACTAAGGTTTTTTGTGTAGTAGAGTTACCTCAAGAACCAGTCAGAAGTATACTAAATTATGAAACACAAAATATATGAAGATAGCTGAGGACATCTGTCAGGAGTGCTTTGGTTGTGTGTTCCTCCATGGCAGGGGTTTGGACTAGGTGGCCCTTGTTGACTCTTCCAACTTTTCTATGATTCTATCCACTTCATCACATTAGTCTTGAAAAGCATTGTATGATGCTTGCAGCACACTTAGTGTACAAAACCCCATGCTGCCAATCACATGACACACATTCACTGTGGCTCAAGCATCCTATGATGCTTCACGCAGAACATGGGAGGCTTCCTCTGTTCTTTAAGGAGCAATGGGGCCAGCACGGGGGGAAGCCATACAGCGATGCTTCCCCATATGTGATAGTGAAGCATAATTGTGGGCGAGGTGGGGTGTGGGGTGACAGGAATGCCCCTCTGCCCTGTAGATTCACCACAGAGGCTGACAAATCCTCCTGCTGCCCCACATCCTATGATGAAGTCCTATGAATGATGAAGAGTGTTTTGGTGAGGCACCAGCATTTTTTGGCAGAAAAGGCTCAAAACATTGTCAGCCTACAGCCCTCATGATTCCATAGCATTGAAACAAGGCAATTAAAGTGGATTCACTCTACAGCATAGATGCACCCCAAAGTGTTATTTTCCATTGCTAAATTGTTTATAATGAAGGAATTCTAGGCAGGCAACAACAATAATGTGCACCTTTTTTTGGTCAAATTACAAGGACTTCTGCTGCTGTGCTTTACATTCAGCAAAAATACTTTTTTTGGTTTCAGAGTTTTGAAAACTGAGGTATGCATTAGATTCAATGGCACGTAAGCATTGATTAAATATAGGTAATAGGCATGTGTGATCTATGGGAAAAAATGGTTCAATACTCTCTTCTAAAGTAGGGGGGGCTGGCGCTTCATTTCTGAAACTACTTCTGAAATTTGGCCCAAAAAGTTTTGAAACTTAACGAATATTTGAAATATTCGAAATTAATTCGTTAATGGCAGAGAAGCATGTGCAGTGGCCAAAAACAGCACTGGGGGGAAATTACAGGACTCCCCCACCCTAATTTTTGTGCTATACTCTTCAAACTTGGTACAGTGGTAGAATAAATTTAACACTGCTAGCTCACCAAAATTCAGAACGTTTCTGTTATCTTCTGATTTTTGGTGAATTTTCATAGCTTTTATAATAAACCATTTTTTAATAATTGCAGAAGTCTGTTCCTGGTGTGAAAGTGTTATTTCCTGTTTCATTTGGTTGTTTTTACTTTGAAAGTCATTGTTCTACTACAGAAACTTTGTTTTTGTGGCTGAAACTTTGTTAAATTGGTGGACAGTGTCCCAGGAAACCATAATGTGCTATTATAGCACCATGTCCCTTGCGCAAAGACAAAGTTCAGGCAGTGTCATAAAATTTTGCCATGTTTCTATGACAGAACCAATTAGAAAATGACATTTATCACCCAGGAACATAAATCATAATACACCATCAAATCACTCCTGACAGATGGCTATCAGTCTCCGAATAAGGAAATCTGCTCCTGGTTTGAAATGGTTTCATTGGGTTTTCTGGGGCTGAGAGTGTGTGACTTGCCCAAGATTACCCAGTGGGTTTCCATGGCTGAGTGGGGAATGAAGCCACAATAATCGTCCAACTCTCAAACCACTACACTACACCATGCTGTCCCAAAAAGGGCTTAAAACCTGTCTTTATATATATATGCTCCCATGAGAAAATGTATTAAGGATGTGGGTGAACTACAATTCCCAAAAGTCTTGGGTCAACCCTCCCAAAACTCCCCCAGGATTCACAGCTGGCCATATTGGGTCTGTGTGCCAAGCTTGGTCCAGATGAATCACTTTTCTTCTTATGCCAGATTATATGGCAGTGGGGACTCATATGATCCAGTTTAAATCAGATAATCTGGGATCAGATCCTGGGAATTAGGGTAGTGTAGATTTGCCTGTGTCCCCTTCCACACTGCTGTTATATCCCAAGATCTGATCCCAGATTATCTGCTCTGAACTGTGTTATATGAGTCCACACTGCCAGGTAATCTGGGATAAAAAAAAATCAGATCCTGGGAATTAGGGCAGTGTAGATTCGCCTGAGGCTCTGTCCCTATATCCCAGGATCTTATCCCAGATTAGATGGCAATGGGGACATATATTATCCTCCTCATCATCCTCCTCCTCTTCTTCTTCTTCCTCTTCCTTTCGGAGGAGAAGGTTTGCAAAGCTTTGGAGAACTTTTGTGCAAAAGAAGGAGAGAGAAAGGGAAGCTAAGGAAAACTTCTTCTCCTTTTTCCCCTCCTCCTCCTTCCTTCCTTCCTTTTCTTCTTATCCCAGATTATATGGCAGTGGGGACTCATATAGTTCAGTTTAAATCAGATAATCTGGAATCAGATCCTGGGATATAGGACAGTGTAGATCTTCAACACAACACTGCTCATCTATCCCAGGATCTGATCCCTGATTATCTTCTTTGAACTGGATTATATGTCCACACTGCCAGATAATCTGGGATAAGAATAATCTAGGAGTGGATTTCTTCCTTTGGGGCTTAGCCTGCTTCTAACCAGGAGGGGAGGGAACGTGCTCAGGAGTGGACCTTACACATGTCACATACACACAAATATAGAGCAAATTACTAAACTACTAAAACATAGATTTAAAATGCAACCTTTTCCCTTCCTGGAATGATACTATTATTAATAATAATAATAATAATAATATATATATATATATATATATATATAAAAGCTTTCCCACCCATTTCCAACTTTCTTCTCCCCCTGAAGTGAAAAGTCAGTCACACTCCAACCTGGGTGGAGAGTTCTAGTTTGGGGTTTTGCCAGCATGAAACTGGAGTGAAGTGATCTGGATCATGGATTGGGATTGATCCCTCCCTCCTTTTCCCCCTTTCCTCACTTAAAGCTTCTGGCAAAAGCAGGAGGGAAGGCTGCGAAGGGGAAGAGCAAGTGGTTTGCAAGGGAGATCCTGCAGAGCGAGCAAACAAGATTCCCTCCTCTTGCAACCCGGTTCTCTTGCAACCCGGTTTAAGAGGCCCATAGAAAGCAACCACTCCAGGACGGGGAAAGGGGAAAGGGGATTTCTCTCCTGAATAGCAACCACAGCCAGCCACCAATGCACTTTGCAAATGAGACTCCCTCCCTTCTGCGATTGGACACAGGGAGGCGAGGCAAGCCAAGCCCAGGCTAGCCTGCACCTCCCTCAAATCAAGTTTGGATGCTTTAAAAATACATGGCTTATTGGCTTAAGTACTGAAAAACATACAAAACCATTAGAAAAATTAGCTATCCCGGTTCTATAGTGAGGGATACACACGGAGGGATAACCCACTTCAAAACTTGGTTCAAAAGTGACAAAACAAACGAATTGGATCCGACATACGAGGGATTAGACTTTTTTGCCCTACCCTAATAGGTGAATAATGTCACCACCAAATCTTACTATATTTCCCTCACCTCTAATTTTCAATAGCAGAGCATCATGTATGGTAGGTGTACATGTACTGCATTTTCTTTAGAGAGTATTTTGTCTGCTGTCCTATATGCTCTCAACAACAACAACAACAATTTATTGATTAGCTAGGTGGCTTAATCAAAAACAGACAACATACAACATATATCTAGTTCACTTAAAATAAAATACAGATATACAAGTATTTGCCAGCTTGGTGCCAATGTAGCTTAGCCATAGATCTATGAATCAACTATCCTCATCTCCCATACACTGTACCCCAATCTGATCTATGTATCCGATCTCCTTTTAGCAGCTTTAAATAAATACAGGGCCACTTTTGTTGCCCAGAATGGGGTTATAACCAGCCAACAAAGATGAAGTTTTGGCTGCTATATCCCAGCTTTGTTTCCTTTCTTTTTCATATAGGTTGCAATTATGCAAAGTGTAGTTCAAATTTTTGACTTCAGGGGCGCCACAGATAGTCTTTCTTTGTGTGGGATGTGGTTGAATCTGCCATATCTCTCCATGGACCCCATTTGTCCTGATGAAAGCGATTCTTAGGTGTCTTGGCATATCTGCTTTTAGGTACAGTGTCCACTGGAAATTACGTTTAAAACGTCCTAACCACTTCAGGGATCCTGTGTTTGACAGGATGGCTATGTCTTTATGGGCTTCAATATCTAGGATCCTTTCGATTACTGTCCTTTTTTCAGCATCCCTATTCTGGCCTAAGGAAGTAATTTGTAATCTGCAGGTGCAAAGATCTATATGCTCTCACATATTTCTATATATTTTATTTCCAAAGTAAAAAAACCCAAAAAACCTAGAGCCATAAGTGTGGGAAGTGTTATAGACACCTTAACACTTAAATCACTTAATTCACTCATATATTTCCTATTTGCCTAATGTATAAAACACATTTGTTTGTTTGTTATGATTAAAAAAATATTTTGCCATTATTTTTATAGTATTTTCTCTAGTAAAAGAATAATAAAAAGTTTTGCATGAAGAAACCCAATGCAAAATCCACCATCTAAATCACTGTATTCTGCATTGTTCTGGCGTTTGTATTATGGTCTATATATTAATCTGGAAATTGTTTAAATTGTGGGCCAAATTCAATGCCCCCGCCTCCATCTTAATGAAAGGACTCTCTGTGCAAAAGTGACCAAATGTGTGCATCGCTTATTTCGGTTTGTAGGTTTCCAAGGCCAACAGAAGCTGAAATACACAAAGGTGAATCTGCATTAAAGATTTGCTGCTATTCAATCAAGTCTCTGGCATCTTTATACAGAATTCATACTTTAGGGAACAGAAATAGCTTAATCAAGTCACTTGCAGAGAGGCCTTTAGGCTATAATCTTAGGCACACTTATTTGGGACTTAGTCTCATTGAATGCATATCTACATGCATAAGATATCTCTGTTAGTTTCAAATAACACAAGACTTCACCTAGCTGCTGTTAAGTGGTAGATAAAAGCCATTGCATACCAAAGTGATCTCAAGGTCATTTCATCAGTGAAGATGACTAGCACTTATTTGCATGTGCACATGCAAAGTATCAGGGAACAAAAAGCCCTCCAGTGACCCATTAAAATCAGCATTCTGTATGTTTATAGTTTTGTTTCAGCAGCTTGAAAAAGAAAGGTTACATCATGTAGACCCCATTCAATGTAACTTGCTTAAGCAATGAAAGACAAAACATATGGCCAACTTTAACCTTCCTGTACCTCACCCTATTAGTCTTCCTAAAAGGAGAATTAAGAAATCTCTTTAAAAATAAATGAATTAGGGGGTCCCTTTTGATTTATACTTTGAAATTTTCATAATTTGCATTATAGTCTATGTCTTTCTGTTGTAAGTATGATGCTTTTGGATTGGGGCATCTGTAATGAAAGATATTCCAATGACACAGACCTTATCACACAGCCACTGCTGGCTGGCAGCAGCGCTTCTCTTAAGGGTGAGGCATAGGGCTCTCATCTCACCTCACTGGCCGGCAGGGTATGCACATGGAGGGAAGTGAAGAGTATGTGCAGTGTATGTGCCTCCTTCCCATGAAGCTGGCATGTATCTGGCAACACAGGAAGCCTCCCATGTTTCCAGATCCATGGGGGGAAGCCACACACACTAAGCATGCTCCTCACTTCCCTCCATGTGATTGCCTTGCCAGTCAGCGAGGGATGGCAAGGTGAGAAGAGGGCTCATGCCTCAATCTCAAGAGAAGCGCCATCACTGGCCATGTGGCAAGGTGAAAACACCAAAGCTTTGGAATAACTACTGAAGTGAGTTAAGGAAGAAAGTGCAGGAATAAAGCCGCATGTGGTCACCATTATTGGTATTGGTTTCAATGGTTCCAAATAGGGTTTTTTAAAAAAACCTGTAGAAATAATAATCTCCTATTCAAGCACAATGACTAAAGATTTTTTTAACATGTAAAGCACTTGTATTAATTCCAGTGGATCTGGAGTCAGAAACATTGGTCCACTTTCACACTTCCCTCTTATGCTAGAAAAGTAGAACAAAATGTTCAGTAATTCTCTCACAGAGACCATAGCTGAGTGGCAAATGACATGGTCTGAATACGAAGGCTCCACAATCAATCCTCAGCATTATCATTCATGGATTCCTGAGGCAGCAGCAGGAAAGGAGCACCACTGCCTGTAATTTAGAGATGATCTCTATCAGAACATCTACAGTTATACACCAATTGTTTCAGTTTCATATGTGTGCATACAAATTGTGTAAATATTTTCTCTATGAAGAAAGGTTTCTCAAGAGAAGGGCTCACTTATCTACATTATTAGTAGCACTCACCAGTTATACATGATCTGAACTGGGGGTGCCTTATCCTAGGTTGCCAAGATGACTGTCCTACTCCCCATGGACCCTAAGACATCTAAGGCAACACATCATTTCCCCCCATAAGAAGTATTACTGTTTTTAGTTATTGTTGCAAATGAAAGTGACAGCAACAACTGTAAAAATAGAATTGAAATTCCTATTCCTGTATCTGCAGCAGAAAGGAGTGAAAATGTGAATGATGAATGCTAGAAGACAAGAATGATCTTCCACATGCTTACTCCTGGGTATACCACCCCAGGGGCTTCTTCTTTCCTGGGAGAAAAAGAGCGGCAAAGACACAAGTTAAAACAACAAATATTAGCATTATACGAGACCCTTCTGAATGCCTGGGCTGCAAAATAATGGTGGTGGCCATGGTTGGCTGGCCCTCTGAAGCTGCACTGCTCCCCCTCCCATGGAATGGCCCTTCACTTATTCATGGATCATATCAAAGTCCATACCCCAACTTATACATGATATTGACATACACACAAGTATATGTGGTAGATATTACAAAGTCTTGCAGGATCATCTTCTTAGATGTCAGATTTACAAACTGCTAGAAAAACTGTACAACAGCCCAACAAGACATCCTATAAAGATACCATAGTCAATCAGTATCAGAAACCAATAAGAAGTCCAGGCAAATACCAGGAGTAAATTCCCTCCTACCCTTCTAAAGGCATCTATCAGGAACGACCATTCCCCATACAAAGTCAAAGTAGATCAATGTGATCTGTGGCTAAAATAATCAAGTTCCAGTTTAGCATCTCAGAGAGAAAATCAAACTATAAATAAACTTTTCAATTGTTTCAATGCATTAAAATGGTGATTACACTCTGCTACTTGTGAAGTTTACAACTGGAATGTAATCCATCTTGATTATGGTTCATACCATTTGTTGTTGTTACATACGGCTTACGGATAACATAAAAATGTGGATAACATAATGCTGAAGTGATCCTTGTATATTTCCAGTTTTTCCTTACAGAGGTTTTGCTCAGTATGCAAAATAAAACTCTATTAAATTTAAAACAAACCCTCAAAAAGCACTCTTATAGATTTTTTTTTACAAAAACCTCTACAAATAATAGTTCCCATAAAAACAAATTATAACCTTGTATATAAACGAAATCCAAAGAAAAATAGGCCAAGGTGGAAACATCAAGGACACAATACATGCTATTGTATCTCAAGTTTTACAATTGAAAAAAAAATCTTCCTCTTAGAAAGTCATGAGCCAGTGAAAGTTGTCAGTTTGGAGAAAGGCAAAAATGATATGCAATGTATCCTGCAAATATTCTATTTCCTCAAGCCTCTTTGGACATGATTACAAAAGAATTTTTTTCCTTTTATAACATTTTCAAAGGTCACTAGGCTTACCTGATTGGCAAATCCATTTTCTGTCTAAGATAAAAATACAATCACTGTTGGACACAGATTAAACGTATTTATTCAGATAAAAAATAAATGACAAAGTACTTTCTTTACATCATATCTCATTTACTGAAGGATCCTCTTGTTTATTCATTTTCGGTTTCTGTTGGATTTCAACTTTTCATTTACTATTTCAGTGATATTTTGTCTTAGATGGCAATAAAAAATCTATATTTCATGCATAGAAATTTTCTGAACAGTTTCATATTTTCCTTTTTGAAGAAAGAAAAGATAAGTCAGCATTCCAAGATTAGTAGATCCACATCTTTATCAATTGTTTAAAGGATTTGCTGAGATGTTTTCTTTTGGTATGAATTTGGATGCCATTGATATGGGCACATGATGGTGCAATGGGTTAAACCCTTGTGCTGCTGAAATGCTGACCTGAAGGTCGGCAGTTTGAATCCATGGGACGGGGTGAGCTCACACGGTTAGCTCTAGCTCCTACCAACCTAGCAGTTTGAAAACATGCTAATGTGAGTAGATCAATAGTTTCCACATCAGTGGGAAAAGGCAAAAAGATGCTCCAAGCAGTCATGCCGACCACATGACCAGGAGGTGTCTACAGACAACATAGGCTCCTCAGATTTGAAACAGAGAATAGTTCCTCCCCCAGAGTTGGAAATGAAAGGAGAAGCCTTTGCCTTTGACTGTGTATTTGTGTGTCATTGTATTTCATTGCAACAAAGCATTGAATGTTTGCCTGCATCTATTTATATGCTGTAATCCACTCTGAGTCCCCTCAGGGATAAGGGCAGAATATAAATAAAGCGTTGTTATTATTATTACACCCAACTTCCTCTCTATCTTCAGATTCTAGAAAGACAATGTGTGGTTGATATGAATACATCACTGGATATGAGTTAACAAACTTAATTCTGGAAAAATAAATACTTTTTTGTCATTATGGAAACTGGACATAGATGTATAGGGCTATGAACATCATGTTTTGTCACCCAAATCAAAACACTAGATGGAAGAGAATCTGCTATGTGGAAGCCAATTGGATGTGTGGGCACAAATTTATATTTGGGAACTTGGTTAAACTATATCTCCCAACTGGTGACTTCTGAGCTGAAAACCTTGGGTAATGGCCCTACAGTTCATCCTAATTTGATCCCTTAAAGACACCAGAGGTTCCATGGGATTCCCTTCAAGACTTACAGCAATATTAGGGAAATAGCTTCATACTAAGTGTCGGTACTCCCATTAATTAACAGGCAACATCATTACATTGCATGAAGTAAGTGAGGAAAAATTGCCTGCCAAACATGATATCACATGTTTGCTCAGTCTTTCAGAAGATAAATGAAATTCCTATGCTGCATAAAGGTTGGTGGATGTGGAGTAGGGCTGTGCATATTTCCATTTTTGAAAACGGGCTTGGGATGATTCAGAGGATTTATCTGCCGAATCCATGAAAATGAGCCAGGAAGGAGGCAGCTGAAGCCTTAGCCAGAATAAATCATTGCAACTGGATTTATTCTGCTAATGGGGGCTAATAAGAACCAATGGAGTTGAGCAAGTGGAATTTTCCGTGAGGCAGACACAGTGGCATGTGGGCAAAACAGCTTTGCTAATTAAAAACACTACTGTTCCTCCTTTACTTTCTTCCCAAGCAGCCTGCTCCATCCCTTCCTGAAGCCCCCCCCTCCCGCACCCGCTTAATGCAAATGGGAACTTGCTTTCCCAGCAGCACTTTGTGCTATGCAAGCATTGAAGGAGCCTTGTGCTCTCTCCTGAGGCATGATGAGAGTTGGTTGACAGTGTCCATTCTCTTCCCCTCCTGTGAACTGTGCTTTGGACTTCATGATGGAGAAATGAACCTCTAAAGTTTCCTTATTGCCTGCAAAGGACATAATATTTTTGGCATGAAAACAAACCTCTCCTGAATTTGAGAAGCTCCCTAAAAATAGAACGGAGGCAGATGAAAACTGGACATTGAAAATGTCACAAGTTTTTATAGAATTGCACACCCCTAGGGTGGAGTAAAACCAATGAAGAAACCTAAGTCAGGGTAGAACCATCTTAAATAACGTGGCACAGACTGGTGCCAATGCTACTGCACACCCTGGGATGGTGTTTGAAAAATGGATCGAGGAGAACATAACCATTCTCATCACAAGGTCAGGTGAGTTCACTTCTTTCGAAGATTTACAACATGGATGTTGAATGCTTCCAAAAGCCTCAGGCTATTCCCAGAAACTGGAATTGCTCTTGATTTCTAGGTAGCAAATGTACTCAAGAGAGCTTTTACACAGCTTAGGATAGTGTATCAAATATATCCTTTCCTGAAAAAGGTAAAATGAGTCATAATCACACAACAATGTATTATTCATTTCATTCTAGAATTCAAAACGACTCAACAATAAGTGTTTAATGCTGAACAGCCAAATAATTTACAAACAGGTTTCACATAAGTCTCTCACTTTCTCTCCCCCCCACCAGATGCTATAAGATTTAGTTTTCATCCATATAACCATTTAAAAAAGAAGAAGAAGAAGAAGAAGAAGAAGAAGAGCAGTATTCACTTCAGTATCCAAGAAATCAGATCAATAAAAGCCTCTTTCAATCATGAAGCTTGGTTGTCAGAAAAGGAAAATCCTCAAATCATTCAGCTGGGGTCTAGGAAAATTGTACTCCAAAAAAGAAACATTTATGAGCTTGATATCAACAATAAGCAATGGCTGACTCTGAATAGAAATTGGAAAGTAAAAGCAAGAAACTGTAATTCAAGGTTTGTTGCACTTAAACGAGAATCAAAAGCTTGAAAGCATGAACATGACCATAATCAAATGGTTTGACATTTGAATTTGACTATTATCCCAGAGGCTTGAAAATTGAAATAAGATTTGTAATCCAAACAGGATGCATGGAACTTGAACAGGAAAGCAAGATACAGACCCAAGAACAGAACAACTAACTCTGGCCCCTTCCACACAGCTGAATAAAATCCCACATTTTCTGCTTTCAACTGGAATATATGGCAGTGTGGATTCAGATAACTCAGTTCAAAGCAGATATTATGGTATTTTCTGCCTTCACATTCTTGGTTATAGGGCTATGTGGAAGGGCCCTCAGAGCTCCCAAATCAGGCAACTCGTCACATGAAAATCCAACGTTGATCTCCCCACCAAACATTGACTCCAATACCTTCATATTTCCTCTGGCCCACAACATCACTCTCACTCTTTTTCATGCCTGGGTTCCTGTAGTTAATCTTTCATTCTCTGGGAACACTGGATTTGTCATTGTTCTGCACTGATCTGTAAACTTTGGGTTATCTGTAACGATCCTGTCTCCCCCACATTTCCTTCAGAGTCAATTCCTGGCCGATTCTCATGAGAATTGTTGCCTGATTTCCCGACAACAGATCTACCCAAAACATTCCTGTTGTCTTGAAGAATGCTTTTGCTTTTCCCCACAGAAACTCCAGGCTCAACCAGAAAATCCTTGTCCTCATCAGAGGCTTCACAGGCCTCAACAATAGTTGGAGAGTTGCACCACCAATGAGACATCAGTAGGTGGATTGCTCACCTCCATGTATTCAAGATAGACACAAAGATGACTGAGCAAAGGGGTCTTCAGTTGTCTGAAAGTTTTCATATGCAAACACCTTCTGGCAAACACTTGTGCATCATGGTTTCAATGCATTGCTCCATTTCATAGATATTAGTTTCAGCTTATTGCCACAACTTATAAAATTTGTGATCCAACTGTACTATCTAATCTTTAGTTATTTTGTTTTGATTTGTGATGAAGAGATTTTATTTTTCCAGATGTAACTTAAAAGTATTACAATTATCTACCTAGACATTCTCTCTCTCTCTGACACACACATATACACACACATATATATAGATATATGGGATGCGTTTCTGTTCTGTCCCCCAAGATAACTTTCAGGTGCCGAATTCTCAGTGGGAACAGAATTAGAAACTCACATTAAAAAGGTGTAACAATAAATAAAAATAATTTAATCACAAGAAAGTTCAGTACCCTAACTCCCCCCAGGGACTGACTGAAAAAAAACTTAATTAAGAACAAATGGGATCTCAGAACTTGAATAATGTTCTTTTGTGTAAAAGAGACATTCTTCCTGACCTTGTTCTGTTTCCTTTATCAGACTTTGTCTTCCGTCAACACCTTTGAGTTTCCTGAACTTTAAACTTGAGTTGCCTAAACTATAAATATGAAATATGTTGCTGCCAATATACTCCTGGCACCTGAACTAACTAAAATGGCTGCAAAGGGCTGGAGGAGGACTAGAGGCTGCAATCCCCACCTCTGCTGAACTGTCTTAAAGTGACAGCATCTAATTAAGGTTCCATCCCACAGAACACTATACAGAAAGTAACTGAACTCATTCGAACTAAGAGGATAACTGAGGCTTGACAAAGAAAATAATAAAAGTCTCTGTGAGGGCATGACAATTTCTAAGGAGATGGAATTATATAAAGAAAAGCCCATTACTTTTGTTTTAACTAACGTTTAGTACAGAATAAAAAATTTGCTTCGTTTTCAATGGTTTCACTTATATTATATATATGTGTGTGCATATGTATGTGTCTAAAATATTAAAAGTATGTGTGGGACACTTTCCTCAGTCCCACACATAATCTAATAGTCATGCTATCAATAGCTATGCATTAAGTAAGTATGAAAAGGGGATTCTATGTGCATACTAATGCACACACATAGAGCAGTTTCAACTTTTGGCACATCCTGGTTCGATCACTATATTTCATATCTAAATTGCATGGTGTAATGGAAAACCTTATTTTATTGGGGATTTTTGTCTATGTTATGTAATGTTGGCTTAATGGTAAAAGGTAGGCATGAGTTAGCTACTTCTGATTGGCAGCGTGTCTCCATGGTAACGTAGACTGCTGTAGAAATGTAACTACAGTAGAGTCTCACTTATCCAACATTCACTTATCCAAAATTCTGGATTATCCAACACATTTTTGTAGTCAATGTTTTCAATACATCGTGATATTTTGGTGCTAAATTCGTAAATACAGTAATTACTACATCGCATTACTGCGTATTGAACTACTTTTTCTGTCAAATTTGTTGTCTAACATGATGTTTTGGTGCTTCATTTGTAAAATCATAATCTAACTTTATGTTTAATAGGCTTTTTCTTAATCCCTCCTTATTATCCAACATATTCGCTTATCCAACATTCTGCCAGCCCGTTTATGTTGGATAAATGAGACTCTACTGTATTTGGAGAAGCTAGTGAGAGAGGGGCGGAGCTAGTTGAAAGGGAAAAGGAGGGAACATTTTAAAAGTTAGTTCAGTTACGTTCAGGTTCTAGCTAGGGAGCTAGAAGGAAGATGTCTGGAGGTCTGTTATGTTGAGTGTCTAGCTGGGAAGCTAGCAGGAAGACTTCTGTGTGTTCAGTTCAGTTTCCAGCCTGTGTGCTAGAGGGAAGATGATATGTGTTTAAGTGTGTAGCTACAAATGCTGTATTGAAGTATAAAAGGACTAGTTTAGGTCCTGGTTCTCAGCTGGATAAAGCTGAGGGAAAAGTAAAAGAAACTGTTGAGACAAAGTTTCAGTCAATTTATTGCTGTTGAAGAGTGAAAGATATTAACTATTATATGTAAGTGGAACTGAAGAAAGAAACCTTTGTAACAAGATTTATTTATTTACAGTATTTATATTCCGCCCTTCTCACCCCGATGGGGACTCAGGGCGGATCACATTATACACACATAGGGCAAACATTCAATGCCCATAAACACATCAAACAGAGACCGAGACAAACAGATGCAGAGGCAATTTAACCTTCTCCTGAGGGGATGTTCGATTCTGGCCACAGGGGGGAGCAGCTGCTTCATCATCCACTCTGACGGCATATGGTATGCTTATTGTGCCAAAGAACCTATAAATAAACATTTCTTTGTTTTCAATAAAGACAGTGTCTTGGAGTGGTGAACTGCACTACATAGAGTCAGTGAGGATTTGTCCCACATTCTTCCCCTCAGTGACACATCACCTCATACACGCGCACGCACATGTTCATGTGTTTATTGCTGGCAGTGGTTGGGATCCTGAAATAAGGATCACCCCCTGCCTTAGTGGGATTTGATGTCTCATATGTAATGTTGAAAAAGGTGGGATATCAACTCAAAGATTACCCCCTGTTTGAAAGAGTCTTTGCCTTTACACATGGCTTCACGACTTCTTCACACATGATATCTATTCATGTAGGAATTTATCTGCTGCCTTTGATCCAAAATTCATTCTATATATGAATTTTAACAGATCAAATGTTAGATCTGTTTCTGGGTATATTTGACCTGCTGGTTTGGAAAATGACACCAGTTTTTCCCTATCAACTTTATTTTTTGAGATACAGAACATATACCATATACTAGTCACCATCTCCTCACCTATAAAGAATCATGATAACCAGATAACTAGAGCTGATACACTCTATCCAATACAAATTCTGAATCAATGCCCCAAAGGACCTCAAGAACAGACCTAAAAACCAAGTCACTAAGAATATTGTTTTTGTTGGGCTATGTTATCTTATACATCTTCTAGGGTCTTTTTAGAAACACCTGTATGTTCCTGCCTGCCCTTTCCCCTTAAATATGAATATTAAAGGAGGAGAATTATTCCTGGGGATGGAGAAGGTTTTTGCTTTTTCCCTGTTACATCTCCGAGGATCCAAACAAATTCAGTCCTGACTTCAGAATGCTTCCCTCTGACAAAGTTTTGAGAATCCCTCCCTGTGATAAAGATTTCTTGAGTCATTTGCTTCTGACAGCATGCAGGGAGCTTTCTTTGACAACTCTTTCTCTCTTTTTTTAAAAGAAGCAAATGGATTTGAATGACATGAATACAAACCAATTCATCCCCCTTTATCTGTGCCAGTCACATTTTTTAGATGAATGTCTCAAAGACTACAGAAGCATACCATCACAAGTCCCTTGTCTACCAGGCTACCTTTGTAGCATGCGTTGCTGTAAATGGAGTGAAGCTGTTACAAAAACTTCAGAAAAATGCAACGTTTGCCTCATATAGTGTTTCAATGTCAGATCTTCCTTTAAGTCATACAAGGAGAAGGGGAGGGGAAGGCACTGCTTTATAGACCACACTAATGGGAACAACATCAGCTCCATGAATTCATATCTGCAGGAATGTAGATAAGCATCTCAGACTGATAGCAGTAGTGTCTACGTTTTTCCAAATACAGGCATCCCACACACATGCTACAATGCAAGCTCCCTGGAATTCAAAGGGGGAAAGAAGAAACTTCTATTTGAGGGAACAGAGGGAAAAATGTCCAAGACACTTTCAATAAATAGGAAGCATGTATACATGCATTGTTATATCTTATCATATATTCTGCCAGGTTGAGAATAACAACCATTTTGCTTTTCACAAGAATTAACTACTTGCCTTGCCTTGCCTTCTCTTCTCTCCCCCTCTGCCCATTTATGGCAAGTTTCTAAAATAAAATGCAAAGAATCCATTCACTGGATGAAATTGTATGTATGCTTCTTATCTGTCATAAAACAAAGACCTACTTTTAATCTTTCATTACGTAATTAATCTGTCTTTTTAAAATAGATGATACAGCTGTTGCAAACAGTTATAACAGATCATGGGTTGGTTAAATATAGAAGGATAATATTCATGCATGCCTTAATAGATAAATGTGTATCTGGAGACTAAATTAATTTCTTGAAATTCTTTTATTTTCTGTAACATTTTCATACTGTATGATAGGGCTGTCCTCTGTGATTAAACCCTTGGCATCAAACAGATTTAAATACAGATTCCACCACACACACCCTGTCTTAATGAACCATGTCTCATCTTCTCCACAGGGCTACAAAATGCCTTACAACTAATTTTGATTAGCTTCTCATTAAAATGTATGTATGTTTTTGCATACTATTTATCATATGTTCTTTAATTTATGAAGTCATTTGGTACATTTTTCATGTCAAATATGAATGCCTTAAAAAAACTCCATTGGCATCATACACCACACAAACAAACAGAAAAAAACAAATCAAAAAGAAAAAGAAAGGAAAAGAAAAGAAAAGGTCATTTGGCAATAAGATGATGGACATGCCCATCAAAATATCTTGAATGTGCCTCCTCAAAAAGCCAAAATTAAGCTTGATGTATATTTCACAGAGTCATAGAATAATAGCATTGGAAGAGACCACATGGGCCATCTAGTCCAACCCCCAGCTAGGCAGGAAAAACACAATCAAAGCACCACTGACAGATAGCCATCCAGCTTCTGTTTAAAAGCCTCCAAGGAAGGAGTTTCCACCACATGTATTATGCGTTTTTTCTATTATATAGATACTTGGCCTTTAGGGTTATCACTTCATCTGTACAAATGGTCAAAGTTTTACATCAGGACAGTAAACACAATCAGTGGCATGAAATTGCCTATGTATGTCAAATCCCCTTCACTTAAGTGGAAAGGAGCAGCTTCAACTTATGAATCATTCTATTGTCTGTTTCACATCCATATATTCTATAGTTCGTAAGATTCTCTTTAATGTCTAGCCTGTGTTGTTGGGTTTGTTAAAGTACAAAATTAAGTAATTAATTTTTGTTGTTTCGGTATAAAGTATACTTTTTGTGTATGTTTAGCTGTTTTATTGAAAATACTATCTGATATCCTGTTCAGTAATTACAAGATTAAAAGCTGGATTTGTATTCTCGTAACTGCTGGTGATTCATGTTAACAGCCATTAATGAACAAATGTAACCTCATCACATATAGTTTTTCTGCCTGGTACTGCCCTAATTGTACATGCTGAGGATCAGACTGAGAGAAATTACATCTGCAAACCTTTCTTGTTTGTGGAACATACTGCGACAAGCAATTGCTGCAGGAATTCCAATGGTCTTTCCAATTGTTTTTTCCCAATGTGCTGCAGATGTCGTTTCCCAGCAGCCTGATCTGCAGCACCGCCCAGGTGATTTTTAAAGGTGGCATCACCAGACATAATTATGATGAGAGAGCTATATCATCATAGTTTCCTCTCACAATGCAGGATATCAATTTATGTTTCCAAATGCATTTATCTTGGAAATACATTTGTGCATGTTCTAACCTACATTATCCATGTTCATACGCATTTAGATACATTATCTGAAATAAGAGTTACAGCACAACATTAAAAGAAATGTGCATGCTGATCTATCAATGAATTCTGAAACTGTGTAACAGGAAGATGCATCTTGAATATAGGGATGCAAATCCTGATTAGATTCATCCTTGCATGATTCATAACAATTCTTCTTTGAATGTTTTGGAAGATATACGGAACTGAAGAATGCAGTAACTGATAGCATGAACAAGATAGCATTGAATGTAATTTATGATCACTGAGTTTTCAAGACTGCCTTATTAGAAAAATTCTGACACTAACTTTTCAGAAAATAGACTAACTCAACTTGCAATTATTTCATTAAAGGTAAAGGTTTCCCCTGACGTTAAGTCCTGTCATGTCTGACTCTGGGGGTTGGTGCTCATCTCCATTTCTAAGCCGAAGAGCCGGCATTGTCCATAGACACCTCCAAGGTCATGTAGCCGGCATGACTACATGGAGCGCCGTTACCTTCCCGCCGGAGCGGTACCTACTGATCTACTCACATTGGCATGTTTTCGAACTGCTAGATTGGCAGGAGCTGGAGCTAACAGCGGTCGCTCACTCTGCTCCCGGGATTTGAACCTGGGACCTTTCGGTCCACAAATTCAGCAGCGCAGTGCTTTAACACACTTCGCCACCGGGACTCCAATTATTTCATTATAAGCTCCAATTATAATCTCTCTCTGTGTGTGTGTCTATATCTATTTCTATATTTATCACAGTTCGAGATATCAATATTGAACTGGAATTGAGACATTTCAAAGTCAAATATACAGTGAAATATAATGCCAAGATATCTAGATTCAAGAGAATTCTCAGAATCTACAAGATGTTTTTATTTTCCTTCTTAGAAATGTAGACCAAATTAAATCTTTTAGCATCTTTCTAGCAACAAATCAGGTTCTAAACATGGGGAAGATGAATAAATACATAGAAATCAAGGGTGGAACAGAAGATATAAACATTGCATATTGTGTGGAATGCATTAGAATTAACCTTTTTTGGAGTTAAAGACAATATAAAATGAGACATGTTTTGTTCCCCTGTTGCTAATTCGCTTCCTCATTATACAGCTATCAGAAAAAGCATGATGCTTATTTATGGGCACAGAGGGACCCTGACTTAAATTTGAGGTTTGAGCCTTCCTTTTAATTTATTCTGTAAAGTGATATTTGAACAATATTTGTAAAAACTCACTGTTTATTGTATTGGTCAAATTCTGATTTTATTTGTGTCCTGTTAAAAACACAAAATACTGTTAGCCCTAGGAGCGTCTTTGATTTAAAGAGCAATATTAAGAACTGAGGCTATTCTCTGATGCCATTGGAATTACATAAAGTTCTGAATTTAATGGCTCCCAAAGGAACATCTGCAGTTTCTTGAATCCAAATAATATCTTTTCAGGTCAGCTTAAAAAAAAATCAATCAAAAATTACCATATGTCTTACAATATTGTAAAGAGAAATGAAATTCACCAGTCCTCTTTGGGCATTTAGTGTTTCTTTAGTGTCAAGGGCAAACCTGACTTTTGTAGTGTAGTTTTACTTAGTTATCTTGCCCATGTGCCTTATTTGCCCATGGATATCTCTCAGGAAATGGTACAAAAGTAATGACTGACCACTTTTAGGAAAGAAAATGGGGGGGGGGGGGTAGGATAGAAGAAGTAGAAGGGGGGAAGATCTTGGTTCCTGTGGCTCCTTTATACAAGATCCTAGGAACTTCCTCAGCTGCCAACTCATTTTCTCCCCTTTTAGCAAAGTGGCCCCCAAAGCTGGGAAGGAGGGGAGAAAAAAATGCCAAACTGATCTAGGCCCCTTCCACACAGCTGCATGAAATGCACATTGAACTGGATTATATGGCAGTGTGGTCTCAGATAAGGCAGTTCAAATCAGATATTGTGGATTATCTGACTTGATATTCTGGGTTATATGGCTGTGTGGAAGGGCCCTTAGACAAACAACCAACTGGTGCTTCATCAGTCATCATAATCCTTCTAGTGGGGAAATATGTATTCTATCTGCAGTGGTGCAATGGGTTAAACCCTTGTGCTGCTGAACTGCTGACGTGAAGATTGGCCAAACTGCTGACCTGAAGGTTGGCAGATCAAATCCACATGATGTAGTGAGCTCCTGTCTGTCAACCCTAGCTCCTGCCAACCTAGCAGTTCAAAAACATGTAAATGTGGGTAGATAAATAGGTATCGCTTTAGCAGGAAAAGGCAAAGAGACGTTCCAAGCAATTTTGCCAGCCACATGACCAGGAGGTGACAATGCAGGCTACTCAGCTTGCGAGGAAATGGAGAAAAGCACCTCCTTGGAGCCAGAGATGAGCACCGCCTTTGTTTGTGTTTGTGTGTCTCATTGTATATGATTGTAAAGGCATTGAATCTTTGCCTGTGTATTTAGATGCTGTAATCTGCCCTGAGTCTCCTAGGAGAGAAGGGCAGAATAAAAATAAAGTCTATTATTATTATTATTATTATTATTATTATTATTATTATTATTATTTCTACACAAGAGTCAAAATTAAATCACAGTTTGGATTAAAATGAATTCTACCAATTTGAAATCCTAGACTCCCTATACCGGATAAGTTTTAACCCCAAATGTCACCAGATAGCCAGATTGGTTAGTGTTAAGGAACTAGCATTTTTTCAATCATTTTCAACATCTAAAATCATTTTCACTGCAAAGAACTGAAATAGTTGGTACATCTATATCCAGGAAGTTTGAAGTAAAGCAAGCTGTTCTTTTAATGAAAATCTTGAATGTATGTGTGCTATTGCAGTTATATTGTATTTTTGCAAATAACTTACTTTAAATCTTTTGAAACTACTTTTTAGAAAACAAACTATTAAATTTTGTCCTTCAGGAAGGCAAAGTACCAAAATAGTTAGAAAGGTTGTGGTTTTTTAAATGCCCCAGTGATTTGCACCTTTTTGGGGGCTAATCATTTTTAAGGACCATGTTTTCAATGTATCACTAAATAAATGAAGTAGAATTTTGTTTGTTCTCATACAAGTTATCCTATAGAAATAAATTCAGGTGCTTCTTTCTTTGATGTATCACTACACTTTTGATGATATATTTAAAGTTTCTTGCTTTATTTCTTCTTTTCTTTTTGAATACCCATTTCTGGTGGAAGAAAAAACTAATAAGAACACATGTATACAAACAAAATTGCATCTATATGAGGAAACAGCCTATCTATGATCAACAGCCATCTGACATGCATAGCTGATCATCTGGTGTGCTGAACTGATGTGTGAGAGTCATAAGGTGAGTCAAATAGACTCACCATGGCCACTGATAAGTAGTTATAGCTTAAATCATCTGGATGAGATTATTTCTCAACCTAACTGTAGTTAAAGTGACTATTGGGCTTATTGGTATGAATTGTGCCTGATAAATGTAACTCAACATTCATACAGATGTATGAATATTTTTGAAAGTTGATGGAATTATCCCCTGTTATCTTGTGTCATTGTATAGAAAATCCAAGGAGATAGCTCTTATAGTCTTTTTAAATATTTATAAAAACTTTAGAAATTTTCCAAAAATCTGGGGATAAATGAAACATTCTGAAACTTGATGGGCTAACAGTGGTAAATGTATTCTACCATTGTAGCAAGTTTCACCCTAATAGCTGTAAAAATGAAGGACAAAGGAGCACCTGGAGTTTTCCCAATTATAGTAATTATGCACAAACCAATTACTATAACAAAAAAGTAACAAAAATTTTGTTACTCTCATTATAGTAACAAAATTTTCATGAATGATACCTTAGAAACACTTTAGAAATCAAGCACCAGCACCCCCTAATTTTGTAATGACCTTTGACACTTTTTAAAATCAGTCACACATGCCTAGTATTTACTAGTGTTTTGCTTTTATGTGGAATTGCTGTTTGTTTTGTCTCATTTTAGTATTTGTTCCCGCTAACAAAAATGGGGTGCCTATACAAACAGAATTTTCATCTGGCTTACGAAAAAAACAATTTTTTGGACCATTGGCTGCAATAGGAGGATTTCTGGGGCTCACCCCCCCCCCCCCACTCAGGTTTTGGGCCAGAGGGGTGAAAATCACCACACATGGAGGGCATTTCAGCCCCTTTTGGCCCAACAACTTTTAAAACGTTTGGGTCTTCTGTCAGAACCCTGCTACTAGAGCCTGGATGTGGCTCTGAGTTTCAGGGTCACTGACATGTAGACTGATAAGACACCTGCATCTCGGGATCCTGAGAAGAAACGGCTGTTGGACTTGGCGGGGAAACTTCGCGGGGTTTTGTTGGGTGGGAAATGCTTCTTCAAATGAGGGGGAAGGGTATATAAAGGAATGCTGGCAGACGCCTCCCATTCTTGGCTTTTTCCATGTCAATGTTTCCTGCAGTAAACTTTCTGGTGACAACACAGCTAGTCTCGTGTATTCATTCAGGAGCGGCTGTAGTGAGCTGACAGTCTTCCCCAGAGTTCTATTTTTTATTAATATTATATTATTCCTAATACCCATTGGCACACATCAGCTGTAATGGGGAGGCACTCCTCTCCCAGACTCAGCTTAGGGTCCCAGAGTAGCTATCGTTTTATATATATATATATATATATATATATATATATATATATTAAGACCCATTGGTACACATCAGCTGTAAAGGGAAAGCAGCCCTCTGTCAGTACCTGCTTATTGCTACAGGGCCTAAACAAAAAGAAAGCAAAAGTAAGCACAATGACTGTGTGGCTTTCATTTTTGTGTCGCCTCTCGTTTCCTATGAAAATGTAGTCATTTGTTTTTTGTAGATGAACGGTCGAAACCAAATGATAGCATGAAGGAAACGAAGGAAAAATTTTCATGCACATCTCTAGTATTTATATTAAGGATAAACAACTGTGGCTGTCAGGATATTTTTGGTTTACAACTTGTATCCTCCCAAGCCAGTATAATAAAAGGTGTCAAACTGAGAAATCAACAGTCCATAAAACAGCTAAGAAATCAGATACTCATCATCTTTTATTTAGATCAGTGGTTTTCAATCTGTGGGTCTGCAGGTGTTTTGGACTACAACTCCCAGAAATCCTAGTCAGTTTACCAGCTGTTAGGATTTCTGGGAGTTGAAGGCTAAAACATCTGGGGACACACAGGTTGAGAACCACTGATTTAAGTTTTTTTGAAAATGAAAAGAATATACAAGTAAATATGCTTGGTATGTTCCTGATATTGTATTTATGCTTATTAATTTTGTATTTCCAATCCTTGAATTGTACTTGATGATAAGTCCTATATGAAACCTGTGTATTCTGACATATAGTTACACTGCTATGTATGCTGTGAATTCATAGCTATCATCTGCTTTGTATACTTTCTGGACAGAAGGTTCGCGCCACCCTGCACTCTGTTTTTCCTCGTCATATCACTTATATTCCATCTACCATTGTAGATTGTCAGTAGGGGCTTGGATGACAAAAGCAATAGATGTTTTCATAAAACATCTGCTTTCTGTATTGATTGCTGTCCTTGAGTTGTAAATTATGGTTTAGCGGGTATCACGGCTGTGTTTCTCCAGCTGCTATTACAGTACCTCAAGGAAAGAGAATGACAAATTAAAGTTATCTGCCACTGAAAACATCTCTCTGCATCAGTGACTGAAGGCCCTTATATAAAGGCACATAATGTGGCTCAGAACATGTTCTGAGTCTCATTGAGTCCACACAAGTGTGTCCTGTGCTGCCTTGGCAGCCAATTTGGTGAGGCTGGGCATGGGTTGGGTTTCCACCCTCCCTGTACTCTCAGTTTCCCTCTGGAGAAGAAAGAAAATGAATTCCTGCATGGTAGCAATCTCTTTTTCCTGCTTCTAAGCCATGTAGCTGGCAAAGGACTCTGTGTGTTCCCCACCTGTACTTCCCAGGTTCCTTTGTGGGTCACATGGCTTAGAACCGGAAAAAGAAGGCAGTTACTATGTGGTAGGTGCTTTTTCTTTCTTCTCCAAAGGAAAATTGGGAGTGCAGAGGCAAGGAAGAGAATGCCATCCCATCTCCCTTGCCTGCGTGAACCTGGGGAGTACAGGACGGCTGTGGAAAGAGCGATCCTGGATCCCACAATTTCTTCTACTGCCTCAACACAGAGGAAAAACCAAATCCTGGAGTTGCATTCAGACCGTAAGTGGCTTACCCTGGGTTAAATCATATTTGTCTGTTTGCATTCTGTGGACATACACAGGCTATTGAAACTCCACACTGTATGATGTGGCAGTATAGATGCAGCCTGAGATACTGTTGGAGTGCATTGCTTGAAGAGATACATCTGACTGCACTGAGGCAAATTTAGTGGAATTGTATTAACTTCATGTTTGGGTGGCTCTAGTTCCTCACTGCTGAGTATCTGGGAATTCCAGTTCTAGTTCCACCACTTTCATGCATGTTTACCTGAGATGGCAGAGAACCTGCATTTGGTGATGGGAATTTATGTATCGCACAATAGGAATCTGTAAAAAAAACCAAAACACACAATTTTTTTTATTCTTGATTGAATTCTAATATTTGCCTTTGTCGCATAAATTTCAATATCAGCATTAAATAGTGATTTCATTTGCTACTAATCTTTTAATTAGCTGTAATCTAATTTTAAAATTTTACAATCAGAAAGAGAAGAAGAAGAAAGGTGGAAAAGATAAACCAGTTATAATATAAATAATATATATTATAAATATAATTGTATATTATAAATATAATATAAATAATATATAAATAAAAGCCCTCTCCCCATCGTGATAGCATACAACCAACAAAATAACCTATCTATGGTGACTAATAAGTTAACACACATTTTGTTCTGGTTTCCTAATTACTGAGCACTAATGGGTTAAAGAAATGCTTGGCTAGGCAACAGGGCTGGCCCTATCTTTGGACACAGCTGGACAATAAGCTGAAACAGAAGATTTTGGGTGTTATGAAATGGCAACAAATTCCTTGTTAAGTAATCTCTTATCATTGCAACTTCAGTACCTGGTTTGGAAACAAGTGCTTGTCACATTTCTTACCATATATGTCTAAGCAACTTTTTTGTCCAGTGTACTGTGCAAGTGAAACATCGTGACAAGAGAGTATATATACAGTATATGAAAAAGTTAAAACATTTTATGGGCGTGCAAAAACTAAAATACACATTTAAATTGACTTTTTAATAATCATTATTATATGTATTATACTATTAATTTGTTTGTTGTTCTTCTTTCATTTGGAATTCTTGCAATATGAAATCAATCAATGAACACAATAGCCAGACTAAATGTTTTCATTTTGTATAGTATAATGGTAATAAAAAGAAAACAATATATCTTTTTTAAAACTAAATTTTGACATGGTATCAAGTTTATTTGATGTATGTTTTGTGGATGGGCAATAATTTTAGAATGTACTATTTGTGAATGCATTTAGAATGCATGATAAATCCAGTTAAAATCCAAGCTATATCACAGAAAGATAGATATATGAACCAACTAGATTACATCTCATGATCTTCCTTTTAAATTAATTTTATCAGGATTGTCACAGTCCCTGCAGATTTATGTCTTCATTCTTGTTAAGTACATGAGAGATATGATTTGATCATAATGCCCTAGATATTATTGAATATAAGAATTCCATATACATACATTTCATTACAACATGTTATGAAGAAAATGAGAACTAAAAACAATGCTTTTAAGCACAAACATAGAAGCATCATTTACAAGACGTAGAATCCTTGTACATTGATTATATAATGTAGTTTGAAGCCGACTCAAGGCCGCTGTGGCCTCGCTGGAGCATACATCTATGGGTATACAACACATATAATGTCCGAGTTCAGCCAAAAAAAAAGTGTCAGTATATCCCAGATCCAGAGTGAATTTAGCTTTGCAAACTGTGGAGTGCTTTGTAGACATCTACCCCTGTAGAAGTACAGTAAAGAATCCCAAACAGGGAGTGCCAAAAGATGCCACCATCAACCCTCTGAGAGTGGTGATTGATTACGTCCACTGCTACCTGTGACTTTCTTTTATTTTCATCCTATATGCCTCTGATGCACTAATGCACATCTCTATCTTCATGTCTATGCAGTTAGTTCCATTAAGGTTATATTACTTTGGATAGTTAAATGAGAGTAATTTATTCTGAATATAGTGAATTAAAACTGCAGCATGTCAACAGTAGCATAGACAAGAAACGTACATTTTAAAATAATTTTGTGAGTTTAAAAATTTCTACAGTATGATATTTAAACATTTATTGAGTAGTACATGAATATAATGTATTTCAAATGGAGTGTTCATAAGATGGAATTGTCCATAACTGGATTATATGGTTCTGTTGCTTCAGAACAGAAACATTTTTGTCTTATCTGAATGAAATACATTTCTCCTCATCCTCTTTGCCTAGGCAATAGTTCAGGATGCCACAATTTCCTTGGCCAAGGAAGGAGGAAGAGACAGAGTTCCAGTTGTAGTTTCAACTGCATGTAAACTGCAACCAACTCAGATTGCCAGATATCCTCCCAGAGACATTTTGTGGGGATATTAGACATATTGAGTAATAAGATAGAAGCATAAGAAGTTCTATAAGCAAATTACTACAGAATTGAACAACAATCATTCAAAAGAGTCACTATATAGTTTGTGGTATCTGTGGGCAAAAAAATGATTTCCTATTGTGTGTTTCCAATTCATATATCTTTGTAGACAATTGCATAACCTGCTGAATTGTTTTGTAAGAAAGTAATAGAGGGCCCATTCCAGACAGACCAAAATTCCAAGAGGAACCCGGATTTGAAATTCTAATTTCTCCTGAGATTTTGGCCAGACAGTAGGTCAAAATCCCACAATTTTGTTTGGGGGAGTGGCTAGATCCTATCTTGGGTCAATCAGAGACATGTCAGGACTTTCATCTGAGAGACCTGAGGATGGAGCCAGGACTCTCCAGTAAGTTTAAGGAGTAAAGGAGGGCTGGGAGGAGAGGTTGGCAGTGCTATCCCAATTTGTCAGGCTCTTAGAACCCAAAGAACCAATATGGCAATAGGGACTGGCCCTTGAGATCGCGGAAGGTGATCCCAAGAGTAAATCCCCACAGGGGACTGAAAGGTCCAGATCTTTTAGATGTTTAAAAACTCCTGAATAGCCTGAGGAACCATTTAGATGCTTCAGGATAATCCAAAACCCACCACGGGTTTTGTGCCTTTCTGAAAGGTCTCATAGATTTCTTCATACAAGCTATTCTAAAGAACAATTGTTTGTGCAGCTGTCTAGATTCTTCCTACTACATGTATGTGTGTGTGTGTGTGTGTGCGTGCGCGTGTGCACACACACACACACACACACACACACACACACGTGCACCCTAGAATCTTTCAATAACACCTTGACAGAAAAATAAAATTGTTCAACATTCTGCTGTATACGGGCTATCCAATTCACTTTCCTTTCTCTTTTCAAGATACTATTTTGCAATTAAATACAGAAATGATTGCTTAAAAGATCCATCTAAACAATGTCTTGTGTCATAGCCATGGTGACTCACATTTTCAGCATTCTAACTATTCCATCTACCCTGTTTCCCCTAAAATAAGACAGCCTCAGAAAATAAGACCTAGTAGAGGTTTTGCTGAATTGCTAAATATAAGGCCTCCCCCGAAAGTAAGACCTAGCAAAGTTTTTGTTTGGAAGCATGCCTACCGAACAGAACACCAGAGCATGCAGGATCGGTAAATGTATGTACCATAGAGTGTTGTACATGGAAATAATGGTAGTAACAAGAAATTTTGGATAGGATTCACAGTTTGGCTGGTTATGCTGGTTTGTGATGACAACTACTGTACAGTATATAATACATGTTCTTTTTTTGTTCAACAATAAATCTGAATTCTTCTTCATGGAAAAATAAGACATCCCCTGAAAATAAGACCTAGAGCATCTTTGGGAGCAAAAATTAATATAAGACACTGTCTTATTTTCGGGGAAACACGGTATGCTTTTCTGTGTAACTTGGAAAGGTTGTATAACTAAGAAGAGAATTTGACTCACTGCCTTACAGCTTTGAAGTTGGTACTGTAGCAGATGAAATGATGCTTGAGTGTGTGAGATCAATACCAGATCAACAGCTCTATAAGAGGCATAAGGTAAGATACAGCTTTATCCAGTCTAAAAGTAAGGGCAATCTGAAAGTGTTTTAAAGTTCTTCTAGTCCATGCAGGAAACACCTTCATACAAAACCAGTTCATTTGAATTGAGACTTGTGCAACATGTTGCAGATTGAACAGGCTTCTCTAAAAGGAATAAAGAATTTAGTGTACTTTTCCAATCCTTTTATAGCTACTTCTTTTCTTTCTTCTTTTTTCTTTTTTTAAAAAAAGCTACACAACCATGTACATATCTGAAGCTCCTTAAAAATTTAAGTGATCTAATTTTAGGGTTCTTTGCTTGTCACATTAGGCCTAGATAATACCAGACTCTATCTATGATATATAAATTAACCAAATTGCTTAAAAGGTGAACTGCTTGTGATTTTAGCTTGAAAGGACTAGAAAAAACCCCATCAAAATTGATTCTGTTGATGTGGTATTACAATTTACCCCATTGTTACTAAAGGCATCATTAGCTATTAGAATTTCGTCTCTTTCTTTCCCCCCCCCCCCTTTCTTAGATAATTAGTGTGTGTCTTTCTGACATCCCTACCAATACATTTACACTCTAGGAATACATTAAGTTCATTTTTGTGTGTATGTGATGCTAAAGGATTTAATTTGCTAGTTGGTCAGTGAATTTCAATCCATGCAATTTTTGTTTTACTAAACTTTAATAGAAAGTTGTTGTATCCTTTTCCTGTAAAAATATAATCCTATATCTATCTACTCAGAATTAAGACAACTGATTGTAATGTAACTTTCTCCAATTAAATAACTATGTTTTTTTTTTTAAAAAACCCAGAAACAAATTATGGACTTTAACCCACACTGCACCCCCTCTTCCCCAGTTTCTAAGCACTTATGATCCACTGAGGGTTAGATTTATGATGGAGCCCTTCACCTGATGCAGGGGAAATTCCTGTCAGCTCCATCACGCTTTGTGAGGGAAACGTCTGAAACAATCCAAAAAAGGGAAGGGGGGAGAAGATGGTCAGAGATCATCTTCTGGACTCAGGAACTGGGATATAACTGGAGAAAACACTCCAAAACACATGAGATGGGAGCTGTCAAATTTGCCCAGGTTGAATAACTTCAGTGACAGGAAATCAGGGATGTTCCTGTGGGTGGTCCCCTACCAAGCATTGGCATTTTAGAAAAAAAAAATATGTTTGTATTGGTAAATGTTCTGTTGCAGTCCATTCATTATATTGATATGTCTTATAGATTAGAAGATTAGATATTGTGCATTTCTTGTTGAAATGGCTATCAGTTGTCAAACTTTAACTGAAGAATACAGAAAATATGATTAAGGCAGAACTTAGGCTGAAAATGCTTTGTCCCAGATTCCTCAATGGTTCTGATGAAATGGGATGAAACATTATAGGAGTTGTAGGCCAAGAAAACAATCTTTGAAATTCTAGATTAGTTTGTATCTTAATCATAAGAAATACCCATAGAAAGTAAATATTTTATTTAATTCTGCTCTTAGCATTTGTCTTCAATATTAACTCATGTAGCCCAAACAAAGCATATTGAGACTAAGGCCCCTTCCACACAGCTGTATAAAATCCACATTGGATCATATGGCAGTGTAGACTCAGATAACTCAGTTCAAAATAGATATTGTGGATTATTTGCCTTGATATTCTGGGTTATATGGCTGTTTGGAAAGGTTGCAGACTGAAAGGTTGCAGGTTCGAATCCGGGGAGAGGAGTGAGCGCCCGCTGTTAGCGCCAGCTTCTGCCAACCTAGCAGTTCGAAAACATGCAAATGTGAGTAGATCAATAGATACTGCTCTGGCACGAAGGTAACGATGCTCCATGCAGTCATGCCAGCCACATGATCTTGGAGGTGTCTACGGACAACGCTGGCTCTTCGGCTTAGAAATGGAGATGAGCACCAAGCCCCAGAGTCGGACATGACTTCACTTAATGTCAGGGGAAACCTTTACCTTTTCCTACCTATGGTTGTTTGGGAGGGCCCTATAATTAATAGTACTTTATCCACATGTACTTCAGGTGCTGTTTTGGTGTTCAAGTAAAAGATTCCTTTGCTATTTATTTAAATGGTGCATTATTCACTTCCATGTTCAAGTAGTATCTCACAAGGCTTTCATACTGTGCAATTATAGCACTATGATTCCTCTTTAACTGACATAGCAGCATCTAATGAAATCCGTTTAGGGAGTGGTGTTAGGAATTCTTTGCTAGGAAGTTAGTCTCACTCCTTTAAAAAGAGAGTTTAGAAATTCATGGGCGATGGAGCTATTCTTGATTACTAGTCATGCTCTGCAAAGGTACTACATTTCTGTAAATCAATTGGTGGGGAATATAGATGAGAAGGTGCTGTTTCATTCATGTCCTAATTATGGTTTTCCTACAGGCAACTGGTTGACTACTGTGTCAACAGAATGGGCTGGAATTTGCGCTACATCACCACTGTTCTTCATATGTTTATATATTTGTTACTTTAAAAATTAATTGATATATTGTCAAGTAATCATTAAAAGATTACTTAACCTCTAGATATTTATTCAAACATTTTTTCTCCAGAAAGTTAAATATCTGCTTACATGTAAACCAGTTTTAAAAACTGTGCATCTTCATTAGCCATACTGACTTTTATCTTGTTTCCCCCATCTGTGTCCAAAATTTTAAGCTGTCCTTAGAACAGAGCAGTGAGTCATAGCAGACATTAATGTGTGAAGAAGTTTCCTTGATGTTAAACAACTAGTCAAAAGGCACAGTATCCATGGTAATATGTTGTGGGTTGCTAATAAGAGAATAAATTGGAGCAGCATGTCTTTTGATTCCTTTACTGAAACCTACTGTGAAAAGGCCCAAGAACACCTGTGGAGAATGTGATAACAGCAGGGAGAACAAACGTTGATAGGTGTCACAAAACTGCACCCCTCTAATTGTAATGAATTCTGCTTAAAACATAAGAAGTCTGGACTTTTGAGTAGCTAAAGGGGCTAGAAGTTCCAAACAGCCAGTTAATGCAAATAGCATTTCCCAATTTAAAGTTTGTGAAGTTTTAGGAGCTAAAGGCAACATTAGTTCCACCTACAGCAGATCCACTGAACCCAGAAATAATTAAGTTACTTGTGTCTAGAAAACAACAAGGTTAAAGAAATGCTTATCATGTTCATATGGTTTCCAAAAGTTCTCCCTCACAAAATCTATGGAGAAACTGCTTGATCATGCATGTACCAACTCCATCCAAATCCAGAGCAGTCTTTCATTCTGACAATTAATAGGTAAATTTAAACGAAGGCATTGATGGCCTAGTTAGCACCAAATGTAAGTAACTTCTTAGAACAATTAGATGCTGCTGCAAATGGCCAAAACCCCAGAGGTAACAAGGTTAAAAAGGGTGGTGGCTAAATAATGTTTAGCCAAAGTGTGGGTCTTAACAGCTGAAGAGCATATGTTAAAAAGGTGTGCTTAAAATTTGATTCTGCTTGAAAAATGTGCATGACTTTCTTTCCCTTCCCTCCGTGTGGACTGCTACAGTGCACATGTGCTTTTCAAAAGCCCCCACCCCCCAAAAAAGCTGATCAGACTGTCAAAACATGGATCCATGTACACACAGGTAGTTCAAGGGAAGCACAAGAGAAAGGCAATTAGAACACACCGAAACTGTTTCTTTTAAATTTTATAATATCGAATACAGCTTGAATTAACAATTGAGTGAAGGTCCCATGGAAGTTATTTTTTAAAAAAAATACTGGATCTCATATGCACACATGCAAATCTGATTGTTTACATTCAGATATTCGTATGTGTGCATATGAGGTTCAGCGCATAACAGAGTGACTTTTTTTAAATGAATTTCTCTCATCTGCTATCCATTTTGATCTGCTACAAGGAAGACTGTGAGAACGGCAAGGGATCATTTCCCAGGACCGACAGATCTGTGTATGGACCTGCTGTCAGGTCCAAGGATGTTTTGCCTCAGTTATAAAACATGAATTTTGGCGCTGTCTGTAAGTGCTTGCTGAGAGGAAAGCAGTTATTATTATCAGTTATTACTAAAAGTATTGTTATTGTTCTAAGTATTGCTATTACACTTTTTTCAGAGTAGAGATGCAAAGTGCCTTAAAAAGCAATACATTAAAACATACAGAAGATAAATATAAAAATGAAATTAAACATACAGAAGCATTAAAATTCATAAACTAAACTGCAATTAAAATAAACAGACAGTTTTAAAAACCATTCTACTAGCCTTTCTTCTTTTTCTCACAGGAGCTCTCAAAAACTATCTTGAACATTCATTTGCACATAACTGGGAATAATATTTCATACGTATTTGTGGAGGATAGAAGGGGTGAGGTTTCCCCTAAACCAATGTTGTTCTGAGTGGGATGTGGCATTGACAAAATAAATCAGTTCTCCAAACAATCTACCATTGACCATAAGTGGCTTCTGTCCAGGACAAAGGAGACTTAAAGGGAAGATTCAGAGTACTGAAACACAATTCTTTCAAGTGGTATAGGGCTCGCTCTCTAGATGAAAACAAATAGTTCTTTATTGATTTACAATCTACTGAAACTTCAAAGGCAAGAAGGTGAGAAAGGGCATTCACCAGAGAGTCTGGAGGAGGAGAAGAAAATGATATTGATAAATTGTCAAACATGATGCAGATTTCAATATGTGTATAGTTACATCCATGTAGGTTTGGGTAGTTATATGAAATACTGAATTTAATAATTTATATGAACAGACAAAAGTAATTATGAAGAAAAAAATAATAGACAACAGAAACAAATACTCTCACAGAAGATGCACAAAGTAGATTGAAATTAATCTGTATAGTGCAGCACTCTCTAAGAAATGCCATTACTTTAAATGTCCTACTGTGTGAAAGATTAATATGGGATTTCCACCCATTTCTACATGAATTTATATCTATTGTATGTACCCCCCCCCCCCACACACACACACATATATGAAGGAAGAAATATCTATTGCCTAGCTAGCTAGATTATAGATATTTCTTCCTTTCTTCTTTATATACGAATGCAGATGTAATTGATATAGAGATATAAAGTGTTGCAAAAGTAATAAAGAATATCATTTATGACCATGACAGATCACAAATACTTTAGTTGAATATTCACATTTCCAAACAATAAAATATTAACTGATATTTAATATACTTATTTGAAACATAGCCTTCTAGATGGTAGAAGATAAAAGTACTGCAGCTTTAAGCATGAGTGTAAATCCCTTTCATTGAAATCAATAGGTATTTAAAGCTTTAAAACCTTCAAGTTCATTGCATTCAGTAGTTTTGTCTATTAAAATATCAGTAAACGGGACTTGTCCAAAACATTTTGCTGCCTAAGTCTGAGCAGAAAATGCTGCCATCTTCCTTTTTTCTGGGTGCACAATATCCAAAGCCAGCCACGTTATTTTATCTAATGAAAAATAAAAACAAACCCCACAAACTCATCTCCCTGGTTTATTGGATAATAATCACTCAAACTGATCAATGATAATTACATTTATGCTACAAATAGTGGTGTAGTGGTTAAAGTATTGGGCTGAATCTTGGAAATGTATGTGATGATCTTTTTAGTCATATGTTAATTTTATTGCTGTGTTTCAACTAATTTTGTTTCAATGTTTATGAGTTACCTTGAGATTTATAAAAGGACCTAGGTAGCATATAAATGAAACAAACAATACACTAAATTGTGTTGTCGAAGGCTTTCATGGCCAGAATCACAGGGTTGTTGTATGTCTTTCGGGCTGTGTGGCCATGTTCCAGAAGCATTCTCTCCTGACGTTTCGCCCACATCTATGGCAGGCATCCTCAGAGGTTGTGAGGTATGGATACACTAAATTAATTAATACACTAAATTAATTAATAGAACCAAAGGATGATATAATAATATAGTTGGAAAGGGCTCAGTAGGCGAATGAGTCCAAACTGTGACTCAGTACAGAAAATTCAGGTAGAGTATATCCAGCAGGTAACTGTCTCGACTCTTTTTGAAGATACCCAGAGAAAGAGGCTGCCAGCCACCATCTTTCCATGCAGAAGGTTCCATTGTTGAACTTACTCTCAAGAAGTACATTCTAATGTTCAACTGTTCTCTTGTAATGTAGACCTATTAGACCTGGTCTTAACCTCTGGGGCTTCGGAGAAACAACCTGAACCTTAATCTCTTTGATAGTCCTTTGAATATTTAAATCATATTATTCCTCAATTTTATCTTCATTGGGCTGAACTACCCCCCCCCCAAAAAAAAAGTAAATATATTCAAATTCTTTTGAATCATGGAACTCACTTGGCAACCTTGGTCTGTTTATCATCTTTTTCTCAGCCTGACCTAGTTCAGGCCCCATCTACACTGTCATATAATCCGGTTTCTGAGTGCAGATTAACTGCATTTAACTGGATTATATGGCAGCATGAACTCATATAATCCCATTCAAAGCAATTAATCTGCTTTCTAAAACTGGATTATATGGCAGCGTAGATGAGGCCTCACCGTTACTGTGAATGTAAGATGTGGAATAGTAGAGTTGTGTTAAAATAAATGGAAATAGATAAATACATGAAATCGTTCTATTGCTGGCTAGCAGATGGATGGAACGCATACATAGTAATAACTAGACTAAATAATATTCTAGGGACAGTCTAGTCGACCTTGGTGTGTAATATCCTTCTGTAAACTACAAGACTCTGCAGGAATGTTAAGAAAAGAAAACTTTTGTGCCAAAAGGGAAAGAATGTGGCACCCAACTGAATACTTATTATACAATCTGAAAATGAAATGTGATTATTTATACCAAAATGATGGTGTGAATTACACTACTGAAAACATTTCTTCAAAAGTCCCTTTCAGCTTCTGAATTAAAATAATATTGCTGTCTGCAAACCTATGTCAACAGCAAAGTCTGTTTCAGAAACCAGGCAGTACCAGATGATCAAATACAGCAAAGATTTTCTATATAGGGAGCCATCTGGCACACTTGGAGATCTGAAGAATTTCCTGCCCAATGGGCTTACTTCCTATTTAGGACAGTCATAGATAACTTTCAACTCTTCCAGCCTGATAGGACAGAGCTGCAGTTTAAGTCATTGTGGAATTATAGTTCCCTTGCTTAATAATTTTACAAAATTGCCTGGCAATCCAACAAAGAGAAGGAGTGCAACATTATGAATGCAGGCTAATTAAACCAATAATTGCTTCTTGTTGTGTACCCAGATAATGTGCCCCTGATAATTTAAAAATAAATTTTGAAGCAGTCTCCTTCATTGAACTATCGTGCTCCTTGAAGCCTCACTGATTCACCCTGTGAATGGAAACTGGGCTACTTCTCGAGGTCCTGACATGATGTCTGAAACTATTGAAATAACTTTGAAATGTTAATAAGGTCTGCAGCTCAGGTTGCACTGTGTTAACGTATTAATGTCTGCCTTCTCTTTAAAATCATATTACATAGTTCCCTGATCAATATAACACATTCTGTAGCTTTAATAGCTACACTGTAGATGTTGGAAGGTAGATTCTTATTTGTCTCATTTTGATGTTTAAGGATAATATCTTTCTCTTTGCAAACTGGAAAGGTATTTTCTGAAGACCCCACTGAGAATTTTGTACATTTAAAGGATTGATTTTTGCATAAATTGCACAAATTGTGTAAACTGCACAACTATGTAGCTGAGCTACAATAGTTAATGCTTCATTTCAGCAACCTTAAAATTAGAAGTATTAGGTGAGTTACTTGCAGCTTTCTGATCACATCCTTTCTTTCAGTTCTAGTTTACACAGAGAAATTTTGCGTACTTTGTAGAAAACTCTGAAACATAAAAAATATTTGTTCTCTTGTTTTTGCACAGGATTTAAGAAATATCATAGGAGTGAATGGAATTTCAACAGATTGTCTAAATGTGTTGAGATGGCTAGCTTCATCAAGAACATTTATTAAGATACCTTCACTCATTCATATGGGTGACATGAAAATGATTTCATGCATACTTATCAACCCTATTGCAACTATTAATAATATATTCTTCTGAATTATCCATTCAGTGGAGTAACTAACATGGCTGTTTTCTCATATATCAAATTAAATCTAACCTCAGTCTTTTAAGGAGGGCTGTTCTTCAGAACTCTGGAGAGATTCAGCTCCCACCAAACCAAATAACAGTCCATCTCTCTCCCTCCCCTAAATCATCCTCATTTTTCCCACCCTAGTAAATTTGGGGGCACCTTGTAGGAGCTGTCCAAGAAATGCAAATTATTTTTATGCTTCTTTTGTCTGAGAAATCCTCACTATAGATAAAAAATCTATCTGTAAGCAAAACTAAAAATATAGTTGATTTTGACTCATCATGTTACCTCTTAAAACATCAATTTATTGCAATATTTGAAAATGAATAAGTTGTCATTATTCATATTAAGAAAAATTGCTCATATCATTCACCAGCATCAGAAGTTATGATGTACATATCAAATTTCTGATGGCAACCTAATTTTATTTATTTATTTATTTTGTACATTTGTACACTCCTGAAGGGAAACTCAGGGAAGCCTCACAGAATAACCTTAATGCTCAAAACATTAGAGTAAATAATTCTTTTGTATTTTTCTTACTTTTGGCAGCACTAAAGATTACCCTGGAATGATCTGTTCATCTTGGAAGCTAAGCAGAATCACTCCTAGTTGGTACGTCCAGTGAATACCAGGTGTTGTAAGGTACTTTAGAGAGGGAGGAATTGGCAAAACAATTTCTGAGTATTCCTTGCCTTAAAAAACCTAAAGGGATCTATTGGGTCACAAGAAGTCAACATGCAACTTGATAGCAGATATACATACACAAATTGTGATTGTACTATTTCCAGAATTGATCATGATAGTGTGAACCCTATTGGTTACTCCCAACTGGAGTTCATAGTTGTTTGCCTTCAAATTGTTTCTGGTTTCTGAGGCCAAGAATGTGTGACTTCCCAATGTCATTCACTGGGTTTTCATGGCTGAGTGGGGTTTCAAACCCTGGTCGCTAAAGTCATAGTTCAATGCTTAGACCACTGTGCAACACTGGGTCCTCCGGATAGAGGTGAGTCAACATATGGATATGTTTTAATAGCACTTCTTAATGGGTAAATTATTAAGTAATATTGTCAAAGGTGGTAATGTTACTCTATGTGTTAACTAAAGATATACATTTTACTTACCATATATTGGAATGCACTGGAATGAATGTAATGAATGCATGATGGCTTGTCGATACAATTTTATATAATGGTGCAGAGACATTAACATGTCTGTGTTTCAGTAAGGGGAGTGCATATGTTTATATATCTATGGTTATCCACAATAAAATATCAGATAGCCTGCTCATTCTCCCCAATAAATATCCTGTGATTCTATTGGTTAAAAATGAATGGATCAGGCAAATTGTCAATTTTGTTTATTTTTTGCTAAAAGTCTTTACATAGTACTAAAAACTCTTTCCATGGCTCACTGATATTAATATCAAGTCAATACAGAGTTTATGGTAAAGTATAATATGGTGTATAGGATTAGTTCAGCCTATTTTGATAGTATCTCTCAAGCAATTGGAAACCATATTTCTCTGGCATTTACCAATCCCCATGGGTGCCATGTTGCTGAGAGCCTATGGTATAATCTAATTTCGCATAATCATGCCTAGGATCACAAACTAAAACTCTCAATTAGTCAGAAAAAAATGAACAGGGACTTTCAGTATTATAAACTGATAAGTGCACATTGATGAATTGAAAAATTGCTAGCTTTTCAGTCAAAGCATACATACACACATACTATACAGTATTTTATCTGACAGGAGCTGAAGCAGTGAAAACATATTGCTAGTGAAGGTTTTATTTCTAGGAATTGGGTGTCTTGTTAAATCCAGTCTCATAGAAAACTATCTGTGGAAGAACATGTAAAATAAGGGGTTGTCAAGGAACATTAAAAGCAACATACAATAAATTTACTACTGGCTAACATACTAGTCAGATGTGAGCAATTCTAAGAGATGGATGAGGAATGTTTGTTTGCATGTAAGTGGCAGTCATCATTCACTGGGACAGTGTGAGAGATGTGTCTGTTTGTTAGAGTATTTTTTGGCTGTCATCCAAGTTGTATTGCTGAGTTTTAAGTCAAAAATCTTAAATGAGAGAAGATCATTAGAAGCAAGAAGGAAGGTGGGAAGGATTGAAAGAGTCAATCATAACTCATTAGAATAACCTGACAGGGAGCCTTGTTATTAGTGGTTCTCATCCAAATTCCAAGTTCAAGTTAAAATTTCAAGCTAAAAAAGGAAGAAGAGCTTCCTATTAGAAGCTTCCTATTATTGACTATAATAGCTCACTCATGTTTTTGAGAGGGAGAAAACAAAATAGCATATGAGGCATTTTTGCTAATATTCCTGGGGAAGAACTGGAAAATAACTAGTACTAAATCTTCCCACCAATCTACCAAAATTTCTCAAAATATCTCCACCAATAAACACTCTCCCACAACTCAGTTTCCTTCTTTCACCATTTTGGCTGGGAGATAGGTCAAAGAGAGTGAGACAACAAATTCACACTCAGCTCAGAGCATGTGTCTATGCCTCATTCCTATGTGATAGAGGAATAAACTTTAACAAGTGCTGCTGTGGATTCCCTTTTCTGTCATCCTGGATTTTGCCCAATTAGCAAGTTGTATTAGTAGTGGTTATTGAAAAGAACATTGATGAGTCAATGACTTGATCTGGACATCTTTAATGAAATGGATGAGAAAAAATTTAACTTCACCCTAACAAGACAGATATGCTCATGGTAAATCAAAAGGAAAATCAAGGAATATAGATTAAATGCTGAAGTTGCCTTAAACATTCATTTTATTTCCTAGTGTAGTGTTGTACTTGTGAATGTTAGCAATGTCATGTATGCTGGAAGTAGGGGGGATAATTTAAATAATAAGTACCATGTATACAATTGCTACTACAGAATTAGAATATTCTTCAACATTACTTCATGAGATTATGCAAGTCATCATGTTAGCATTTTCACATTATAATTTGGCCTTTGTGTTGGATGTTAGCTGTTAGATAACCCAATGTATAAGATTGGGAGCTAACTATTTATATTTAGAAGTTGTTCTCTTCCTTGAATGTTAATGTTAATTACTTCTGAAACCCACAAAAAGACTGTCTTGAGAAAAGCAGACAGAAGAGCTCCTTACTAATCATATTCTTTTTGTTTTGAAGTACTGACCTGAATTTATATCTTCTTGCTTGTGGCTAAAAATTGTTCAAACTGTATGAGCAACTTTTCTATCCCTCAGCTATGCTGCTCACCCATGCAAAATCCAAAGAGTCTTGAACTGGATGACTGTAGTGATACAATATAATCTCATTTGCAAAAAAAAAAAAAAGCAAAACTATGACTTAACATGCAATCCACTTTAAATTTAAATTGAAAGCTATTACCACATGCTCTCCTTAGTAATATTACAAAAGTATATTATATTGTTTATATTGAAAAACAAACATGAACATTCCATGAATCTCTCCATGAAGAAATAGGCATCCCATCCCCTTCTTCAATTTTGATTTTATTCCAAGTCAGATCTCTTCATGTTCTATTTGATGACTTGAACTTTGAGATGTCAGCTATCTTGGCATCAAGCATCCTGGAAAATGTCATGTCCCCAAATTCCCAAGTTTCTGGTGTGAATATCAGAATCATTAGAAACTAGCTATTTCAAAGTTCTTAGCTCCTAGAGTGCACTGGCCTCTTAACTGGACTTTTATAAATGACCTGGTTTGATCTATATGAAAACTGGGTAAAATTCTGTTTGCTATGTCTAATTCCAACTAATACTGAAAATAATTGCTTATTGCTCTGAGGGTTGCCCTACAAAATATGGGTTGCCAGGTCTCCAGGTGTACAGGTCTCAGTAAATTGTTGTGTTTCTCTTGGTCTCCAGATAAAGAGGCATAATTCAGAATAAGAAATATTTTTTTTAAAGATGTTAAAGTGGATTTTGAAAATGGCAGATATGTACTCTGGTCATACATTTCAACTGTTCCTAGTTTGTTCCATAGAAGGCAGTTAAATGTGTGCTATCACTTTTACAATATTGATGCACCAATGATGGTGTAAAAATATTACCACTTTCATATATTTGTGAATTGGTGATTTACCAAAAAAAAAATATCTTGCTCCTTGGGGGAGCAGGGAGGGTATAAAAAGTAGGGTTGAAACTCTATGGAGAAGGAGCTGGGGGGTGGTTGGGGGGGGGGAGAGAGAAGGGATCTATGTAATTGCTGCAATAACATGTTTCATGTGTATGTCTATGTTTGATGTTTGTGCTCTGGACCAACTCATCCAGCTCCTGGACCCGTGATTTTCCAGTTCCTTCCCTTTAGTTTTAATGGTTTAATCTACAGTTATATGTTTTTTATATAGATATGTGATGTATTTTTATACATATGTGAGACATTGAATTTTGCTATTTATTATGTTGTAAACCGCTTTGAGTTCCCTCAAGTGTGAGAAAAGCGGTATAGAAATGCAGATAATAATAATAATAATAATAATAATAATAATAATAATAATAATAATAATATCTCAGCTGGCATTTGAAAACAATAGACATTGACAAAATCACAATCTGCCAACTGTAAAAGGCTACCCTGCTGGGATCTGCGCGCATCATCCGAAAATACATCACACAGTCCTAGACACTTGGGAAGTGTTCGACTTGTGATTTTGTGATACGAAATCCAGCATATCTATCTTGTTTGCTGTGTTATAAAATAATAATAATAATAATAATAATAATAATAATAATAATAATAATAATAACTATGTGGCCCAAATGATTCATTGGAACTTATGCCTCAAGTACCACCTCCCAGCAGCAAAGAACTGGTGGGATCACAAACCTGCAAAAGTATTGGGAAATGAGCAAGCAAAGATACTGTGGGACTTCCGAATCCAGACTGACAAAGTTCTGGAACACAACACACCAGACATCACAGTTGTGGGAAAGAAAAAGGTTTGGATCATTGATGTCGCCATCCCAGGTGACAGTCGCATTGATGAAAAACAACAGGAAAAACTCAGCCGCTATCAGGACCTCAAGATTGAACTTCAAAGACTCTGGCAGAAACCAGTGCAGGTGGTCCCAGTGGTGATGGGCACATTGGGTGCCGTGCCAAAAGATCTCAGTCGGCATTTGGAAACAATAGACATTGACAAAATTACGATCTGCCAGCTGCAAAAGGCCACCCTGCTGGGATCTGCGCGCATCATCCGAAAATATATCACACAGTCCTAGACACTTGGGAAGTGTTCGACTTGTGATTTTGTGATATGAAATCCAGCATATCTATCTTGTTTGCTGTGTCATAATAAAATAATAATAATAATAATTCTTTATGTTACCATAAATCTCTATTGAGAAGGGTATTGTGGATAAAATGGTAATCACTAATGAAGATCACCATCCTTTTAAATATCTACTGCCAGATAATCTGGGATAAACAGAAAACTTTGGATCACATCCTGGAATATAGGGCCACATCCTGGAAGGGCCGCTGGTCAGTCTGATGGGATTTAACTTGGCAGGCCCAGCTGTTCAGTGTAAATGCAACTATTATTTCCTACTCCTCTGGTCTCTCTGGACTCCGCTATGCTTGATATGGGACCAGAGCTGTTTTCAGGAACTGAATTTGTGCTCTGGACCAACTCATCCAACTCCTGGACCCATGATTTCCCAGCTTTACAATTTATTAGGTGGGGCTCTGCTAGATTGCAGGCTCAACTCTACTTCACAGGGCAACTCATTGCTCAGGGCTGGACATGGTATTTGAGAGTTCCCTTCCATGGCCTTGGACTCTTTGAGTAACAGTGGGACTAGGTTGGATAGGGCTTCTTTGTCCAAAGAATTACATAAGCCCTGCATATGTTGTGAGATTTGCTCTTGCTCAGTGAAAGGTGGAAAGGAGTCCTTTGTGCTTTTTTGTGTTTGTATAGCATACTCCTTTGAGCTTCCTGAGCTCAGCTGAGGACATTTTACTCTTGAGACTTAGGGAAGTATAATGCCGTTAACAAACGGCTTGGAAAAATGCCCTTTTTTGCTAATTCAAATCTCAAGCAAAGAAGTCATAGAGGTATTCAATCTGAGTAAAAACTTAGTATGGCTCTTGTTTGACAGTTTCCAGAAGTCAGATTTTCAACTGCATGAAGATCTGCTTGTTTTGAATCTAACTTTAGCAAGATTTGCAGATGCCTTCTAGCTAGCTGTACAGGGATTGCTCCTCTGTAGTTGCAGATTGTCAAACAAACTTTTTTAAGAGTAAGAACCATTTTGGTGGAGCTTCCTATTTCATGAAACTATTGATTGCTGTGTGCTTCACATGGGTATGGTAAACATTGTGAGGAATATAAGAGTTTAGAAGTTGGACGACCAACATCTAGAGGAAATACCTATCGTGTGAGGATTTTTGTTTTAAGATGGCAATTATTCCCCTTGCTTGTCCTCCTTACATCCTCTGAAGATGCCAGTCACAATGTAGGTGAAATATCAGGAGCAAAATGCTGCTAGAACATGGCCATACAGCCCAGAAACTGCACAGTGATTCTGGCTGTGAAAGCCTTTGACAATACACTGGAAAGTATGTTTTTCCACAATTCATCCATGACTCAGGAGCCCTGGCTTTAATTGCCTATTGTATAAATTTCCCTGCATTGGCATACTATACCTCCTTGGCCTAATTGTGCCTATTTATGTTTAACAATGACATTTCTAAGTCACTGTGTCCTGCATTAATTGGTCATTTGCAAATGTATTCCTAATAAGCTTGTGATTAGCCTTCTACATCCTAACCTCAACACTTTCCCATAGAGTGTTTCCTAAGCCTTTGTCTTCTCTTTCCTGCCTCTGTGGTTTATGAACTGAAATTATTGGTCATGTTTCCCTTGTTCCATATAACTCAGACCTATGAATTCTGCAACCTATAGAGGATTGCTCTATAAAGCACTCTGTTGAGGGCAACCGAATCAATAAATAAAATGTATGGGTTTGGAGTTAAAAGAGGAACATTTCCATCTTTGTTTTATACTCTCAGTCTCTTGGTTTCTCAATTGCTGTGGAAAACTGCCATGAGCATCATCTAAGCATGGCACAAAGCCACACAGAAACCTTGTAAATTTCACAGAAGTGGGAATGGAGGTTGCTTATAATAATCACTTTCCCGGTCACTTTCAATGCCATATACCTGAATATCTCAATATCTCATGCAAAAGCTGTCTGTCTGTCTGTCTGTCTGTCTGTCTGTCTGTCTGTCTGTCTATCTATCTATCTATCTATCTATCTATCTATCTATCTATCTATCTATCTATCTATCTATCTATCTATCATCTTAAAAAGGAGAAAAAATACATTGGAATCAAACATTGTAATCTTACCAGGCCAGGCTAGTCGCAATCCTGACCTATTAACAGTCATAGACCTGATCTATTTGAACCGATGGAATACTTTCCAGTCTAGGAGGGGATTGTCAAATGACAGAGGTAATTACCAAAATGCAATATATATTGTCTTATTTTTCCATGTTGTGATGAACATAGTATGCTCTCAATCTCTGATTCAATACATAAGCTCCTTAGGGGACTGTCAATATAGAAAAATATTATCATACACACCTCATATTGGCCACTATCCTGCAACAAGATGTTAATGACAATTCACTTTTCAAATGGTTATTTTTTTTTGTTTAAGGACTTTAATAAAAATGGCTTTTATCCTGCATTCTCTTCAAAGATCCAAATGGATTCAGGATTTTGTGATTGTGTGTGATTGTCCCCAACAGGTGGCTTTGCTTTACTGCTGGGGCAAGAGTTAGGGGTGGCCTGAACTGGTTGACGAGAAGTGACAAATGTCAGGTCATGTTAAGTCATTTGAACTATGAAGAAATTGGTCACTGTTGAATTTTTTATTTTAAATTCACTGCAGAGAGAGATGCGGGATCATATATGCACATAATCACACATCAGTATAGGAATATATCAGTATCCATATTGCCTAAGATGAACTCCCCCACAATGTCCATATTACATGTAGCACTAATGATGCAAATGCAGGGTCTATGCATATTTGTAAAATATGAGGTGAATAAGATTTTTTTTCAGGTATAGACAGATCGTAGGAGAACAAGGTTGCTACACTGAGATATTGTAAGGCCACAATAGAAATGATGGTACTTGTGTTGATACAAATTAATGTGCTCATTTTTATTATACAAATAAGAGTCAATGTGTTCTGAATATCATCAGAACAATCCTTTTTCGATGTTCCCATTTGTATTTCAAAGGAAGCCTCTACTGAGGTCAATGGAGATTTCACTTGAAATGCTAATAGAATGCTCAGGGAAAAGGATTTTGTCAGGACTATGGCAGGAAATAAATTCCTTCCTGATCTAACATCATTTGGATTTTTTGTGTGCCAAACCAGCTACATGAGGTACATTCATGCAATACATAGCACACTCAGCCTATAACCAGAGGGTTTTTTAAAGGTTCACCACCCCCCAGTATTTCAGATTTTTTTAAAACTGGTTTACTCATGAATTGGTTGACCAGTTAAAATTCATGAGTAAACAAGTTTTTTTTTTACAAAAACTGAACATTTTGGGGGGGGGAAGGGTTGAACCCTTTCCCCCCCCCCTTGGCTACAGGCTTGATGCACACCTATGCAGCTTGAGTGTTAGATCGACATCCAGCCATTATCCTCTCTCTAGGTAAAAGTAAAGGTTTCCCCTGACGTTAGCTCCAGTCATTTCCAACTCTGGGGGTTGGTGCTCATCTCCATTTCTAAGCCGAAGAGCCGGCGTTGTCCATAGACACCTCCAAGGTCATGTGGCTGACATAACTGCATGGAGCACCGTTACCTTCCTGCCAGAGCGGCACCTATTGCTCTACTCACATTTGCATGTTTTCGAACTGCTAGGTTGGCAGAAGCTGGGGCTAACAGCTGGAGCTCATTCGAACCCCGGATTCGAACCTGTGACCTTTTGGTCCCCAAGGTCAGCAGCTCAGTGCTTTAACACAGTTCACCACCAGAGGCCCCTCTCTCTACTTAGCTTGAAATACTTGGTTGAGCCATGTGGAGTCAGGTTTCTTGGCCGGCATGTGTTGTTTATTTGTAGCACAACATGATATGGATTGTGTGGACATATATGTGAGAGGCAGTCAATCAGATTTGGAAGTTTATTAAACTATTAGTAAAAATGCAGAATTGAGGTTGAGTGTGACCTCACTCCAGTCAAATTATTAATAAAACACAGTTGGAACCATTGCAGAGAGAACCGTGTAGAGTAGGAGTCCGGAGCCTTGCCAGAATCGGTCTTGCGAAAGATCAGAGATATGGAGGAGCCCAGCAGCAGCTACCAGCACTGTGGATACATTCTTTCCCCTTTTATTACAACCTAGTCCTTAAATAAATTTGTACTATGGTGTTTTATCTGCTACTCTTGACTCTTTGTATTTTCTTTGCCTCCATTGACTTTCTGTCCCTCCTTTGCCTCTGGCAGCTGGCCCCAGTAACCACCTGGCCACATGGCCCCGGAATGGGTTCCCCTTCCTTCCTTCCTCCTTAATACAAACCCTCTGTACCCCAACTAACCCCTTTGCCAACTATTGCCCCTGTGGATGCCCTGTTCCCGTGGTCGTGAACTGCCAAAACCTGTGGACCCCTTTTTATGTATAAAAATCATATTTTCTGCTTTATATAAAACCTTTGAGAATCAAGCCACCGATCAAGCTCAGGTAATCGTTCACCCACTCATCATGACCTCGAAGTCCCCCCCAGCACTTCCAGGTCATCATAACAATGGATCCAATCACCCATCATCTTTACCCATACACCCAGCTGTGTCAAGGATAACAGGATCCTGATACCAGGCCTCCTGTCCTTTGTGCAGCTACCTGCACATAATAGAGGCATTAATCACTTGGCGCTTCTGCCCTCATACCGGGAAGCCATGCCTTGTCTTCCCAAAAGGACATTTCCCCTTTCTCAGGACTGGATTGTCTAATCCTATCACTTTGGACAATACTCTGTACAATGGACATGGGCACTGCAGGTGCCCAACCTGCCTTAATGGGTCACTCATAAATACAAAAGGACATCTCCATAATCATCAGGGACCTGATGGTCTCGCTTTGTTCATCCTGAAATAGGGACCAGATGTGTTGTAGCTCAGCTGTCCTTCAGCCTGACATAGAGTCTGAATTGGATTTCGGGCCCATCCAAGACTTTGACCGAAGCCCTGTAAATTTGCAGGTGCCTGAAGTAGTTGTTACAAAGGATCTTGTAATTGGGGAAGAGCATTCCGGGGAACATTCCAATGGTCAGTCAAGGCCGATTCAGCCAAATGGGGTTGTCAGATCGGAGGAGTGCTTCGATTTTGACCAAAGCGGGATGTTTATGAGAGACCGGAGCAAAAGGGAGAGTTTGAGAAGAAGTCAGCGCTTGACTTTCAGATGCGCTAATGAGGAACTTTCTCAAGTGAAGAACAACACTCCCTAGTTCTCATTGCGCTGTAGCCTTGAAATCTCTTTAAAGATGCCTTGCTTCCCTTTCCCTGCAATGGTGTCAACTTTGCTATTCATGTGAGAAGGATCCCTGTTTCGTGCTCTTGCTCCATGACTTCTCTACCAAGACTTTGCCTTCTGGATTTCGAGTATCTCTTGCCTTGTTATACCTTGTCTTCATAGAATCATAGAATCATAGAATAGTAGAGTTGGAAGAGACCACATGGGCCATCTAGTCCAACCCCCTGCTAAGAAGCAGGAAATCGCATTCAAAGCACCCCCGACAGATGGCCATCCAGCCTCTGCTTAAAAGCCTCCAAGGAAGGTTCAGTTGAACCTTGTTGCTTCCTAGCCATGTGGATTACAGTTCTTGGACTACCAGGGTTTTACTTCTTGTTCCTTGTTCTTGGCTGTTCCTGTTTGGACGGTGATTTCTTCATGGACTATTCTTGAAACTTTGTGGGACTAAGCACAGTTCCAGTTGTGGATTACAACATTGAGAGACTTTATTGGACTTTCATTTAGGACAGATAAATGCTTTGCTCTGTGGATATTCCACTCTACTGACTTTGAACTTCATTTGCTTGCAGTTGTATATATTCTTCAATAACCTGCTGAATTGCTCATATTCCAGGCTCCAGTGTGGTTTTCAAGGTGCTCAGGCAGCCTTGGGGTGCAACAAGGTGATTCATTCACAAAACTGCTTATTTCGTTGTCTCCTGGACCATCCTGCTTCCTGTTAGCCATTGGAGAGCAGAAATCTGTATTGGAAGTACGGGATACTTTCTAATTGGCAGTCCCTCCAATGGAATGCCTCCCAGCTGGCCCAGATGTCAATGAAGCTCTGCCAATCAGCATGAAGCCAGCTCCAGCTGGGGTGTCTCTGTATCTTAACGGGTCTCTGTATCTGTGCTCCGAGGTTCCACTATTCCCAGTTCAGATCTCGCTATCCGCAACCCATTAAAATTGCTTGATTTCAGAATCATTCATTTAATAGATTTTACACAACTTTTGACTTAGTAGGTAACAATTGTTTGGCCGTATCTATTCTTTTGGGGAGTAGTAATTGGATATAGATCCAATTACTACTAGATTCCTAAATGGGAGGTGAGAAAATTAATGCAGCTTTCCAGAAATTGTGGGGTTACTACTTTCAGCATTCTTTATCACTAATTATGCTGACTAAGAGTGTTGGGACTTGCAACCAAAAACACCTGGCGTACATATATCAAATTCAAGGTCCACAGGTCAAATCCAGCCAATGATGTTATCTTATGTGGTCCTTCAGATGCTGGACTACAACTCTTATATTCCTCATCATTAGGCATCATGACTAGAGGTAATGTGATTGAAGTTTGAACTATGTTGTCATGATAGTGCAATTTGAATTTAGAAAGATGGCTTGTGGATATGATATCTAACTTTAACATGTCATTTCACCTTTATCCAGTTTCAGAGCCACAAGTATTATTGGGATGCAATTCCCATTATCCCCAGTCCATATGGCAGATAATTGTAAGTGATGGGAGGTGTTGTTCAATAACATCTGGAGATCAAAATTGGGCGAAAACTAAAGAGCACCAACTACTTCATAAAACATATATAGTTGGGTCTCTGTATCCATGGATTCTCCACCCATAGATTCAGTGGTCTTTGGAAGGTAACAATAAGGCTGATGTGGCCCTCAATGAAAATTAATTTGACATCCCTGAGCTAAAGGGATGCATAATTGCAAACCAGCACAAGTCAAGATACCAGGAAAGATAGAGAGGAAACTGGGTTGCTGTGAGATTTTTGGCTGTATGGTCATGTTCCAGAAGCATTCTCTCCTGACGTTTTGTCCATATCTATGACAGGTATCCTTAGAGGTTGTGAGGTATATTGGAAACTAGGTCAGTGAGGTTCATATATCTGTGGAAGGTCCAGGGTGGGAGAAAGAGCTCTTGTCTGTTTGAGGCAAGTGTGAATGTTGCAATTAATCACCTTAATTAGCATTGAAAAGCCTTGCAGCTTCAAAGCCTGGCTGATTCCTGCCTGGGGAAATCCTTTGTTGGGAGGTGTTAGCTGGCCCTGATTGTTTCATGTCTGGAATTCCCGTTTTCAGAGTGTTGTTCTTTATTTACGGTCCTGATTTTAGAGTTTTTTTTTTTAATACTGGTAGCTGGATTTTGTTCATTTTCATGGTTTTCTCCTTTCTGTTGAAATTATCCACATGCTTGTGGATTTCAGTGGCTTCTCTGTGTAATCTGGCATAGTTGTTGTTAAAGTGGTCCAGCAATTCTGTGTTCTCAGATAATGTACCGTGTTATATAAACCTCACTGACCTAGTTTCCAATATATCTCACAACCTCTAAGGATGCCTGCCATAGATGTGGGTGAAACGTCAGGAGAGAATGCTTCTGGAACATGGCGATATAGCCTGGAAAACTCACAGCAACCCAGTGATTCCAGTCAAGAAAGCCTTCAACAACATATAGTGAAGAAACTCAGATGTGCTGTCTGCTGTCATAAAATCTAAATGCCACAAGAGCAAGTGGCATAATGCAAATCACACCTAACAAATATATTATGAAATTCTCTTAAGAAAAACATATTGCTTTGAGGCCTTTCAGGTTGACTTTGTACCCAGATCATGAAACTTTCCTATGCTACACTTAGTTGCTTGTTTGTTGTAAAACTTTCTCCCTTACTTAATATGTACACTTGAAACACACACAAAATTGAATTAGCCCTAATTACAGTAATGTGTGTGTGTATTCTTTTTATTTCATACTTCTAATTGAGAGTCCTATCTCCAATGTACTTACTACCAACTGGAGGAATTAATTGCTAGGAAGAAACTATGTTTCTGTTCCTTCAAGATAAAGAGATTATTCTAGCCCTTCTACTGGTGTTCACGAAAATAAAATAAAGCAGGATTTCCCTAAATAATTATAATTTAGTAGTTGAAGCATACTTTTATTGCAGTCCCAACTAATGCCAACAGAAGATATTGTAGGCAGAAATCCTATGTCTGAGAAAGACCAATTGAGCACACTTGCCAATAGAACTGTACAGACAAATAAAGTTTAATAGCAATAAACCAGTTAAGGCGTACAGAATTACTCAGTTTTAAACTTGCAATGTCACTTTGAAAAAGTATTTGTTGTGGCTAAATGTGACTCAATAACATTAATGACATTTTGGTGTTGTTTTTAATTTTAGGGCAAGGTATTGTCATTACTTCTCTTTATTTTGTAAATGCTCCACCTTTCCCCTTTTAGGATCAATAAAACCTTTCTCCAAGGAGGCCCAAGACAGCTTATAGAATAGCTGAAAACAGAATACACACACACACAAACACACATTAAATACACAATCCCATTAAATATCTTTTTTACACAAGATAACAATATAGCACTTCACATTAAAATACAGTACAGTCTCACTTATCCAACGTTCTGGATTATCCAACGCATTTTTGTAGTCAATGTTTTCAATATATCATATTTTGGTGCTAAATTCATAAATACAGCAATTACTACATAGCATTAATGTGTAATGAACTACTTTTTCTGTCCAATTTGTTGTATAACATGATGTTTTGGTGCTTAATTTATAAAATCATAACGTAATTTGATGTTTAATAGGCTTTTTCTTAATCTCTCATTATCCAACAGATTCGTTTATCCAACGTTCTGCCGGCCCGTTTATGTTGGATAAGTGAGACTCTACTGTACTTTTTTTATCTCACTCAGTTAAATAAACTTTATTCTGCCTCACTCAGTTAAATACATGTTTAAAATAAAAGGCATTGACTGTCCATTGAAATGAACTGAAGAGGGAGCCAATGTACCCTCCCTTGAGAGTGAGTTCCACAGTATGGGAACGTATGTGTTTTTCCCCATCCACTTTACTTGTATGCTTTGGTGGGACCAAGATAAAGCCATTCTCTAAAGATCTTAAGTTTTGTACAGACTCTTATAGAAATATGCAGTCTAGATACAAAGCAGTGTCTTTTATTACCCATTCTAGTGAGACAGACTAGAAGGATGCCATAGTAAATGGTATTTAATTCTCCTAAGAGATCCATAAGAACAAATAGGGATCCTAAGAGATCCATCAGAACAAATGTGCTCCTTATATAGAGGAGAACTCTTTGAATGGAGAAGGGTAAAAGGAGTTAAGGGTGGTAGGATCTAGATGGAGATGGAGGGAGTTGGGAGTCTTCCCATGGCACCAGCACAGGCAATGCCCTCTCCATCCCAGAATCTCCTGCAGATCAAAAGGAGGCAGCAAAGGCTCCTTTCACAAGTGACATAGATGCAGGTGCAGGGAGCAAAAAGTTAGTGAACTACTTCATTATCTTCTTTGAATACAGGATGCTGAGCTAATGAGGTAAATTGGGTGGATTAATTACTGGTCATAAATTAGCTCAGCCCAGTTAAAACAAAGCTCCTAAATATCATGCAACCCTAACTGACATCTCTGGCTAAGCTGGCTCTCTAACCTCCAGAACATACTTTTGGACCACTCTTTATGACTTTGGACTGCTCCAAACTTTTTTCTCCCTTTGAAATGTGGACTTATGGGATCACATGTCCATCACCCCATCTAAGCTTTGGGGCTGGACTGACTTTCACTCACCAGTTCTTGTGCATGATAAGTGTGTTCACGTGGGCACTCACTGACCTTAAAGAATCTCTGGAAGTGGGACAAAATTACAGATTGCCTTCAATATCCCAATATCGAGAGATATTGAAGGCTAATTCCCCAATAAGATGGAGTTCAATATTTTTATTTCTTTTCAATTATGCATTACCACATGCTCTTTTAAGCAGAATAAGAGGCTAGCTTTCCACAGGAGGGAATTCACTTTGCATCTTATTAACTTGGCAAATCCTCCTGTAGTTGCTTTTGAAAGTAAAAACATCAAAACCTCCTTAATTGCCACCACATCTCTACAGAATTTCAGAGATCCATTGAGTCTAAACCCAACAGGTAGTGATATATCCATATCCAAGAAACTATGAAATGCTAGATAGGAGTACACCCCCTCTTAAGACACAGGTCTGCAGTTTTGAGTACTCTTGGACTTGACACTGAACCTGGAGGCCCAGGTTTCTGTGATGGCCAGGAGTGCCTTTGCACATGTAAAACTTGTGTGTCAACTGTACTCATTCCTCAAGACACCTGATTTGGCTACAGTGGTACATGCTCTAGTAACTCTCCATTTGAATTACTATAATGACCTCTACATGAGCCTGCAATTCGGATACTTCAGTTGGTTCAAAATGGAGTAGGAATTGCTAGTTATTTTAGTCTTCCCATCCATTTATTCCATTCTTTAATAAATCCACTTGAGGCTAGGGATAAAATATTGCAACTTATGCAGGATCCAAAACAACATAAATGTTGTTTGACTATTAAAAATTATAAAGAGCTATAGAAATGAAAAGACAACCTCCTGCCACTTTTATACAATCTGGAGTAATTCAATGGCAGCAGACATGCTCCTTTTTCACTCCTATGACCCACATCCATTAAAATCTTTTGGTCACCTTATTTGACAGGTGGACAGCTTTGGGAAACCCTGAAAACTTCCAAGATTATCAATTCTTCTCTTTCAAACAATCCACCACCTCCAAGAAGCCATAGCAGTGGATTGGGGGAGGGGGTGTCCAATAATGATTCATTGGGTGAAAAAAATTGATGGAATCGCAGTTCAATAAGTCATCCCTGGTGTTTAAAGAAAGCAGCAACATTCACCAAGTCATCCCAAACAAATAACAGCTCATTACCCCCAGAAAGTGACATAATTACCAGTTATCTCATGTCAGTGCCTCTTACATATTACACATAACTTTCAAATCCCAATGCAATTTTATACTTGGGAATAATAAATCAGATGTACTTTAAGTAGATGTCATAGATGTGCACTCTCTGATTGTTGGTGGTTGATCATATGCTGAAGATTTGAGAAATGTGGGGAAAAGGGTTTCCAAAGGAATTGATTGAAGAAAGATTTTGGCAGAGTAACAAACTCTTGTATGAGAGTATGGGTGATTTAAAAAACAACAACAGCAAAACATTTCATTCCAGGCATTTGTATTCAGTTTCTCTCCCTTCCCCCCCCCCCTCTCTCCTCTCTTCTCTCTTCTCTCCCCCCCCCCCCCCCCCCTTTAATATCAGCATGAGAGTTAATGGTCCATCAGATGTCTTTCAAGTATGGGAAGTGCTGATGCTGCTTTGACTATAGGAACATTAATGAGAGGATGACTCAACATTTAATAAAGATGAACCTTCATGCTTGGTCAGATTTTATGAGCCTATTATTTGAAAATTATTCAAATTATCATTCACCTTTTAGAATCTATTTTATTTCCTCCAACAGTGAATTATAATTCCTATTGTTTAGAAATCTATTTCTCATTATTTTGATGCCTGTGGAAACAGAAAGGCTATCAATAGTGTTTTTTCTTTTGCTAAAGGACAGCTATGTGTGAAATTATATAATGAGATAATTAGTTGAAATTTAAAAGAAAAAAATATGCACCTGGACCATATTACTGTGATGATTTCCATGGTCAGAAATTAGCAGACTGGTACTAATGGCATGTGGTGCCACAATGCATCACATGATGGAATGGGGAGTGTGCTCATTTAAGACCTTACTACCTTTTTTTGTGTCTTTCTACATTGTTCTTTGAGAACAAAGTAGAACAGTGTGAGTTTTACTGGTTGCTTCAGGGATGGGTAGGATCCCCTCCCCCCTTTGCCTGGGATTTTTTGCCTGCCCCTTACTGTGGAACAGTGATACAGTGTTCCCTCACTTATCACGGGGTTACGTTCCAGGACCACCTGCAATAAGTGAAAATCCATGAAGTAGGGATGCTAGGCTTCACCTTAGGAAGGAAGTAGAAAGAGGAAGGAAGGGAAGAAGGGAAGAAAGAGGCAGGGGAACATGGTGCCATCTCCTTATCCTCTCACTGCCGTTTGGCCTCCTTCTCCGCCCCGCCGCTCACACCTGACTGAGACCGCCACCACTGTAAATCATAATTTTTTTATGATTTATAATATTATTTTAGTGTTTATTAAAAAATCGCAAAACGGTGAGTCCGCAAAAAGGGAACTGCGAAGTAGTGAGGGAATACTGTAATTTACTTAGTGTGGTTTCATTTGGCAGGTGGTTGGAGAAAGATTTTAAGAATTCAGTGCACACATTAGGCACTTCTTTGGTGATGGATATGGTTTTGGAATGGCCTTCACATGTCCTAGGAACTGAAGAAGCAAACTATTTTTAACAATAGTTGGAAAGTATGATGTCACCTATTAAGTCTTTGGGCTTGTATGAGAGTGCCCAGAGTTTACCTTCCAAAAAGCAGCCTTCCAAAACACAACCTTTGGACTGCCCTTAAGTCTCAAGTCTTTTGCCCAAGGGAAAGCTGGGGATGTAGTCTAGGGCAGACAGAGACCTACATGAAATTTCTCATCACTTTTTCCTCATTCAATTTACTTAAACAGATATAAATGAAATAATATGCCCCCCTTTTCATCCAGTTCTATATGGCCCCATCTACACAGTCCTAAAACATAACCTGGGAAATGGATTAGCCTGAGGCATCGAGATGACTTTTCAGGCTAATCTATTTGAACCTGGAGTAAACCCAATTTTCCAGGTTTAATCCAGGTTTAAAAATACCTCAAAAAATCTGGAACTTCCCTAAAGGTCAAGACCTTTGTCGGTATGGGGTCTGTGGAGACACATACCTGGGATCACAAAATGGAATCCCAGCTGTCTGTGCAAACAGCCATCTGACTCTTCTAGCTTCTTGGGCTCCTCAGGTTTGGTCTTCATCCCAAGTAAAACCAGCATTTAAAATGCCAAATTTCGCTTGGACTTTCGTCGTCGTCGTCTCACTCGTTCAGTCGTTTTTGACTCTTTGTGACCTCATGGACCAGTCCATGCCAGAGCTCCCTGTCGGCTGTCACCATCCCCGGTTCCTTCAAGGTCGAGCCAGTCACTTCAAGGATACCGTCCATCCATCTCGCCTTGGTCGTCCTCTCTTCCTTTTTCCTTCCATTTTCCCCAGCATCATGATCTTCTCCAAGCTTTCCTGTCTTCTCATGATGTGGCCAAAATACTTCAACTTTGCCTCTAATATCCTTCCCTCCAGTGTGTGTGTGTGTGTGTGTGTGTGTGTGTGTGTGTATGTGTATATATATATATATATATATATATATATATATATATATATATTAAAGGAGATCATAGTATGCTGGAAAAGTACTTGGAACAATTATTGATATTTCCAATAACATTTCTCTGAAGTGATATGAATCAAATACATCCCATCAATGATACTCTAGAGCAGTGGTTCTCAACCTGTGGGACCCCAGATGTTTTGGCCTACAACTCCCAGAAATCCCAGTCAGTTTACTAGCTGTTAGGATTCCTGGGAGTTGAAGGCCAAAACATCTGGAGACCCACAGGTTGAGAACCTCTGTTCTAGAGCTACTACCACCTCTAAAATTGAGTAGATTAAAAAATAGTCTGCCTCAAAAGGAAGAAGCTTTCTATGGGGTATATGTATAATGAATATGGATTGCAATAAACCACTAAAATTGCACTATTCATATGCTGTAATGTGTGATATCGATATGGTTTAACTGGAAAAAAAATGTATATATGGAGCAAACCATTACAGAATAAAGTACAAAAAAATCTGTTCAGAACCTAACCATTTATTGTACAGCATTGTGTGAATAATAGTCATAACCAATAGTCATAATAGTCATGACTCTTTAATGACATGGAATATTAATTTCTAGATACCTGGATAGATGCTGAAGTGATCACCAATGCAGTCAACTTTCAGAGGTTTTGCAATGGCATAGTGACATAGTTAAAGTACTTTAGTATGGATCCTTCATTTTGTATAAATATAAACTGGAAAACGATATGGTAAAACCTTGAAAGTGACTTATACTTTACTGTTACCTTCAACCTCAAATCTAATTCAGCAGAGGTCATGATAACTTAAAATTTACTAAAGATCTTGTAAATAATCTCATACAGTTTTTTCACACAGGTCTTATCCAAGTTCAACAATGTCACATTCCACAAATATGGGTGTAGGAAATGTGAAGCATCAATCCTCAAGACTTTGCCACCATAGTGCCTCTTTACTAGTGCTTATTCCTAATGACATATTTGACATTTTTATCCTTAACGTGATTTTCAGGGAACGTCATTCCTGTGTCAGTGTTTATGTCACCCATCCAACTATGTTTCCTCCAAGAAGTCATGGGAATCCTTTGCATTATTATGTTACAATGAAGCTAGAAGCTGAAAATGTGCAGTAACAAGCCACAAGCTGAAAATTCCCAGTATCAAGTCACCATGCTTTTAGCAACTGATGAAATACATGCCTCAAATGTTATCAACAAAAACCAGCAGGGAGCATGCTGCCAATTTGCGACAGGATAAACCCAATATATGAAATGTATGAAACAGTTTAGGGCAGTTCGACTTAGGGAATGCAATGCTTTTAAAATTTCCATTTACTTTGTGCTTCCCCTCTCCCATGAGTGGTAGAAAGTTCTTCAGGAGCGCATGCAATTCAAAAACTCCCCTAATCTTCTGGCACACCCATTTCTTTTGACTGCTGCTCTCTTCTTCAGAAGAAGGCCACAAGAGGTGGACCTTCATGTTCTCTCTTTATGTAAATCCACTGCCATTCTGCTTTTGTTTCTCACTGCTTTCCCCCTGCATGCTGCTGATAAAGGAATTTTCCCAGCACGGACTTGTATTGCTTTGGGAAAAATGTGTAGAATTCTTTCAATTTTAAGTCTACCCATTTTCTGCACAGATATCTATAGCACTGCAGGATACACTTTATATAAGCAGTCCAGTTGCTTCTGCTGTGATACCTCATTTTGTGGGGTGTGTACAAATCAAGGCACCTAAAATAGAGATAAAAGGTTTTTCCCCCCAAGCACAGCAGGGTTCTCTGGAGATTTACACATATGGAACAGCTGTTTTTTTGCACAAAGGTCTCTTACTACCTTTTGCCTGAGGCAGTTACTGGAATTGAATTCAGATGCTATTGTTTTATTTCTGTGCTCCAGTAATTTGGTATCATTTACTAATCCTGGGCTGATGTTTTCAGTCATTACTGATCTTGTATTTACCATTAATGTTTCTTTCTCTTCCATTTCATTAGGCTGAGAAATAAATGGAATCAGTATTTAAAAAGGCAAATTTATCAATATGAACTCAAGAAAGTTGATTTTTAAAAAAATCGAATGAGTGACCCAATATAACATGTTTTATTTGAGCTTTAGTAGAATAAGCAACTTAAGAGCACTGAAGTGTGCCTTCTCTTTGGTTCATTTGATTACAAATGGAAGTGAACAAATTAAAATGCTTACAGAGGATTCATTAAGTGATTTCAAGATTCTTTCTTTCTTTCTTTCTTTCTTTCTTTCTTTCTTTCTTTCTTTCTTTCTTGGCAGCAGGGAAATGCTGGCTGGCTAAGTAATTTTAATTTTTAAAGGCTTTCCTGGGGGAGGAATGGGGAGAGGGTTACAGCCCTCTGAGTTTTATGTGCTGATTCAACACGAGAGGGCTGTGCAGACTGCCCCCTTGGAAGCCCCAGAACTTCCAAGGAGGCAGTCGAGACAGCAGGCATACTGAGTTAACCCAGGTCTTTCAAGGAGACCCAGATCTAATCCACTATCTAATTACTTTGAAATAAAGCAGAGTTTTCCTGCTTTGTCCCAAAGGAATTCATTTTTGCCAGAGGCGTCGTTCAAGTAAAAATGTGGGAGGACATGCTTTTTAGGTGCTGTCTAAATGCACCCTTAGTTTTCATACTGCTGGAAAGCTGAGAAGAAGGAAGCATGAGTTTTCCATCTTGGATTATAATATGGGACAGGAAAAAAGAAATCAAGACTGTAATTTTTGTTGTTGATTGGAAACAACCATTTTGAGTCACTGAAAGTAATATTTCATTCCAAACAATTAAAAATGTGGTGATATTGTTGCTAATATAGCTTAGTTACTCTAAGGACTTTATCAAACTAGTCCACTGTGCCATTTGATAAGGCAGTAAAACATGGGTTTGACAATGCAACTGTTAGATGGATTTGTAATTGGTGGACAGACCAAAAAGTAAGGATGCTCACCAATTCTTTTACTCACCTTTTCATTTTGGAGTGAAATTACTAGTGCAGCACCAGAGGGTTCACTCCTGGGCCTGGTGGTCTTCAACATCTTTATCAGTGATTTGGATGATGGTGTCATTTAGAAATGATACCAAATTAGAAGGTGTAAGTCATTATCTAAAGGACAGCATCAGAATTCAACATATGTTTGGAGATTTGTGTTAAAATACAAAATGAATTTCAATAGGGATAAAATAAAAGGTGCCACACTTAAGCAGAAGAAATAAAATGCACAGAAATAAGATACGTGACTTGAAAACAGTACACGTCCTAGAAAGGGGCTCCCCCTTTCACCAGCTGTTTAATCAAGCTTTAAACTTATAAACAGAGTAGGAGGTTTATTGTGTATGTGTTATTTACCTTTTTAAACTTTTGTACACTTTAATTGATTTTACAAATGTTTTATGAAATGATTGTAATGGTTTTTGAAAACTGCTCAGGGAAAAAGATAGCATAGATATTAAACAAATGGATGTTTAGAATAATTTTTGATGGTGGGAGTTTAACAAAACTATGTGAAACAACATTTGTAATTGCTACTTTGAATTAAAAGTTGTCCTTGGCTCGTAAAGGGTGGACCATTTTAATTTCACATTAGCCACATCAGTGAAATCCAGGTGTTAACAAGGTAAAAAGGACTTGATGAAAGCATGAAAAAATAAATTGCCTTCTGTAGGCTTGTGTGTTCACAGCCAATTTGATGGAAGCGTCAGCAAATTGATCTATTGTCTGAAGTCCTGAACTTTTAGACTCATTAAAGTCAAAGAAGTGCTTGATCCCTTTGCAGAGGAGGTAACTCTTTTGATTCCTCTCCAAGAGTATTGAATTAGGAGTGTGCTTTGTCAAGCTATAAAAACGTGCTTTTAATATGATGTGTTTACTGCAGGCTCTGCCAAATGTGCCTTCACAGAGGGAAAGGAACACCAGGACTTAGAACACTTCCTGTCTGAGAATAAATTTCAACCCTGCTTAAAATAATAAGATTGAAAACCTCACTGAAATGTGACAATGAAATATTTATGCTGCATCTATTTGCTATTCAAAGACATTTGCTAAGTCTGACAATTATGAACCCTAGGCGAGGGTTTCCGCTTCTGGCCTACACCAAAACTGAGGTGCCTCCTTCACCTTGTGCATGACATTCAGACTTGTAAAAATGGGGCCCTGCCCATCAGCAGACCCAAATCATTGCCAGCATGGTGTACACCAGAGCCTCTCAAATATGACCAATGTGGCCCAGGGATAATCGCAGACCATGATAAGTGGGTTTGAGGCTGCACCTCTTTCACCTTGTGCATGCCTTTCAGAAGTTGTAAAATGGGGCCCTGCCCATCAGCAGACTCAAATCATTGTCCACAGTGTACTCTAGAACATCTCCATATGGCCAACATGGCCTAGGGATGATCACAGGCCATGCCAAGTGGGTTTGAGGCCGCGCCTCCTTCACTTTGTGCATGCCATCCATAACTTGTAAATAACAGGCCCTGCCTATCAGCAGACCCAAGTCATTCTCACCAAGGTGTACAACCAAAACATCAGGAGAGAGACATTTTCCTAATTTAGCAGTAACAGGAGTTAACCATCCCAACGATGCCTCTTCTGCCCTTCAGATCAACACAGGCCATGGAAACGAGGCTGAGACATTGGCTGTAGGGACCTCTATGTGGCTGTCGGCTGGCTCAGTGCACACAGCTATGCCCACAGATCAGCACACAGCATCTACTCACCAACAGGATCGGTTCTGCAAAGACAGATACTGTAACTAACACAGCATGTGTCACAAGTAGGCACAATAGTCTCTGGATTACCATATCCCAGTGCTTTTAATTTTATCTACTGAATATCCCATCAAAGCAGTACGGGTAGATCCCTTATCTTTTTGGAAGCTCGAATAACCAATTGCAACTCTTCCTGAAGAGGGATTGGTCAAATCCTGAGGATGCAACTATTATACTGACCCGAAGGGTTCGAAAAAGCAGTGAGGACTGCCACCTAAATAATATTGATTCATGTTGGCCTCACAAATATGGGGTCAAATTTGCCTTAGGACTTTAAGGATCCCAGTGACTGTCACAGAACAAGGCTCACTCCCCTGACAAGCCATGGAGCATAGACATCAGGAAAAACTTGTGCCTCAAGCCAATAAGCAAGGGCTGATAACTTGGACCAAACCATCTGAGGGGCCAACCCCTTCCTATCCAATAAAATGGTAACTGTGCCCATATGCTCATATGGAAAAGGTATAACAAAAGCTTATTGCATACAGCTTATGAAATCAGAACTCCTGCATGGCTCTGACGTCGATTTTTCTTGAACGCGCAGCCAGGCTAAATTCAATGCCCTGACTATGGACTGTTCCCACTATTTCCACAGATGGACAAGCAAGCTGCAAAGGTGAAGACCTGAGTTGGGGGCAAGCAGACTGAAGCATTCCATCTGCATACTAAACAAAGCATCAGCAAGGGAATTATCACCCTAGCAATATGAAAAGCTCAAAACAGCATGTTATAGGTAAAATTTTTACCCTTTATAGGTAAAGGGTAAAATTTTCTCAAGGCCTATCATCTCAACTGACCTAAATGTTAAAGAATTAATAACCTGCATGATGACTTGTTTATAACAACAATAATGAACAGTGGAATATGTAGTTGAACGACCCATAGCTCCACAATATACTTATATAACAAAATTTCCAGGAATGGTAAATCAGAGGTGATCCTTCAAATGTGCCAAATATTGGGCCATGTCGGCACAACAGTGCCCATGAAGTAAACCCCAATCCCATGGCTCCAGAGGCAGCAGACATTATTTGAAGGGCTTGCTTCAACTATAGGTCCTACCACCAAAGGAATCCCATTAAATGTGATAAGAATTATAGCCAGATTGCCATGTCTAGCTTAATATCACAGGTAATTTGCAAATGATGATGTGATAACTTAGCCCGTGAAATAGTATCACAGAGCCAGAGCAGAAAAGCTCTCCTAAGAGCCACTACTCCACATGGGAAATTTAAGTGACCAATATTTTCCTGGAATTCATGTAAAGAGGCCTTGTTTCTGGTGACAAAGTGCCAGATCCTATTTATTAATTTAGAAATTTTACCGGGTGTAAATGAGAGCATTAATAAACTGGATCCAGTACATACCCTAAAATTGTTAGTCCAATGGTAGGGCACTCTGGTTTTCTGTGGCTGAAGGGACACCCATATGTCCAGCTATATCATGAAATGCCGAAGCAAAGTCCAACAATTCCCTGACCCATGCCTGCCAGAATAAGAATCCATCCAAATATTGAAATCCCTTGAGATAACTAGTACTTTGAGAGCCCATCCTAAAAGCACCAAATGTTTCAATGCAGCACACGAAACCAAGCAGCCCATCATGACAGCCTGATCCCTATAATACATCCCGTTGAATAGGGAACCTAACAGTTCAAAATGGCGAAAAGCAAACCTGATGTCACATTTGCTAACCTGGCTGCAAGGCCCACTGACCATAACTTTATTCATAGCAGTATCAAAAGAAGCATAAAGAACAATGTAAAGTTCATCAGGAAAGGTGTCATTCATCCATCTGTCCAGGGGTTAGGAAAGATGGTGAATGAGGCAAAACATCCGCAAGGCCTTCTCCGGGAGAATCCTTAAAGGGGAAACCGACATATGAGGCATAGGTAGAAAAGCAAATGGACCGAGTACCCTGCCCTCGGTCACTGCCCAATTAACTTTAGCGAGGACAATTAATTTCATGCCAATAATGGATTTCACATTCAGGGCTGCAAAAGAAGCTCTGAAAAACCTTGTGCAGGAAACTTAAGACCATCTCTGAAGCAGCTAAGTAAGTAACTGACTATAATAATTGGACTGGGGGCCCCTTATGAAAAACACCGGAGCCTAATGCTCCCTTTGAATTTTTTGTCTGTCCGGCTCCAACCCATTGGGCTTTCATTTATTACAAATTTGAATGCATGCAGCCTGTAACTGATGGCACAAACATGTATCAATTCGCATCCCCTTCAAGAGCAAATTTCTTAGAAAGAACACTCCCAATTTAATAAATGCTGTTGCGGTTGGTGCTACTGAGTCATCTAATGAAAGGACTGACCTGCCTTTACATTCCAAATTGTATCGACATAGACCGGATCAATAATATTCAGGTACTGAAAAATTGAGGAAGATCTGGAGGGTAGGCTTAACAAGCCCCCCAACAACATAAGGAACAAGAGAACCAATTGCCTCAAATCAGATCCACTTCACCTTTTTCAATAGTTACTTCTCTCTGTTTAACTAGTACATCCATATCCTTCCTACCAATTCCCTAAATATCCACATACTCATTTTTGAAAATCTTATGAAGGCTACCACATGAGGTATGAGCTAACGATGTGGCCATAGACTATCAGGTGCTGGCAAATGCCACCCAGCCATGTTCACTGTGCTATGATGTTTCTACCGTAGCATTTGCAGCCAGCAATATGCCTGCTGGGCCAAATGTTCTCTCATGGGGTGGCAAAATAGTTGCTTGAGCACTGCTAATGAAATACTGGCATGGACCCTAATTCCAAAAACCCGAGTTGCACCATTGCTTAGATAAAGCTGTGTGGAATGCCCTCAGATTCTACCGATGTTGGCATGGCCATTAAAACATTAGTGGTAGCTAACACTGCTATCTCCCATCCTCTAAAGTGAAAATACAGAAACAAGGATTTAAACACATAAGAACTACCTGCCTAAGAGGTCATTGTCTCTCTGACTGCAACTACAGGTTTAATCTTAACAAGCACATCAATAAGAGCTATAAGCATAATCAAGAGGTAAGACAAGTCCTCCCCTTTGCCCACTGAAAACACTCGATGAGGATGGATGTTTAGGAAGTGGTTACATGGCAAGGCCCTTGCTTTTATGCCCCAAAATATTACCAAGGTGACATACTGAACAATAGAAAATATACCAATTGTATATTTATATGTATATTTCTATGAATGTTTATTGTATTTAATTTTAATTGATTGAATGTTCTTTATTATTTTTATATATGTGTTTTTATTGTAAGCCACCATGAGTCACCTATTGGGTGAGAAGGGCAGGATACAAGTACTGTAATAAATAATAAATATAAATAAATACCTTAATAAAAGGCCAATGTGTAAATAATGCTAAAGAGCCCTCAGTATGTAGGACCATAAGAATGAAACCTCAATTAATGTGCCTCATAATATATATATCCCCATGCCAATGAGTATTTGGCAAGCTATAATCACTATCATTATTATTATTGTTCCGTCCCCCAGGACGATGGTTTGCCTTACCTATTGGTCGTTTGTTTGTTTTCCCTCCTTTGCATTTTGTTTGAGCCTCTGGCTGCAAAAGCCTAGGAAAAATGGCTTGGAATCTGCAAGAGCTGGCTGCAGTTTTCTTTGCAGTGATTGGTCAAAGAATGCAACATCTTAGGACCGCCCTTTTTACCAGGGTCTAGTCTCCATTTTGGAGCTTCATTCTGGCTATAGTCTTACAACGTGCTGGAGCTGTGCAAGGCTAACTGGGACAAATCATCCTCAAAACCAGGCCAATCTAAGCCTATCCAAATTAGATAAGTATTGAATTATATTGATCTGGAATAGGAAATCTGGAGCAGGGATAATTCTGTACCTAAAACCTATAGAAATTTGTTTCATTTTCTGCAACTTTAAGATCTGTGCCAGGTTTACAACCTTGTATGAATAAACATCCTTTTTGAAGTTATCCAGACTCAGTCGTTCAATATCTATAGGACAGCTTATAGGGATTTGCAGTTCGCCCGGATAAAGGACGGCACGTTTCAGTTTTATAGTTTTTTATTGTCCGGCGGACGGCACAGTTTTGAGGACGATCAGCGGTTTTTCCGCTTCAGCTAGCTTGCACGGCCATAGAGACTTTGATTTTGTGGTCTGTTGCAGTGAAAGCTTGCTGCCATTCCTTCAGCCTCTGCAGTATCCTGCTCGTCAGCTGCGGCTGTCTCTGCAATTGCACGGCTGTGCAAAACCCAGCAATCTACCCCGAGCTCCTTCGGTGGCAGGTATCGAGCCGCGGAGCTCCGGCAGCAGTCTTTGGGCTCACACAGAGGTGGTGAGTCCAGAAGCACCAGGCCGGGACCCAGATAAGCCTGGCAACTCCAAAAGAAAGTTCTGGCTGAGTCTTCACAGTGGCTAGGATCTCGGCCGGGACAGTCGCCCGGCGGTGGTGACCTGTCTCATCATCCTGCGGTGGTGACCTGCCTCATCGCCTGGCGGTGGTGACCTGCCTCATCGTCCTGCGGTGGTGACCTGCCTCATCGTCCTGCGGTGGTGACCTGCCTCATCGTCCTGCGGTGGTGACCTGCCTCATCGTCCTGCGGTGGTGACCTGCCTCATCGTCCTGCGGTGGTGACCTGCTTCATCGTCCTGCGGTGGTGACCTGTTTCATCGACCTGCGGTGGTGACCTCCCTTCACAGCGGGGAGGAGGCGTCTTTTCTCTCCTCCTTTCCAAAGCCAGCCTCGGTGCTCCTTCGGCGGCAGGCCTCGAGCCGCAGAGCACGAGGTGCTTGAAAATTTGGCGAAGTCGCCATTTTGGCAGTTTACGTCACTCGGGCAAGGGAGGTATCAAGTGGCAAGTTGCTGTCAGTTGGCATTTTGCAGCTTGCCTACCAAAGTTTGGCGCCAAAGGTTACAATCTTTGAAAAGTATAGTTACTTAGTGATATATATTGCTATGGTTAAGTGTTGTGCATTGTATTATATATTGCATTTGCTTTTATTGTAAATTTACTTGCTGGTATGTTGTATTTGCTTTTGTTGTAAATTTACTTGCTATTAAGAATACCTAATGTCTATGCAATTTCAAGATGATGCAGATGGTATACCTCCTTCTGAGGCTGAAAGTAGGAATGAAAGGCCCCAAAGGATAAAGCACCCTTCAGCCAAGATGCTAGCCCATCTAATAGATGAAAAGGAGCTCCTCCATGTGAGGTTAGGTTCGGCATGGGAGCGAATTGTAACATTGATGGACAGAATTGAGAGCTTGGGTATTACAAGGGTGCCATCCATATTACAGACCGACCTTGAAGAGACCTTCAGTCTCTGGAGGGGTTTGGTGTCTAAGATAGTCCAGGTCCTCGAGCGCATTAACGCCAAGGATTCAGAGTTAGAAATAGTGAGTGTCTTAGCTGACACTAATGAGAAAGAAAATAAGGTGAGGGCAATTCTAGATGCCTTGGAATTTAGTTCTCCACCTGTTAATCTAAGGTCTGAGCCAAAAGGAAATCAGTCTTCCTTATGCAGCCATGAGACCAATCTTTTAAAATCACCTGCTGTGGCACTTAGTCTTAAGTCCAACCGCTCTAGCCAGGTATCTAAACTAAGGGAGTGTGCATCATCTAAACATAGCCACTCTAGCAAGTCTTCTGCTGCTGGGAGTGCCATCTCTTCCCTAGCTGCCTTGCACATTAAGGAGGCTGCACGTCTGGAGCTAAAGAGCAAGGTAGCGGGGGCGGAGGCTGATGCTAAGGCAGCTGATCTCACCCTTCCCTTTAAAGAAGAAGAGCAACGACTGCAAAGCAAAATGCAAATAGAACAGGCCCAAAGGCAATGTGAAATAGAAATGCTTAGAATAAAGATGGATGCCGCAGCCAAAAGGGTAAGGGCTGAGACTTTGGCCAAAGCCCTAATTGAGCCACTCACAGAAGAAAATGTAAGCCAGTTACCAATACAGGATCCTTCTGCCAAGGTGTTTGCGCACCTTGGCAGCATGAACAGCCAGTTTTCGGATGAGGAACAGGGAGACTTCTCTCCTTACCCAGAGCAGGGCCCCAAAGTCACTTTCGAGTTTCCTGCAGAGCAGAGCGTCATAGCGGGGAGCTCACCCTTGCTCGAGCTACCTGTGCCTCCTGCTAAAACCCTAGGTCAGTCAATCAGGGCCTCAAGGCCGAGTGCTAGTTGGCCCCTACAGACAGCTGCACAGGGAACCATCGATTCGTCAGTGGTCGATGTCATCCCTCCAAGAGGCCAAAGGTTGACGCAAGGTACACGGTGGGAGTCCACTCCACAACAGCAAACTCCTCAATTGTTCCCTTCGACGCCAGAGTCCCAGCTTGTCTCCATCATCAGAAGCCCCAGAAGAGATCTTAAGGACAAGGGTGTCGAAAAGTTTTCGGACAAGCCTGAGGAATTTCTTCTCTGGAAGGCCACCTTCCAGAGAGCAATCAGAGACTTAAAGTTATTGCCGGAGGAAGAACTGACTCTTCTGGCTGCATGGTTGGGCCCAGCCTCATCCTCACAAGTTAAGAAGATCTACGCAGCCCACGTAGCCGATCCCGACAAAGCCCTGGAAAAGGCCTGGGCCAGGTTGCAGCAGAGGTATGGGGCCAGCACAGAGATTGAAGCATCTCTTATGGACAAGCTCCAAAGGTTCCCAGCTTTAAAACTCAAAGACTTCAAACTCTTGTGGGACCTCAGCGATCTCCTTGCGGAATTAGAGTCGGCCAAGGAGAATCCAGAACTGCCCGGTTTGAAGTGCCTCGATCAGCACCTGTCCCAGAGGCAGATCTTGACCAAGCTGCCCTTCACTTTGCAAGAACGCTGGGGACAGGAGGTCTTCAACTACAAGGAGGCCCACTCCCAGGCATACCCTCCATTTTCTCATTTGGTCCAGTTCATCACCAGGGCAGCCAGAGAAAGGAATGATCCACAGACGGGCCTCCCCACCTTATACCAAGGGACCCAGCCAGAGAAGGCACCTGAAGTGGACAAGAAACCACCTAGAGAGGCCAATAGACCTGTCAGCGTAAAGGCAGTCGAAACTCAACTCAAGACTGACGAACCCAGGTCGGAGGTAAAAGAGTTGCTTTGCCCTATTCACCAAAAGCCTCACAGCTTGGCCAACTGCAGGGAGTTTAGTAGAAAGACATACGAAGAAAGGCAACAGCTAGTTCAAAAGCAGGGAATCTGCTTTAGATGCTGTGGAGCAACTCCACACTTTGCATCCAACTGCAAAGAAAACATCAAGTGTGAGAAATGCAACAGCCTCAAGCATTGCACCGCAATGCACAACTCCAACATCATCTCCCACCCCAAAGAGAACGCTTCACCAAAAGAAAAGTCAGCAGTCGAAGACACCGACAAGCCAGCCGCACCAGAGATGCAGGTGGAAGTTTCAGCAGTCGCCTGTACAGAGCTGTGTTCTGACTCGCACCAGTACAGAGTTTGTCATCCTATCTGCCTAGCGGATGTATATCCAGCCAAGAGCCCTTGGCTTAGAAAGAGACTCTATGTGGCCCTGGATTCACAGAGCGACGCCTCCCTGGCTACTCCAGAGTTCTTCCGCATGTTTGACCTTAAAACCAAGATGGTCGACTACACTATGACTACGTGTGCAGGAAAAAAGAAGTTGCAGGGTCGCATAGCATCTGGCTTCGTTGTCTCCTCTTGCGACCAGAAGAGACAGTTCAAGTTGCCAGACCTGATTGAGTGTTCCTCTATTCCCCGGAACAAAAGGCAGATTGTCACCAGAGAAGTTGTGGAGGCTCATCCACATTTGCGACGGTTAAAGAATGCTATACCAGCCTTTCGGCCAGATGTGGACATTGCCCTTTTGCTTGGCTCGGACTGCCCGAGCTTGTTCTGTGTGAACGACCAAGTTAAAGGACCTCCAGGTGCACCTATCGCACAACAATTGCCATTAGGCTGGACAGTCATAGGCCCAGTGTGCATAAACAAGATGCACCCACCATCGTCGTTGGACTCCAATCAAGCACAGGTGCTTAAAGGTGGACGTCCTACACTTGTGCGCAGTTGCCTAAGTCACATCTCAGTCTACTGCCAAGCAATAACTCCAGAGTATTCCTCCATCTTCAAAGTCTCTGAGAGAGACGAAGCCACAGCGCTCTCGAAAGATGAGCAAAGGTTTTCGGACATTATGAATGCTCAAGTCTCACGAAGTGCAGAGGTGAAAGCCTGCAAATCAACCACAGAAATCAAGATGGGCCAAAGATCTTGCCTGGAACCACACCGTTTTGAATGTTTTTCGGAGTGGCACAGTCTTCTTAGAGCAGTAGCTAGGCTTATATATCGTTTAGCTTGCAAAGATAGTGAGCCTTTACACGTCCAGGATATGATAAAGGCTAAGAGCGTCATATTCAAGTCAGTGCAGAGATCTGCTTTCAAGCAGGAAATAGCTAGGCTAGAGCAAGGGCTCAACATCCCTAATCAAAGTCTTCTAAATGAGTTAAACCCATTTCTAGACAAGGAGGGTATTTTGAGAGTTGGAGGAAGGTTAGCCAAAGCTAAACTCAAGGCGTGCATAAAAAACCCCATCATCATACCCCCTAATAGTCACACTGCATTGCTGCTCGTTCGGCATCACCATGAAAGGATCCATCATCAGGGTAGAACTCTAACTGAGGCAGCCCTTAGAAATGAAGGTCTGTGGGTGGTAAATGCTAAAAGTTTGGTCAACAGTTGTATTTTCAAGTGTGTCAAATGTCGGCGACTCAGACGTAACTGTCAGAGTCAGCTGATGGCTGAGTTACCTCAGGACAGGACTTTGACAGACCCCCCCTTTTCCCATGTGGGAATCGATGTGTTTGGTCCTTGGGAGGTTGTCACTAGGAAAACCAGGGGTGGTGTTGTAAATAACAAGAGGTGGGCAGTTTTGTTTACTTGTTTAGTAATACGAGCTGTCCATATAGAAGTCATAGAAGGGATAGACACTTCATCATTTTTAAACGCATTGAAAAGGTTCATAGCCCTCAGAGGGCCAATTAAGTCAATTCGGTCGGACTGTGGCACCAATTTTGTAGGTGCGACCAAAGAACTCAATTGTGTGTCTAGGTTTGGGAGAGACCCAAAGGTTCAGAACTTTACGAATACTGAACAAATTATGTGGACTTTCAATGTTCCTCACGCCTCCCATATGGGTGGTGTTTGGGAGAGGATGATTGGTATTAGTCGCAAAATCCTTAATGCCATGTTTTTGAGTCATAGGTCATTGACGCATGATGTTTTGGTGACACTTATGGCGGAAGTTACCGCAATTATCAACAACCGGCCGCTGGTTCCCCTTACCAGTGACCCTGAGAACTTACAACCACTGACTCCTGCACTTATTTTGACACAAAAGGTGCCAGGATGGAAGGACGTCATGTTGCCAGTTCCGGACGGAACTCACCGTGCCCTGTGGAAACAGGTGCAGTCCTTGGCCAACCACTTTTGGAAAAGGTGGAAAGCTGAGTACTTAAGCCAGCTTCAAGCTAGAAGAATCTGGCAAAGCCCACAGGACAACATTGAGGTTAACAACGTTGTGTTGTTAAAGGACAAAGACTTGCCCCGCCATGCGTGGCCCATGGGCATTGTATTAAAGACCTTTCCTTGCCCAGACGGTAAGGTCAGGAAAGTTCAATTAAAGACTTGCAACAGAGGCAAAGTGTCCATTTTGGACAGACCAATTAGTGACCTCGTGTTGCTTATTGGAGATGTTTAAAGTTCTAGTGTTTGTATTGTTGTGTATACAAAGGTGTTTGTATGTTTTTGATTGATAAATTCCCACATCCTGGGAATTTAGCGGGGAGTGTTCCGTCCCCCAGGACGATGGTTTGCCTTACCTATTGGTCGTTTGTTTGTTTTCCCTCCTTTGCATTTTGTTTGAGCCTCTGGCTGCAAAAGCCTAGGAAAAATGGCTTGGAATCTGCAAGAGCTGGCTGCAGTTTTCTTTGCAGTGATTGGTCAAAGAATGCAACATCTTAGGACCGCCCTTTTTACCAGGGTCTAGTCTCCATTTTGGAGCTTCATTCTGGCTATAGTCTTACAACGTGCTGGAGCTGTGCAAGGCTAACTGGGACAAATCATCCTCAAAACCAGGCCAATCTAAGCCTATCCAAATTAGATAAGTATTGAATTATATTGATCTGGAATAGGAAATCTGGAGCAGGGATAATTCTGTACCTAAAACCTATAGAAATTTGTTTCATTTTCTGCAACTTTAAGATCTGTGCCAGGTTTACAACCTTGTATGAATAAACATCCTTTTTGAAGTTATCCAGACTCAGTCGTTCAATATCTATAGGACAGCTTATAGGGATTTGCAGTTCGCCCGGATAAAGGACGGCACGTTTCAGTTTTATAGTTTTTTATTGTCCGGCGGACGGCACAATTATTATTTGAAATAAAACAAGATGAGTCCACAGCAGACACTATGCTGGCTGTTGTACTGGATCACATGTTGGACACTTCCCAAGTGCCTAGGACTATGTGATGTATCGGTGAATAATGCAAGCAGATCCCAGTAAGGTGGCCTTCTGCAGCTGGCAGATGGTAATTTTGTCAGCGCCGATTGTGTTTAAGTGCAGGTCAAGGCCTTTAGGCACTGCACCCAGTGTGCCGATCACCATTGGGACCACCTTGACTGGCTTGTGCCAGAGTCTTTGTAGTTCGATCTTTAAATCCTCATATCATGTCAACTTTTCCAGTCGTTTCTCCTCAATCCTGCCGTCACCTGGGATTGCGACATCGACAATCCATACTTTGTCTTTTAACATGATCATGAGGTCAGGAGTATCATCATCATCATCATCATTGTTTATTAATGATGTACTGAATTTGACCACCAAACTGGACTATACCTTAAACCAGGGCCAAATATGATGGTTATCAAATTGCTCATCAAACATAGGGAGGGAGGTGGTGGTTTTGGGCTTGTCAAATATAGAAAAAAATGCCCCATACCATATGACTCAAATGGCTGCAGGCTTAAGCCCCCTCAACACTGAGACACAATTTGCTGCCAAATCCAACAATAAGGTGATTGGCCCCAATGAAATGGCTAGCACAACATAGCCAGGCACCAAGAATAATGTACCAATCGCCCCAAGACAAAATAGCTAGCTAGCCCAAACAAAATGTCAATGTGCTTTAACAAAAATTGGCTGGTAGGCCTAACCAAAATGGCCACCAGGCCTACATAATGGCTGCTAAGAACAAAGAAAATGCCCACAGCACTAAATTAAAATTGCCACCAGGCATTAAAATGGCTTTTAAGCCAAAAATAAAATGGCTGCCCGATGAAAGTGACGCACATAAAAAAACCCGCCACATGGCCTACATGATTCAAATGGCAAAAAGCCACTATATGGCGCAAAAATAACAAACATTGGTTGCTGGGCTCCCAAAAATGGCCAATATTCAAAGTGTGTGCCAAATGTCCCCAAATAAAACAGCGGCCCTAGGCCAAATACATGGCACCTGCCACACGGAAAAAAAATTAACCCCTATGTGGAAGGGAGGGGAGAGGGTTGTGATTATGCCAACATTGACTGAAATTAAACCCCAAAAGCCCAAGATACGAAAATCTAAACTGCTAAGGCACTAAAAAACCACAGAAAAATTGGCCGAAGCCACGCAGTGGCTCACCTACATGAAAAGCAGCTGCTGGCTAAACCGGCTGCACGCACCCGCCGGCAACACCACCGGGAGCACAACCGTCAAACTCGCTGTGGTAGCCCAGCCCATAGCAAGGAGGCATGGCATGCCGAACGGCAGGCCCAACTGCCTGTGGCAAGGTGGTGGAGGAAAAAGGAAGGAAATACACTGCACAAGGAGGAGAGCCAACAACACCGTCTCCTCTCGCGTCAGTGGCTTGTCCCATCACCGCTGCCACAAACCTGGCAAGAACACAGATAAAACCCAGGGAAGGATGTGGCCTAAATCAAAGGCAGCCTTCCACCCTTAACAGCTCCCTCCAATTTTTCTTTTGCTCCCTGTCTTCCCTAAAAAGAGCAACTTCTTCTAGACGTTGCTGAGACATCCTTCTTCTTCGACCTTTGAGAAGCAAGTGATGAGAGGGCCGGCTGCTTCCTAGAACTCTTTCTTCTGGAGGGAGAGGGTAAAGCCACTTCCCTCCTCCAGCTGTGCTGGGGGGGGGGGAGATTTATTTTTTTAAAACTTCTTCATTCGCTCAGTCATTTCTGACTCTTCGTGACCTCATGGACCAGTCCACGCCAGAGTTCCCTGTCGGCCGTCTCCGCCCTCAGCTCCTTCAAGGTCAAGCCAGTCACTTCAAGGATACCATCCATCCATCTTGCCCTTGCTCGGCCTCTCTTCCTTTTTCCTTCCATTTCCCCCAGCATCATGATGTTTTCCAAGCTTTCCTGTCTTCTCATGATGTGGTCAAAATACTTCATCTCTGCCTCTAATATCCTTCTCTCCAGTGAGCAGTCGGGCATTATTTCCTGGAGGAAAAACACTTCTGCATAAGAGCAAAACAAGTTAATTCTAAATCCACACAGAATAGTTTCATTGGGAATATTAGCTGGAATTCTATTGATTAATGCCAACTAGCTGAACGGTGAATCAACATGTAGATAAATTTAAGTGATTTAATATCTAGTCTAGTCAGGATATACTGTAGGATATACTGTAGGACATTGTTTACATTCCCATCTTATCTTAATGTACATTGGGACTATATGTTCCGATCATTCAACACAGCATTAACCATTTAGATATGGGCCTTCCCATGTCCCATAAAGAATTTAAAATGCTCTTCATTAAAATAAAGAGAATGCTTGATCCTTCAGACTCATTAGTTCATTATAGGGATTCATTGCAAGCAGTTTTAGAAACATGTACTTCATCTGCTGAGTCTAACAACATGCTTGCTGGAAGTCTGTCATATGAAGATATATTCTGATGCAACTTTAGCAGAAATGTCCATGGAGCACCTAGTGAATATTCCCCAATGAATTTTCTTCTTTGAAATTCCAAAGATACATGGAGTAAAAAGAGAGTGAGAGACACAGTTTACAAATATTTTATTTTGGAATAGGTGCTAAATTCTTTTTGCACTGCCTTTACTTTGCACCTTCTTATTTCTATTTATTTATTTTCTCACAGCATTGAACTTTTTTGTTCTGGCCACGAGCCACACATGCTCCTTCTGACACTAGATAACTTCTGGTTATATGCTTAATTCCAAAAATGATGAGAAATATAGTTTTGTCATTGAAATAAGGGAGCTCAATAAAATGGATTACACTACATTTCCACTGATGGATAACACTACATTTCCACTGATGGATAACACAACATTTCCACTGATGGAGCTACCAGAAAGACAGAAGAATGGAGCTTGGAAAATAATTATGTATGATGGAGGCAGGGAAGAAAACTTTAGGTTGTTGATCTAAAAAGAATGATCAGGGCCCAAACTACCGCAATCCCATATGCACTTCTTTGGGAGAATTCAACTGAATTAGACAGTATTTTAATTTTGAACTATCTCAACCCATGACTCAAAATGTTATTTCTTTTAACTTTAAATATGTTTTAACGGATTTTACCAGTGAATTTTTAGTGCTGTTGGTGTTTAATTCAGTTTTAATGTTTGAATATTTCATAATTTAAATTGTATACAACCTCTTTTATGTCAAGCTGCTTTGAGTCCCATTTGTGTAGATAAAACAGGGTAATAATAATAATAATAATAATAATAATAATAATAATAATAATAATTCTGCCCTGTAGAAAGCAATGGGGGAAAATGTGTAGTTCTTGTAGGTTCGAACTCATTCTAGCCAGTGTTGCTACTCCAATAAAAGATGGAAATTAAAGTCTAACACCCTGGACTAGGGATAATAATTTTTTCAACTCCGGGTTATAAAGTATAGATGGAAAGAATAGCTGAATGTATTTTTCAAAGAAGTGTTGACAAACTGATGAAAAGAATCCTGGACTGACGAGCATTTACAAAGTTTGAATGTGTTATGTGAGGAATTTGGATGTGGTTAATTTTAATAGAAAACAACAGTTTCCATACAGAAAACATTCTATATGCAGGAAATAGTATTTTTATATCCAAATATTATTTTCTATATTGAAGCAGCTGTTTGCTGTCAATAAAATGTAATTTGAAACCTATTATGTGCAAACTTGCATGTGATTGATTTGTACAGAAATTACCATGATGGGTGCATGTAGAGATTAAATGTATAAAATATATGACTAATTGTTTAACCAATTTGTTGTACGTTTTGTGTTAATGTTAGTTTTGTGTGATTTGTATAATTTATTTATTATAATGAATAAATGATAAAAATGTAAAGATAAAATACCATTTAATGGCAGGAAATTGTATTTTCTGTGCAAAAATGCTCTTTTCCTCACAAATTGTACAGTACATAGAAGAATTATAAATAGATTTGACAAAGCTATGCTTTTGAAGATTTTCTTGCAGTAGAAAAAAATACTGAAATTGATCATTGCTTCATTTGAGAAGAAACATAAGATTGCATCCATAACATAGAAAAAATGCACAAAACTCAGATTATAACAGTGGTTCTCAGCCTGTGAGTCCCCAAGTGTTTTGGCCTACAACTCCCAGAAATCCTAGCCAGTTTACCAGCTGTTAGGATTTCTGAGAGTTGAAGGCCAAAGCATCTGGGGACGTACAGGTTGAGAACCACTGGACTATAACAATCAGTTAAATGAAAAGTATGAAAATAGCATTCTTAAAACTGACATTGTAATTTAGTAATCTTTTATACTTTGACTTGCATCTTAAATGTCTAAGAAATAAAATTTTAAATAGCTTGAAGGCATTTAGACACTTCACTGTAATATGTAGTGCTGAGTGTCCTTCATATCACCCTATTTAATTTATTTGGGAAATTTCTATATCGCCTTTCTCCAACGAACTCAAAGCAGTTTACAACAGCATAGAACATACAATATAAAACAGATCATTACATTAAGCCCGAATAGGTTCCATAGTCCTTCCCTGTAGGATGTTTAAATTATCACTAAAATAAGTAAAAAACATTCTAAAACTTCCCAGAAGGAGAGAAAATATATTGATAATATGCTATACATCCTGGGTTTCTGTTACAGATCAATTAAAAGCTATTCCAATCAGGAAAGTCTTCATATTTTTTCCTAAAGGACATGAGGGTGTTGGCTGCTCTAATCACTTCTGGCATTTCTCAGAGTTGCCACGCCTGTGAAAGTTCCATCTCTGGACAGTTTTAAGTGAAGACTGTCCCTAATCTGGGTGGAGAAAAGCATCTCACTACTCAAACTTAAGGGTATGCCTGGTTTACATGGGAAGACACAGTGTCTCAAGTAGCCTAGACCAAAAACCATGTAGGATTTTATAGGTTAAAACCAGCAATTCAACTCAATTGAACCTGGAAAGTAATTGGGTTCCAGTGAAGCTGTATCAATGAGGGAATGGTGTGCCCCTTTGAATATGTATCAGTTTCTTATGACAGTCATTACTTCGCAGCCTGAATAGCTAAAGTAGGAAGTGAATCTTGTTCTGTATATTATGGTTTCACAACAACTAAATTATTATTTGATAATTCCAATGGCTCAAGAGTTATTCCTCTTCCTAATACGCCAAAATATCTTGCCCACAGGTGGGGGGAGTGAGTCAGAATCTGTTAATTAGATGAACTAGAAAGTTCAGTGATTTCCAGGTGAAAATAAAACTGGTGCTAATTAATGCCTAATTATCTTTAGCTAGCACTTGGGTACTGATCTTTCGAGCCACAGAAAAGTAGACTGACTTTTGATTAAGGATGGGGGCCAGGATAAGGGACAGAATATTATATTTTGTTGCAAATCAGTTTTTTTTAAGTCATTCCCATATTTTTCTGCTACAGCTCTGAGCATGAAGAAATTATTTTTTGGACTTAAACATCAGAATCTCCCAACCAGCATGGCTTCTGTCCACACTAGCTGGAATATTCTGGAAGTTCCAAAGGTCATTTTTTTCAGCAACCTTAGGTCAAGCCTCAACTTCACAGTATATGAAATCCCATTAAAACTAATAGGAATAAAACACAACTAGCTGTTGTGCTGTCTAGGGTTGACTTTTACTGTGCTGTATATGAATAATGTTTTGCAAAAAGAAATTTTTAAACTTTTCTGAATTGAGTAGAGCACACAGTATAATTTAACATTTAGAACTAAATTTAATCTACTTATTATTTATCTTGTACTGAAAAAAAGTTTTACAAACCTATATCTGATGTTAGTGCTCATAATTAAACATAGTAGAATCAGAATTGTGTCCTTCTACATAGTGTTACATTTCATGTGTTTTAACCAGCATAGAAAATAATGAGACATGTTTAAAGGAGCTGTTACATAGAGGTAGTCTTAAAGATCAATCATTTGAGGAAAGAGTCTTGAGGGATGAGAGGTTGTCTAGTGTCAAAACCACAGGACTCTTCCACACAGCTACAAGATTCAACTGGAACCAGCATTAAAAATGTTGCTTCTAAGATACTTCCTTAGGAGGACAATAGCTACCCAGTCCAGTCATGCAATTGCTGGTTCGACAGGCTTTCCTACCCTCCCTCCGCTGGATTTCCTACCCTCCCCGACCCACACTCCGTACTCAAAAAAAGCTACAGAAAAGAAGCCCTTACTGTCATGGCAGGGTCTGTACTTCTTTATTCATTGTCATTCCAGCAGCTACAGAACCTGGAAATAGTAAGCCCTCTACCCTCTTCACAGCTCCATAATTACCAAAATGATGTTAAATCCGGAAGTACAGACCATGCAGCAATGATAAGGAACAGTTTTCTGTAGTTTTCTGTAGGAATGGGGGGCTGGGGGCAGGAAGGCACTGTCATCTCACCTCACTCAGCTGTCTGAGCCCAGGGAGTACAGGATGGTTGTTCCCACTGCCAAAACACTAGAAAAGTTCCTGATATTTTTGGAATACTCAGATGCCTGTGGACATTTTGTTTTGTCCTGGGGTCAAACTGGATTAATTAGTTTACCCCAGATTTCTTTTTTCGTGTCAGGAGCAACCTGAGTTGCTTCTGGAGTGAGAGAATTGGCCATCTGCAAGGACGTTGCCCAGGGGACGCCCGGATGTTTTTTTTTTTTGATGTTTTACCATCCTTGTGGGAGGCTTCTCTCATGTCCCCGCATGGAGCTGGAGCTGATAGAGAGAGCTCTCCCCAGGTGGGATTCGAACCTGGCAACCTTCAGGTCAGCAACCCATCCTTCAAGTCACAAGGCTTTTATCCCCTAGGCCACTGGAGGCTCCAGATTAAATCGCATTAATCCATGTGTATTATGTAGATGCACCAGGCTAATGCCTTTCCTACAGTTCATTAAATGGCAGTATAGAAGCAGTACAAATCTTATTCCCAATGTGATAAGCATTCCTAACAAAAATGAAATACAGAGAGGTTCTCCCCCCATCTCCTCCCCTCAAACACATATGTTGTTGTCAATGTTTCTTGAAAAGAATGTGGTTCTCTCCAATTGAAAACAACGATAGTACTTTTTGACTAACTGCAAATGCTCTTCTGCAGGGAACAATGGTTGGGACCTGAATATTGTGGATTCAGTGGATCCACATACTTTCTTTCTCTGCTCAGCTCTCCAAAACAGAACTCATAAATATTACTTTTTGCATGGAAACTCTATCAGCCAGCATAATCCTGGCATTCTGGATAATAAATCTGGGTGATGCAGACCAATAATGAATTTGGATTTCTGAATGTACAAGGGCAATTTTGGGAAAAACCTTGGCTTTCATGATCTTTTGAATTTTAATTGCCAGAAGCTGTATGCAATTGTAATATGGACAATGGAAAGATATGGTAGGAGTTACAGTTCAAAATATTGGAAGCAGATGTTGTTGAAATTTGTTTTCTTTACCAAGATCCATGTAGTATATCATTTCAAACAAAGAGCTACACTACAGGTTGGGAAGCGTTCTTCACCTTTTTGGGTCACCAGAAATAAATTCTGCAGTTTGATATTACTATATTCCAGTCAGTTCAGAGTTTTTCTTATCTTTTTCTCTCAGTCAATTCCAAAGACAGTTTTTTATCCCATCCTATCCAATATGTCATCGATCCACTCCTTTGGGCTTCATGCAAATCTACCATTTGTCAAAATATACAAGTTTTTTTATACTTACTACTAAACAGTGCTTTTAAATATCATCCCTACATTCATGATGGGAAACTTCCACAGCTCTTACGGAAATATTAATAATGTTTTTTTTTCAGATCTTACTCTTTAAGTGTGCAAAACTTTAAGAAAAATAACCCTTCTGCAATAATAAAGTCATTCATACTAAATAGATGACATGCTGGCTGACCTATTAATTTCAACTAGTCCATAACTGAATTTATACTACATTGAAATATTAAGCATTATGGAAGCTATTTCTTTATTTACTTTTAAAGAACAACATATTTCAAGAAAAGTTAATCTTGACTTAATTGAAATTGTTAATACTCTCTCCTGCTGAGAAGAGATATTTAATTAGAATTCAGACAAAGTATGATATTGAATTGGCTGACACTGGGAATATCTGGGGATTTCATACAAATGTATTTATTTCAGTTTGAAGAGATGCATTTAACCATTAATGATATACAAAAATTCAACAGTCTGTTATGGGACCCAGGTTTGAAATATGTGCCATTAGACATACTGCAAAGTATTGGTGCCAAATTTGAAAAACACATTTGATTACTTTTCAGCACTACATTGTATTGTATCAGGATAGTAACCTAAGATATAGGAGGATTACGTATTTGGCAGTATAGAAAAGTATCATAGTATAACAGTATTTAATGGTTCTCTTACATGGTTAGACATATTACAAGAATGTAGGTATTAAATTAAAAAGCTGATCTTGCTAAGTTAAATAAGATCTGATTGCACCAGTTTCCAAGGATAATGATTTCTAAATATTTGTTATACTAAATTTCCAAGGACATGTAGTAAACATATTGGCAACTGTACTCTCCCCCTCCCCCCACCCCGCCCTGGCCTCCTTCGGCCAAAAGTGGCACTGTGGCAAAAAGAAGTGCTTCTTTTAGGTTTTCCCAGGATGACTAAACTATTACATTTCACAATTCTACTCAGAGAAGAGGATGGTTCCTTTTTTGATTTAAGATACACTACTCACATTAACCCATGAATAATATATGTAAAACAGAAAAGGTAATGTTCATAAAGCTAATCATCAGATAAAATGAAGCAACAATGCATGACTAAAGGAAAGCAGATGAAAAGTCTTGCCTCCATCCCAACTATCACTGCCCTTGCCACACTTTGCTCACATGTGGCCATTCCCTTTTTCTTTTGGGTCATTACTTACATTGTAGGTTTAAGGGCAGGGAACTGTTTTGTAATTGTTTTACTTGTACAGTGCCATAGTACAGTGATGATCTCTATAAATATATAAAAATGATGATAATGATGATAAAAAGAATGGGGATGACAATAATAATAGCATAAAGCCAGGAAGAGGATGTATTCAGGATTGGAACAAAGAGCCAGTGTCTGAGTAAATTGCTAAAAGTTTGTTCATTGGTCAAATACCTAATTAACAATGACTGAAATGTTTAACAAAGGCCATAATATTGTCCCACAACTCAACATATCTTATTTCATGACTTCAGTTCTTAAAAACATTCTGTAAAATTGGAGTATATTATCTTTCTCACATGATGTTCAGATGGAAAAAAATGTCAATTTATAATCCAGTCCATCTATTTCTTTTTCTAGCTACAGATTGTGCATACACAGAGTCTGTGGGTTCAGAAATACATCTATCTCCTTGGCCATATGGATTTTTTTTCATTTTGCAAAAACAGCTCCAGGTACAGTCTTGATTTTGAACATTCAGTAACTGTCTGCACAAGACTAACACAGTACCTTGTAAAAGAAAACAATTCTATGTAATTACAATGGAACTACAGAATAACAACAAAAATGGATATGGAGCAAATCACAGCTTGAAACAGTCAGTCCCAGATCTACTTTGGGAAACAATTGGCCTTAATTAATTCACTTATAAAAACAGTCAAAACATAAGGGGAAAGAACCATGGCCCTGGAAGACATGCTTTCTGAGATCTAGCAAGTTGCCAAATTATTACTTTCTTGTATAATTATATGCCAGAATTCAACTGATGTAGAAGTTATTTTGTTCCAGCCATCCAAACTTCTTTCAGTAATCTTTTCTTAAACACTGGCTACAATTATATTAAAGTTATATCTTATACAGAGCAGTATTCTGTGTATTCAGAATGTTGTATATTTAGAAAGATTGACATTGAGATGTTGGGGAAGGGCAGACTGTTAGGAACCACCACCCCAATTTCTTTTCATGAACCTGCATGATATTTTATGCGACAGTGTATAATATTACATATCCAACACAAACAACCATTACTAAGGAAATCTGTCTTCTGGACTGGGAATAAGTGGAGGGACCTTCTACACAGCTATAACTCAGAATATCAAGGCAGAAAATCCCACAATATCTGCTTTGAATAGGGCTATCTGAGTCCACACTGCTACTGTATATATCCCAGTTTAAAACAGATAATGTAGGATTTTATTCAGCTATGTGGAAGGGGCCTCATTATTTATCCTCACCCATTTGTAGTACACCAGTGAATTCACTTCAACTCAAAATTGCAAACTTTGTAATACCATATGATCCTCATCTCTGCAGGGAATCCATTCCAAGACACCCAATAGATGTCTGAAATTGTGGATAAAGTGAACCCCACATTCTGCTGACATTGAAGTGCATATGAGTTATTTCAGACTTCCCTGATGAGAAGTGAAGAGTTACTGGGAATGTTGAGTGTCATTGTTGTGTGCCCTCAAGTTGCTTTCACCTGATGGAGATAATAATGCTATCCTATCACATGGCTATCTGGAGCTGAGGGCGTATGATACCTGAACAAAACACAAGAAACACGTTTCTGCTAATATGTTCAGAAAAAAGGTTACAGGAAATAGTCCTATCTAGCTCTAATGTGTATTGTAACAAGGGTGGAATGGTAGGGTGAAATCCAAAGCTGAAGGAAGAAGCCCAGGCTGAAATAGCCCTTTGGCTTCTCCCCTTTATCACATGATTTATCCTGTCTCTTAACTAACTACATATTAAATCCTGGCATTGATCCACAGAGGCCATCAAAGAATCCTCCTCATCCACAACACCATTGCTGCATGTTAAAATTTGTTAATTTTTACACCCCCCCCCCCAAAAAAAAAACAACAACAACAACAACCCAACTATCTTTGGAATTTAAAAATGCTTTTGGCTGTACTCAGAAGTTAGAATTCAACATGTAAAAATGTTTACTTCAAAATAAACGTTGATACTCTAAATCGTGGTATTGCTCTTAATGAGCTATAAGCAAACATACTAAAGTTTTTTTAGGGGGCAAAATCAGTATTCTGTTACAAACCAAACAGAATACAGCCTGTCTAAATAATGTAGATCTGTTGTTTGTGGATTTTTTGTTGCACTCTTATGTATTTTTCCAACTGCCTTTGTGAGAAGGGTGAGAAAAGAGTCAGAAGGGTAGAAACAAACAACTACACAGAAGCTTCTGTACCTCCATTGGAACTTTTATTCTTTGTAGCATTCAGCACAAGTAGGATTTTACTTTAGTTTAAAAACTGTGTCCCATTGATGTCTGGCTCAGTGTTTACTTGGACCTTCAATTCACAGTCAGCATTCAGCACCATGCTGATTATTTCTGTGCTGTGTAATGGATTTGTCACGTAGTGTTTCCAAAGGAACCTTCTTCAAAATAATAATAAAAAATACCCCCAAACACATATTCTAAAGCAAGTAGCAAAAAGAATGGAGGCTTGCTAGACTTTGCTTTAGGTACTTCAAAATGATATGTAATTCATTCTAAAGATGCAGACGTATGAACTGAACAATAACAGAACCAGAACTAAAGCACTTTATGGGAATTGCATAAACAGCAAAATACATTGTCACTTGTCAATTTGCTGTAAGAGTTTTTCAGTGTACTTAAAATAATTACAACTCCATAACTGAGATATGAGGAACTGCAGAATAGTGATTAGAGAGTAGTGTTAGATTTCTGATCCAGGTTTCAATCCTCATTTTGATTACAAAGTTAGTTAGGTGATGTTGGGCCAGGGAGTATCACTCATCTTAATCTGCAGGGCTGTTGCATAATATTCTTGGAAGAAAAAGCAAAACATAAATGTAACTTTCCTCCTTCTCCTGTCTGTCATTGGTATTTACTTCATGTTTCAGTAACAGGAACATCCTAAATGTGCTTGTTTGTTTAACTATCTATGTCCATTCTTTAGCCACATAAACTCTCAGAGCAAGACACAATTTGACATACCACCCTATGTGGGCTTAGTACCTTTTCACAATAACTTCTGCAGCACCTGTGAACTCAGAAGTGAAAAGACATATGAGTAGCCTATTGAGGCAGAGATTACATTCTTGCATGGACAAAATACTCAAAGGTCTAAGATTCAAGGTACCTGTTCTCGGTATATAGTAAAGCCAATATCCAAAAGCAAGCAAATTAATACAACCACCACTCCCTCATCCCTTGATATTTAAATAGTAAATATAGGACTGTTATAACAACTAACACTCAGTAAACTAAAATATGATTGAAGGGGATTATCCAAAACTTTTTTTAAAAAAATGCATACATCACATGAAAGACTGTGGACTATATGTAATGCTGTTCTTTATGTCCCATTACAATTTAAGGGCATGAGTTGGCATTTTGAACATCTTTAAAAAATGCTAGCCAGATGGCATTTGTCTGGCTGTGCAAGAAAATTAGATAGCAGAGAAACTCCATGGTTTTCAGTAAGAGACACTGCTGTTCCTAACTTTTCAGTACACCCAGCAGCAATTTTAAGATGTGATGCATTCAGATTTTGATCTCATGTTGATTTCAGATTTCAAAGAGGATTGTTTGCACACTTCTCCTGGCTAAATTCCTTTATGAAAAATATGAGGCAAAACATATTTTCCTTTGTGGACTTTGAAAATATTGCATTAATAAAAGTCAAAAGTGATGTTGATTTTTATAGCCCAAAGTTAGCCCCTATGGCAACAGTACGTTTATCTTAATTGCCTGATGTGATATTCAACTTTCCTTTTGTAAATAATCTCCTGTTCTTCATTCAGAATGAAACCTATAAAAGTATGCACATTAAATAAACTGAACCTTCGAGGGATGTAGGATGCTGCAAACAATGTCATGATTTGATAACATATTATCTGGGTGATTTCAATGCTTTTTTACGTAAGACTTTGGTGACTCCTTACACAACTGCCTAAATTAGTCCTATTATATTTCAGATATTAACAAATTCATTATGGTATACGTTTCCATGGATGACTTCGTCAAATAGATAAACTGTTACCTAGAATTTCAAACTTAAGCAATATAGGTTTTTTGTGTTTTTGGTGGATATTTCATATAAAGAGAATTTAAATGTAAATGGTAATGACACAGTGGATCCTGCTTCATTTCTAAGGGGAAATAGAAGAATATTTATAAAAATAAGGTCTAATATAACATAACCCATAAAAATGTGTGTCTTATTTTTGTGCATAACTTTTTTTGGAAGGAGTAAAAAAGGCTATTCTATAACCCTTTGTGTCCAATCCAATGGCCCCCACAGCTGTTATACTCTGGGAGGGGAGGCACCACTCCTGCTGCTTATCGGTAAGGAGGAGAAGGAATGGATAACATATTTGGAAGATATGGATGTGACTTTTCAGGATTCCAAAAGGAAGGATAATAGAGGTTATTTCATCTTTGATTGCACTGTTGTTTCTCCCCCATTCTCCCCCATTCTGCGTTAAAACCAATCACTTTATAATCTGAATTGCCTCTTTCCTACCCATTGGTATGCAGCAGCAAAGGTCCCATCTACACTGACTAATTAGGTTGGTATAAAGGTGGATCAGTGCCAAATGCTGCATGGAGCTGATCAGCGGTAATGTGGGGGCAAAACCACCTTAACATGGCCTAAACCCATGTTAGGCATAGTATAGTAAAAATCAAAATTCACCCACAGCATTCAGATTATTCCCAAACTAGGGCCTGTGGGAATAGATAGGCTAGTTCCAAAACAGAACCAGCTGCGACTGTCCCTACTGCCATCCCATGTTTCCCAGTCTTGGGAACCATGGGATGGGACATGGGAGAACAGTTCCATTCCCTCCATCCTCTGTATTGGAGCAGTCTCCAAGCACAACATGGGTCCTGTTTGTCTGGATTGGGAAGCAGCTGAAACTCAGAAGACATTCAAATAGTAGTCTGTTCTTTCCAAATTTTGCACATGACTGTCCTATGAAGGAATTTCTCATCAATATTTTCCAATAAAGATTTTGAAACTTCAAATGACTGTATGGCCCACTCCACTGATACAGGCCCATGGTTCTATTATGTATTACAAAAAACTATTGAGTGTTCTAAATGAAAAAAATGACTTGGTAATTTATTATGTCCAAGATAAAATTTTCAAATAAATTATATTATTTTCCATGGGAAAAAATTTGATATATTTCTAAGGGAATTAAAAAAATGATGACTTCATTGCAACCTTTGGACATAGATCCCACTAATTAGTTTCTCAAAAATGTGTGACTGTGTATTTGTGTGTGTTAGGGAAAAACATTAGTAATTTATTTGCTAAATTTATGGACATATAAGTATCCTTGTACACATATCTTATTTTTTATATTAACTACATCTACCATAGAGAGTTTTTTAAAAAAAAAATAGTATTTAATAAAAGGGCAATTGAAGCTTTAACATCCATTCCTACAACCAACTTTGACAGTCTCAGAGCACATAAGATAATGTTAATTGTATCTAAGTAATACCCTGCCTTTAATTAAATTTTAAATCAATGTTTCAAAAATCCCTGAATCACATTTGTCTTGAAAGCTTTTATTTCTGCTTAATTATACACAATAGGTTCCCTTTCTTTCAAGCTTACATTATTTTTTTATTTTTCTCCTTCTATGTTCACAGGAGAAAAAAATATTTTCGAAAAAATGAGCTTCTACAGTTTTATAAATGTGAGTACGTAGGAGGACAAAAAAGAGTCATAGAGCCATAGAGCTAGAGGAACTAAAAGGGCATTTAGTCTATTTCCCTGCCTTGCAAATAAATCAGTCAATTACACAGTAAAGCAATCAAGAAAGATGCTCATACATCCTCTTTTTAAATACTTCCAAAGAGAAAGAGTCTACCACCTTTCATGAAAATCTATTACACTGCCAAACAAATCTTACAGTAAAAACATTCATACTAAAGTTTGAGTGGAATCTTTTTTCTAGTGATTTGAATCCATTGTTTCATGCCTCCTCCATTTTCAAAATGACATCTCTTCAAATATTTCACAGTTAATTCTATGATGAGTTTTATAGACTGAAATGCATCCTAATTTGAGTTGATGCATGAAATTAGGCACTACAACTGTTTATTTATTTATTTATTTATTTACTATATTTATACCCCGCTCTTCTCAACCCCGAAGGGGACTCAGAACGGCTTACAGATTATGGCAAAATTCAATGCCGCATTATACAACAAATAATAAATATAACATATCAAATTATAAAACAATTAAAACATATACATGCAATAACACATTAAAACATAGTTTTAAAGGAGCAGATGTTCCATCAGGCAATGAGACAAAACTGATGTCGCAGTGCCAGCATTCACTCGAGAGGGCCCAGGTGAGTCAAGGACCATGGCCGGAAGAAAAAATGCCAGTATCTCTGTGCTGACCCCAGGATGCTGAAACGGAGGTGGGTCAAGATGGAGACTGGCAGCACCAAGCGGCCAAAGTCCCCAGGAGCTGAGCCAGGGGCAGCAAGGGAAACAAACACTGCCCCTTCCCTCCAAGCCCCTGGTGATGGTACCTTCACTTCTTGCTTTGCCTGAGGCCCTGCAGGTGACGTCCTTTTGATGCTCCAGCCTCTGAGCAGCAGATGTTGCTTGCTGGCTTTGCAGAGTCAGGGACTCAGTTCTGCCAGGAGTGAGTCCTCAGGAGCTGAGCCAGGCGCAGCAAGGGAAACAAACACTGCCCCTTCCCTCCAGCCCCTGGTGATGGTACCTTCACTTCTTGCTGTTTTCCCTAACATATTGCTCCTTACATGTGTTAGACTACAAATCCAGTCATTTCTGGCCATCATTAAAATAATCCTTCTAGAATTTGTAATTCAAGACATTCGGAGATCAAAGGTATCCTTCAGACTGTACAAAATGTAATACTATGATCCATTTTAACTGCCATGGTTTCATTCTACAGGCACTAAATCTCTCAGGATAAAATTTCCAAATCTCCATCTCTATGCAACAAATACAAATGTCATAATAAATAAATGTATTTTCTTTCAGCAATGTTATTTCTTAAATAAAAACTGTATAAAAGATCATTATTTTTACAGTCTCTTCATACAAGGAAATTACGTTCCACCTACATTTAGCTAATATTCTAATAGCATGTTCCTGCACACAAGCTTATGTCCCATCCTGTTTCCCCTAGCAACAAGTTCGGTTTATCTGTTCTGAATTTTATCTTGCTGTTTCAGTTTTTCATTCTATCATCATATTTTCTGAGAATTATGTATGCCTTCTAAGTTGATACCCATCTTCCCTAGTTCTTTCAATTCATTCATCTAAGTTACCAATAGTAATATTGAAGAGTATTCAACTTGGGAAAGTATGCTTCTTTATATCTTTTAAATTTGATTTAGAATCTTAGTTGAACAATACAGTTTTCTAACTAGCTGTGGATCTTCCTTGACAGTGCTATCAATTTGGCCTTCATCTTCAGTAGTTTACTAATCCAAGTATCACAGAGCACTTCATCATATATTATGTCCATGTCTACATATTGAATATGTTGTAAGATGTTTGATTAGTCCCACTTGCATGTTATTAAATTGGAAAAAGATAGTGATAGCTACACACTGTACCTGCCAACAAATTCCCCTGGTATCAAATGATGTAGAGAATAGTGGATTGTATTCTTTTTTTCATTTTCTTTTCTTTTTTGATATCATCCACACATCTGTTTGCAGCCCTGTGGCAATTCAATCCATTATTAGGATGCAGGACATGTTTGATGATAGCAGGCTACATTAATGGAATCCTATAGTGTTATGCCCCCTTTTCAGCCCTATGATCATCTTATGCAAACGTATTGGAGGTACTGTATCAATATTTTTCTCATCTACTCCCTCCCCAATACCCCAAAACTGGGAAAAGGGAATAACGGAAGGAGAGGAAATACATTTCTCCAAATTCTGCTTTTGCTGTTTCTGCAAATGCTGATATTGCCAGTACTGTTGATAGGGATGAGTGGTGTGCAATATCAAATCAAGATGAAAAGCCACAACTGAAATTAAATGAATATAGTTACCAGAAGCATGGAGACATAGCAGCAGCACTTCAGTACCACTCACTTTTGAGAAGAGAGGATGGCTGATGAGGAGTGGGCAGCATTTCTTTTTGTTGTTCACTCATACAGATAAAACTATAATTTCCATCTTTTACTTATCCCTCTTTCACAAATCCCCAACACAGAACATATGCGTGAGGAAAGCACATACACTGTGATATTAAGTTATATATGTCATCCTTGATATTTCAAGTGAGAAATTAAGAGATGCTGATGGATTGGTCCCAATATAATGATCATTATTGATTCTAGTGGTTATTGTACTATCCACAGAAAATGTTCAACAACAAAGTAATAATCTCATCACAGATGTTGAGAACAAGGTGAGTTAATGTATGGACATGCTCAAAAACTAGGCTTAAGAAATACCTTAAGCTTGTCCAAAGCCTTAAGTACTATTTCCCTGATATTTCTTCTAGATGCTTTTAAGTCAGAGATGTCAGGAATTCAGTTGGAGGGTCTGAAATTTTGCAAGAAAAAGTTGCCCCACGTCCTATAATATTTGGTATAATATTGTCAAGATGTTCTGCAATCTCCCAACAATATTTATAGATTTATTAATATATACTATATGAGTATTTTCCTTTGAGGAATATAAACCAGATTACACATGGTTTCCATGCTGTCACCAAGCAGCAAAATGATATGATATACCCTTTGAGCACATCTAGGCTTCAGAATTAAGGCAGTTGGGCACTACTTTTAACTGTTTTGGTTTAATACTACCGGAGAATGAGACTTGTACTTTGGTGAAGTACTAGTACTTTTTGGCAGAGAAGCCTAAAAGGTCTTGTAAAACTACAATTCCCTCTATTCTATCGCATTGAGTCATGGTAGTACAGTGTTATCAAACTGCATTAATTCTACAGAGAAGGCATATCTGTAGAGACCCCCCCCTCTTTTTTTAAAAAAAGAAGATGAACATTCATTACTTTGTGGTGATTGTGTAACTTTAATGTTATACCTTCTGAGAATGTACCTATCTTGTCCATTTTCTATTTTATTAAAACTCTATTTACAATTTCTGATAAAATCTCGCCACTTGACCTTTATGATAACCGTATCTTCACTAGGATTTCCAGTCCTTTCTCCTATCGCCACCCTTATTATCTAACCACACAAAGAATCAAAATTGATTTCACTTGGAGGCCTATTCTATGACTACTATTTTAAAAGTTCTTCTTAAACCACTTGTTTTGATTTATTTAAAATCACAGAAGTATCAAATGGCAAAGCTGCTGGACAGTGACCTTTCTGAAATCCCATTCATGCTGAGAAACAGTAGGGAACCCATTCAAGGTATCTTATTATAAAGTTTCTATAATTTTCTAGCTTGAATGCTTTATAAATTAAGGAAGGAAAAGGTCTTCAGCTACAATACAAAGTACTGCTATTTAAAAGTATATTATAATCCGTCTCCCCATATTAACCATATTAGCATTATCTCTATTTTGTATTCAACAAGGTTATAAATGCTTCATCTTATTTCACATAAAATGAAGAAAGATCAGTAAAGTCACATTTTAGATTTAGGCTGATGTAAGAAGTTTAGGAGGACAATAGCAGCACCTCATATTTGCAGAAACTTGTAGATGACATACAGTATATAATCTGATAACATGCAGATCTATATATTTGGATAGATAGTAAAAAAGAATGAATAGCATTCTATTTTGCAAATTGTGGATTTGTAACCTAGAGTTAAGGATCCATAATAGCTTTGTATTCAATTATAGTATGTTTTGCAATTGTGGCACAATTATGACAGCAACCCTTCCAATCCAATCCCACTTTAAATTCCATTGAGCCACTTTGAGCAATGGAGGTCTCTTCTGTTGGCACCCATGGTATGGCACGATGAGGTTTCCAATGGCTTTCTGCCAGTGAGCAAACTTGTGACAATGAGATGTGGAACTATGATTGCAATTTTTCATACAACCTCATTATATTGTTGGGAGAAGTCTTGAAATATCCTTATTTTCACTGATCACCAACAGAATTCACACCCAAGACTATACAGCCATGAGGAATCACCTTTGCTGGCTTACCTGGAAATAGATCAGGGCTATACTGTCTGGTGCATGTGCCTGCCATGGCAGGTATAAGGCAGGTGAGAGCAGAGTTTTTAAAGACCTGACTGCTCTATCCTACTCTAGGCCTCTTTCTGTTCTTTTTGACTCACTTTCCCATCTTTGGTACAGTATGAGTTTCCTCTTTTTTAGGGAGCGAGGGAGGGGGGTAAAGGTGAGGAGTTTTGCCTACCCCATACTTTCTATTGTGGGGGGGGGGGGTTAGATGGGATTGGATCAGGATGTCTTTAAATAGGTTTCACTGACAGGTTTCGAGGGAGAAAACCAAACACCTTTGCACCATTTGAGGGTTAGATTCTGGAATGAACTAGTTGAGTTCTAGGACCTCCCTTTGTGTATGTATGTGTGTGTGTGTGTGTGTGTGTGTGTGTGTGTGTGTGTGTGTGTTTGGGGGGGGGGGTTCCCTAGGTTTGCTTTCCAAAATATGACCATCTGGGGTGAGCTACACCATTGTGCAATCAGCACTGCTTTTTGTGCAAAAAAAAATTTTATAAAGAACATACAAATGAAAAGGGAAGGCTAATGACGCTGAACAAAGGATCCCCCCAGGCAGGAAAAGCCAGGAGATGAACCGTTCCAATGTTAATTAAGGTGATTAACTGCAACATTCACGCTGGCTTCCAACTGACAAAGAGTTCTTCTCACACCCTGGACTTTCCACAGATATATATTAACCTTCTTTGCTTAGCTTCTCCATACCTCACAACCTCTGAGGATGCCTGCCATAGATGTTGGCGAAACGTCAGGATAGAATACTTCTGGAACATGGCCATACAGCCTGGAATACATACAACAACCCTGTGATCCCGGCCATGAAAGCCTTGCAACAACAAATTGCTATTCAGCCTTTCACAAGCAAAAGTTACCTTCCTAAGATACACTTCTCTATTTTGTGTTGTGAAATTTTTAGAGAGTAGTGAGGAATACTTAGGTCAAATAAATAGTCTTTGTGTGATTCATAATTCTATTTTCCTCTTGGGCTTCTTTTCTGGGCACCCTGTCTCTCAGGAACTAATCAACCAGATGCTCCAAACAGCTTCTAAATAATGAAGGAAATTCTTGTGTGATTTGCCAGGCAAATTACAAAGCAATTAAGTTAAATGAAATGAAGTCAGGGTTTTTTTTTTTTTACAGGGGGTGGGGGGAGACTTTTTTATGCATGCAATTTTAAATGTTTTTAAAAAGACAGCAATCTTCAGTCTATCAACTTGCATGCTCCATTTAAAATTTAATTATATTATCCCACTTGTAAAGATCATCCCAGAAATATCTTCACACTGGGAATTCTGTTGTAGATTTAGCTGTTGTCTCATGACCATCTAACAATTTAGAGGGATATAGAACTGATCTATTGAATCAAGGAGACCTGAGTGTGTTGTGACTAACCTAAATCTCACTGATTTCAGTAGGTGAAGTACAATATGATTGAACTTTTGCCAAACTCTTTCAAGAATCTTTTTGTGAAGAGTCTTGCTGGTTGCCTCCTGGTTTTGCATTTGCTATAAGAGTACTAAACTGAAATTCTAAAAAATTACTTTGTTTGTATTGCACTCCTCTTTAACCAAAATTCTGTTCAAAGGAATCTTGATGTCAATTACATTCATGATCAATATTGCTTTTTATCTAGTGTTATCCATATGGTGATGAATTAAGGGAGCTGAAAACTATGTCAAACTGTGAATGTGCACTATTAGTGAGGTTTAGAAAAGATATTTCACATTCAACAAAGCTGAGTTAGGGTGTTCTATTTCCCCAAAGACTTCACATCATGTGCAGAATAACAGATCCTGAATTGTTTACAGGAACAAATCTTGTTCCCCTCTGGAGACATTTGCCATCTGGCTTGTGAAGGTTGGCAGGGATGGTGCAGTGGTATAGTTGGCACACTTATTTCCATTATTCCTCACATGATTCAAATGATATTGGAGATTAGAATGTTCTGACTACCTACATATCTAAAAACTTTAAGTCTGAAGCCTTTTTTTGTTCTATTTTTACAACCAATTTAATGTTGCTTAAATATACATGAATATCCATGCCCATTTTTATTCCTTAATCTTGACATGTTTTTGTGTGCATCTTTTGCTCTGATAGACGCATCTTATACACTTGTTTTGATCCCAGATTTGAAACAGAAACACAGAAAATTTGTAAGAAGGCTGAGAAATGATGAAAATAGTAGCCTAATACAGGAAATTCTCAAAGTTCTTGAAGTACATTCCAATGTGTCCATTCATTTAAGAAATAGGGATTATATCAGGTGTATGAAAGGTGAACTAAAATGATACTAATTTGGAAAAATAGTGGGGAAAGGTAAGAGGCAACAATTAGTACAAAATTAAACACATCTGTGTACTCATATAAGAACAGAATATGGTTCATTCTGAACAATATGTCATGAAAGAAAATTACATCTTAAAATGTTGCATGGATTTGGATATTAATTACTTGGAAAGTCCACTTTACTTGCATTTGTTACAGTTTAGCAAAATCTCTACCGTAGTTAAATCCAACTAATCCCAAATCCCTTACAATTATTTCTCAATTTCATAAATGTTCAATTGCCAAAGCCTATATTTCTGTTTTGAAATACTACCACAATTAATGCAGTAGTAGCAGAAAAGCTCTAGATGAAACAATGAACTATATCTTACATGGATAATTCATCTTGTCATTTGGTTCCAGTACTAGAATGGCATAGTCTGTGTAAATGAAAATAAAGATTTTTGAGCAAGGCTTTTAATTTAACATTCAACCTTACAGGAAACAACTGAGGGGTAGAAATCAATGTTTATTCCCCAAACCTTAACTTTTCTTAATATTACTAGAACATAACATTTTGAAAAGTATATAAATATCTAGTTTTAGGACACATGGGGATTATTTATTGAGTTGTAACCAAGACAAACTATTAACCATTTTAATATCTATTACACAGGAGCAGATGGCAATAAAGTATCTTGTCTTTCTACTGGTATTAATGCAACCAAGGACAACCTACAAGTTTTGAAATACTGGCATATTTGGATTGCTTTCTTGATATCATGAAATTGTTCTTCTTGTAATATTTCATGCAAAGCAAAACTAATCAGATGCCATTTTCCCACCATAAAAATGCTCAGCGTCCTTCTGCATTGATGTATTTTCTACAGAAGCTCTGGAGACTGTCATGATTAAGCTACGGTGGAAAAAGAAAAAAGGACTCATAAGCTGTTATTAATTCATCAGTTCATTTCTGATATAACCTGGACCATATAACAAGTTCCCTTGAGATCTTAGAAATCAAATGCAATATTTTAAAAAGAGAATACACAAAAATTAAAAATTGTTAAAGGTAAAACACATTTCTTTTTTATATAAAATAGATTTTAATCAGAACATCTGGCACATTAGTGTAGGGATGTTTGATATAGTTCCAACAAGCTTGTCCATTCCATTTGAAGTACCAGATGGCTTGCAGATTGGCTATGTTGGGTTTGTCAGTTGTAGATCCAGTTGGCTCCCTATGATTTGTCAAGCAGTTAAATATGACTGGTTGTCTAGAATTGTGATGCAATTCCTTTCATCATGTGATACTCACTTGGCAGAGATCATCTAATATCAAGGGCAAAGAAATTTTAGTTCTGGAGTTAGGGAATAGTACTACAACTGAGATCATAAAGGGCAAGGGTTGCAATATACAGGATTTAGAGCAAGTATATTATCAAAACTAATGTTTGCATGAAAAATGCCCCTGCTCTTTTAAATGTGCTGTTGCAAATCTGAAAACCAAGGTGTAAGGATGTTATGAGTTAACAGAAATTATTAATATAATTTTATTTGTTTGCTAAAAGAAAAAAAAGGAGTTATATATTAACGAAGGCAGGCCTCGCATAGAAGCCAGCTGGAAACAGTATACAACAGGTTGCCATAGCAACATAGCCTCTCTTTGGAGGAGAAGGGGGTGTGGCTTAGTTGGCAGTTAAAGCTTATACCCTTTTAAAAAAATAGAGAGTTGCTGTTCGGCTTTTGAGGAAGTTAGGGGGCTGTTTGAATCAGCTGAAGAGACGTTGCTCTTTGACAGCTTAGAAAAGCTGGGAAATTGAGGCTTGTTCACACAAGCAGACGGCAGCTTATTGTCATTCAGGGAAAGGCTGAGGGTATAGGCTGACCAGGAGTTTAGTCTAGAGGGAGTCGGTTTAAAAAAAAAAAAGGAAAATCAATCCACGGCTTGATTGTTAAAGTGATAGTTAGATCACTGTTCTTTGAAGAGAAGTTGTTTAAGAAGTATTAATACAACTAAGACTGCACTGTAACTCAAGATCCTGAAACGTCTATATATTGCAACCACAAGCTTATGTACAAATAAACTTGAACTTCGTTGTTGTTCATAAAGATCAGTCTCCTTGCCTCACTCTGCGCCTGGGGGAAAGCCATTACCATTTACCATTTACCATTTATCATATACGTTAAAAGACATTACCTCACGTTGGTGGAAGTTACCGTACCTTCTTATATAAGTTACCATATTTACTCATATAAATTCCTCAGTTCTGTTATCCTTCCTTATCCTCCAAATCCTCCTGATATATATACTCCTTCCAGACATATTTTCCCTCCATATTTTAAGGACCGTTCACACAAGGCAAGAAGATATGTTTCCTTTATCACTTGTTACACATAAGATGTGAAAATATTTCAAGACATTTATACTTTACTTCTGAAGGACCATCCCTAGGGCTCAAAAAAAAAAAGCAATTTCTTTTTTTGGTAAGCTTCTATGAGGCCAAAATGAATTATTAACTTTGAGAAGCCTGTGAGGACTTACTGTAAGACATTATAACAGACCATAGGCCAAAGAACAGCATCCATGACTCATGGACATTTATAGGCTGCCATATTATCCCAGAATGATCCTGTAAAACAGATATGACTAAATAGATATGATAAAAAGGCATGACAAGATCAGGTTGTTGTCCTGTCTAGTAGGTATGGAAATAATATATTGATTAACAAGGGGGGGACAAGTTAGAGGCTTTAAGAGTCCCTAAAACCTCAATGAGAAGAAACCTCCTAGACACTTTCTTCTCTTTCTCCTAGTCCCCAAATAAACTTGAAAACCACCCCTAACTCAGCTGCCCTTTTTTCTGTTTCACCAAGCCAGGCAGAAGAAGTTTAGTGAGGCAGACTATCATAATGGCCCATGTTCTAATGGCACACAACAATGACATCTGCACCATTGTGAAACTGCTAATAGGTCACAGGTGGTGGAAGTATAACTTCCCATTACTTCCCTGGATTCTTCCCTCCACCCTTGTCATCATGATGTCATGTGAGGTGAAGCAGGATAGGATCCTGTAGACCAGGGGCTCTCAGACTTTTAAAGCAGTGGAGCCCATTTTGAAGGAAAGATTTCTCATGGAGCCCCCAGAAACTTTCAGACACAGGGGTCACAATGCATTTTAAAATTTGACAGATGAGCCAATGGTAGATAGATAGAGAATGTGTGAACTAACTGAAAAAACACGAACAAATTCCTATGCATACTGCACATATCTTGTAATACAAAAAAAGAAAGAAAGAACAGAACAATATTTTAAATGAACAACAATTTTAACTAATATAAACTTAACAGTATTTCACTGGAAGATGCCAGGGGCCATCCAGCCTTTGCAATAATAATATTGCAATAATTATTATTATTACTTACCCACCTCACCTCACGGCTCGAGGTGGGTTACAGCATTGCTAAAACACACAATCAAAACATATAATCATTTCAAAACACTTAGTAAAATACACATATTAAAACATATTTCCATACAATACATATTAATAATAGAAGCAACCCCAGGGTTCACCCAGTCCAACCTGCTTCTGCCATGCAATAGAAACATAAATCAAATCAACCACAACAGATTAGCATCCAGTCTTTGAAATAATAATAATAATAATAATAATAATAAGAATAAGAATAAGAATTTATTTTATTTATTTACTATGCTTTTACCCTGCCCTTCTCACCCCAGAGGGGACTCAGAGCGGCTTGACAACGTGTCAGTAATTTAATGCCTTTAAAACAAAATACAAAGAAAGTCATTTAAAATGCACATTAAAATACAATTAAAACACAATTAACGCATTAACATCATGTGATCTAAGAGCAATGATAATAATAATAGGAGCAACTCCAGGGGCCACCCAGTCTAACCTGTTTCTGCCATGCAGTAAAAGCACAAATCAAAGCACCCCAACAGATAACCATCCAATCTTTGAAATAATAATAATAATAATAATAATAATAATAATAATAATAATAACAACAACAGCAACTCCAGCCTGCCCCCCAGTCCAACCTGTTTATGCCATGTAGGGAAAGCAGCAGCAGGGAGGCCTTGCAGGCCATGGCAGCATTGGGATAGGCTATGCTGGTGGCAGTGGGGCTCCACTGGCCACATGCTTCTTAGACAGGGAGGAACCGGGGGGTGAGGAGCCCCTGTGGAGCACAGTTTGAGAACTGCTGCGGTAGGCTATACCACTTTAGTCTTTGTCTAGCTTCTTCTAATAAAGTTCTTCACATGACAGTGGCATTGGTATTTGTATAAAATTTGTATAAAATAACAAAACAGATAATTCTTTTCAACTGAGCACAGTATGGTAAATGTGTAAATCAGTTCAGATTCTGGGATGAATTCCACTGATATTCTAATTAGATTGAACCAATTCCTAGACAAAAAATGAAATTGTAATCTGCATAATTTTGCATATGGAATTTCTTACTTTCTTTTGTTTCAAAACATCTGATCATTGAAGACTTATATATCCAGCATTGTCTCCGGCATGCCCTTGATTCCTGAATTACAAGCAAGGAGATAGGTATTTCTGTTTTGAACATAAATCTCCAATTTCCTGTGATATAAAACTGGCTTTTCCAAAATCTTCAAAATCCCTGGGTTTTGCTGACAAATATGGACTAAAAGTTACATTGTCAATCCCTGTGACATTTTTGAATTTAAAATACACCAACCCAAACAGATATGTTCGAAGAGACTATATTTTCTTGATTTGTCTCTATCTTCCCTTTACTATATTCAGATTTTAACCTATTACATTGATATTGATTAATTTAACATCTATGTTTTAATGTTAAAACTTAAGGCAAACATAAAATACATTCTCTCCCCAGTGCCATTCCGAACATTGACACTGCTCTTTTCTGAAAACGGAAATAGATTTTTCTGCAATTTTGGCCCATCTTCCTTTGCCATTTTATCCAGTAGCATTTCTCTCTGTGCCAGGAGTAGCAATAGCATTGGCAGTGGATGGAGCAAAACAGCTGCAAAAAGGAGGAGACAGGAGGAGAATCATGAAGAGAAAGAGCACCAAGGCACTGCCTTATGATTAAGAAGCGCGTATAAGTATGCTAGACCCACTTTACAAGGATAAAATATATGTTGAATGTATTATAATTTAACTGTGAATATAATAATTATTATCATAATTGAGGCTGCTTACAGAATAATTTAAACATTGCAAAAAATACCTAAACATTGTAAAAATAGTACAAATACACACATTAAAATACTTATTAAATTACACAAAACAGAGATTAAACTAATAACTAATAATAAAATTCATGTTTAAAAACTGTCTGGGTATTTCTTTCTTTGTTCCCTAAGGTTGACCATCCCTTATCTGGAATTCTGAAATCCTCCAAAATCCAAAATTGACACCTTTGCTTTCTGGTGAATCAATGTATACAAACTTTTTTTTGCTGTACAGAATTATTTAAAATATTGGGCATAAAATTACCTTCAGTCTATGTGTATATGGTGTGTATGAAACATAAATGAATCTTGTGTTTAGGCTTGGGCCACAACTCCAGGGCATCTCAGTATGTACATATAGTCCAAATGCATATATTCCAAAACCTAAAAAATAAATAAATCTGAAATGCACAATATTTCTGGTTCTGAGAATTTCAGTGAAGAAATCCTTAAACAGTTATATAATAGAAACAACAAAAGTCTATTTTCTGAGTTTAAATTTGTAGCCAACAAGAGACAGTCAAAAGTTTAGTTGCCAAATGTTGCCTGAGGGCTTGCTACAAGAAAAATAACTTGCATGCTCTGGGTTACAGGATTCTCTTTTGATTAGAATCAGAAAAATTGAACTACAAGATCTCTCATCCATGAAACAATCAATGGTTGCAGTGAATTATCACTCATTTCCCATAAAGGGCAAAGGTAAAAGTTTTTCCCTGACATAAAGTGTAGTTGTGTTCAACTCTGGGGGTTGGTACTCATCTCCATTTCTAAGCTGAAGAGCTGGCATTGACCGTAGACATCTCCAAGGTCATGTGGCCAGCATGACTGCATGGAGCATCATTACCTTACCACCGGAGCAGTACCTGTTGATCTACTGACATTTGCATTTTTTCAAACTGCTAGGTTGTCAGAAGCTGGAGCTGACAGTGGGAGCTTACTCTGATCCCCAGATTCAAACCGCCGACCTTTTCGTCAGCAAGTTCGGCAGCTCAGCGGTTTAATCAACTGTGCCACCAGGGGCTCCTGTGTTCCCATAAAATAACAATAACAAAGGATCTCTCTCTGTCTCTTTCTTCCCCCTCAAGTTTGCATGGTATAAAGGATCGACGGCAGGGGGGAAACCTTTTATATCATATCCCACCCCTGCCACCAATATAAAGAATGAGCGGTGCAGAGAGGAGAGGCTCCTTCTTGAGGCGGGGGGGAATCTTTTAAAATCCCACCGCTGCCACCAATATAAAGAAATGAGCAAAGCAGGGAGCAGAGAGAGAGGCTACTTCATCAGGCAGGGGGAAAATCTTTTAAAATCCCACCTCTGCCACCAATATAAAGGAGCGCAGACACCAAATATATCATACCCACTCTCCACTCTACTCACGCTCACACGCACACACACGTATGTGAGAGGTGAGGGTATACCATTTGATTTTAGATTTTCTTTTAAAATGGTAGCTGCCACCAACCTAAAATGTCTTTAGGATTTTTGTTGTTAAATGTGTCTGAGGCAAACTTCTCCCATTCCCTGCCCACACTGTTTCTACCCCTGACTCCCAAACTGATGTTCACTGTGAGGTTTTTCTGTGGTATTTTATTGTTGTATCGCTGGAACTTTTATTAAGGCTTCTTGATGGAAAATATACACCGTTGAGGCTCTTGAAAGTTGAAAATAGAATAAAAATTTATTTTCTTAAAAACAGGCAAATGATTACTTCAGAGAGGTACATAAGCGTAATCGGTTACAGATGTTCTTCAGCTTAGTTGTATGTTTCAGATTACTTCACTTAGTTTCAAACAGTTCCAACCAATCTATCTATTGGTCACAAAAGCCCTCGCTCTATTTGCTGAGAATAGACACGAGTTCCCCATGGTTGTTAATTAACTCTAACCTAGAGTCCTTCTATTAACCAGCCCAGTAGTGAGAGACAATCCCTTGAGTTATCTTCCCCTCAAGTGATCCAAACTGCCTGACTTAGCCTGTCAGTTTCCACAGCTTTCAGTTCTCTCTCAAACACACACTCTCCCAACTCCAAAACCAAACTGCTCTCTTCAAACCCTCAAAACAGAACTCTCTTCTTCAAACCTCAAACCAGAACTTCCTGGAGCTTTTTTCTTCTCTGCACTCTAAGACTTGGCTCCTCCCATCTGCTCTGGTTGGCCAATCCTAGGAGTCTCTCTAAGCTCCTCCCCTTTCTAACCACACTCAAGATGGCTGCCTAGCATTCCTCAACAAAATGGATGCCTGCCTCACTCACTGTTTCCAAGGTTTCATTCCCGGCCTAATAGGTAAGGTTCACTACACATGGTTATATACATGCAAGATTATAATCCCATAAAATAACATGGTAATTTTACATGTATATAACCATGCAAACTTGAGAGGGAAGGAAGAGATAGAGAGAGACCCTTTGTTATCAATTATTATTTCCCTTTTCTGTTTTAGTCTCTGGGAGACCAGGTTTGAATCTTGAATATAAGGCAATGATTCCTGCTGTTCAGTCTTCCAGCTGTTTTGGACTTCAATTCGCAGACATTCCAGCCAATTTGGGTCATAATACAGAATTCTGGGAGCTGAAGTCCAAAATATCTGGAAAAACAAAGTTTGGAAAAATGATCTAAGTGGAAAAATAGCTGGGTGAAAGGTTAAGACCCTGTAGTTGTACATGGATTCCTCAATCCAAATTTGAGTTTGGTGTGCTTTTTTGAAAGTATGACTTTAAGCTCCACATAACACATTTAGTGCAGCATGAAGCTGAGACCAGAACTGGAAGTGACTAGTCTCTGGAAACATTTGCAGCTAGTATCAGCATATGCATGAGCTCTGGAGCCAAATGGCAGAAAAGAATTATTTCAAATTCATATATCCAAATCTATTTGGAAACAATTAAGGGCATTTAGTTCCAAAATGTGCAGCCCAATTTCTATCCCTGTTTATTCAGATGTAGCAATATACTGTGTTTGATGAGCCTAAATCTCTTTGAATATGCATAGGTTAGCAGCAATGAAGTGGTCTAACAAGGTGCAGTCTTTCCATTATTAAGTCTTACAATTTATTCCTTTTTTTACAGTGAAACTCAAGTTGAGAGTATGAGTGTATTCTAGGAGAAACATATGAGTGGGAGAAGGAAGGAAAATGAAATGAAATAAAATTCTATTGCTTGAGCCAAATTTATTGTGTATATTTTCATGGGTACTTTTTGCATACAGTAAATATTCACATTTGGGCTGCTTACCTTTAGGTATGGATTATATTTATTTTAAAATGCCTATTATCCACTTCTGCCCATTTGATTTAAGTCCAAATCATGTGTGAAATCAATAAAAAGATTTACATTGATCTGCAAAAGCTGTCAGGAAATGAACCTGTGAAATCCTCATTCATGATTTGGCAGAGGAATGCAACTGCATAAATCTTTCTCACCAAACGTGTGTTTATCTCATCAGCCACATGCCAAATGCATGCTACCTTCTTCAATTTAATTCATATTTCACAAGATATTAATCTGCTTTAGAAAATTACTAAATAGATTCTTCCATGGGTGAATGTGTAGTACAACACACCACTTTATAAAACAGAGGTGATCTACAGCACAGTGTAAATTGCTTGGCAGCTTTAAAGGCTAATCCTGACTAGTGTCATGCAAATTCCTATAATCATCTATTTAATTATATTACAGCTCAGTAAATCCTCCCCCTCTTGCTTTTTACTCATTTTCTCCTGTCCACTTGCTATTCAATAAATCCTTCCACTGCATTCCAATTTTGCTTTCATTCAGTATGTTAACGGACTGCTAGATCCTCTCATTTATTTATGTGACTGTGTTTCAAATATGGGCAATTAATGAACTTGATGGACTAAAGTTCCCATCAGCTGTACACAGCATAGTGATGGGGATGCTCTTCTGCTGTGTCCTCTTAGAGTTGAACATTATTAACAACTAGCATGAGAAAGGGTACTAAGGCCCAATCTTCTTTCTAAGCTGTTTGCTGTTTCTCCTTTCAGGTCAATACATGTGTTGCATGTCAAAGATATTTATTTATTTATTTAAAATATTTATACCCTGCCTTTCTGGACCCAAAGCAGCTTACAACATGTAAAACATACAATACAGAAATCAAATCATAGTAAAAATCCAAAGAAATTTCTGGCTTGTCCCCTGCTTCAAACTGGATGGGCAGTTGATCACAACAACAGCCAATCCAATTAGTCCAGACATTTACTTTGACCAGTGAAATCTGGAGATAAGAAAGGGGACCATTTTGGATGCATATTCATAATTCACAGTGTTAGAAAGGTTCTTCTGTTAAAAAGAGTCATAGAGTATGGTTTGCATGTAGAGATTGATTCTTCAATAATGTTGTTGGAAGACCTCTATAAGGGAATTTAGAATAAATGTCTATACTGTAAGAGACCTGATTGTAAATAGATAAATTAAATGTAAAGTTCACTTAATGATTTCCCATCACTGTTCTTCCTTTTCCCCACTTGGGTACAGGAAAGAAAATCTCTCTCTCTCTCTCTCTCTCTCTCTCTCTCTCTCTCTCCCCCCCCCCCCCCCACGGTCTTCCTAAAGGACACACATTTTGATAGTTTTCTTTCAGAAAATAATTCTTGATATTCATTCTAAATTGTCCTTTGTGCAATATAATCTCATTACACCTAGATATCTGAGAATAATTACTTAATTCCTTGGTGTTTACTTTCACATTATGTTAGACAGTTCTATTCCCAATTTAATTGTTGTTTAGTCAAGCTATACATATTTAATCTGTCTAACCTTTCCTCATATGTCAGTCTCTCAAACCTATTAATCTCATCTTTCTGGCTCTCTGCTCCCTTCATTTTGTTGATACATTCCATGAAGGTAAGTAATGTCCAGTGGTATGCAGATATTTTTTCTTACATTTTTAAGACAGAAGAAATTAATTTCTGAGCTTCATAGTTTCATATCACAAAATGCAAGAATCAGATTTGGAAGGGATCTCAAAGATCCCCTTAACAAACCTGTTAGTGCAGAAATCCGCCATCAAAACACCTCTGTTAGCTAAATCCCTTTCTGTCATCACCACATCAAACTTTTCTTAGAATTATAGAATAATAAAGTTGGAAGAGACCACATGGACCATCAGTCCAACCCCCTGACACACAGGAAAAGAACAACCAAAGCAACCTTGACTGCCATCCAGCCTCTGTTTAAAAGCCTCCCAGGAATCAGCTTCTACCACACTCTGAGGCAGAGAGTTCAACTGCTGAACAGCTCATAAGGTCACGAAGTTTTTCCTAATGTTCAAGTAGTATCTCCTTTCCTATAATTTGAACCCATTGCCTTGGTTTTTTCTTGGTTTTTTTAATGTTTAACTGCAACCCAGCTTTTGCACTTTCTTTTTTCACCTTGGCTCCTCAACTCCTTCTTACTTTCAGCCATCAAAGTGGTATCATCTGCATATCTAAGTTTGTTAATGTTTCTTCCAGCAATTTTAATTCCAGCCTTGGGTTCATCAAGCCCCACACATTCCATGATGTGTTCTGCATACAAGTTGTATAGAAAGGTTGAGAGCATACAATCTTGCTGTACCCCTTTCCCAGTCTTGAACCAGTCTGTTGTTCCGTGGTCTGTTCTTACTGTTGCTACTTGGTTGTTATATATTATTAGCATCCTGAAAAATAATGCTAGAGCTTTTTCTCCAGTTAGGTCTTCTTTTCAGGAAAATACGGTACTGTTTTTATCCCTTAAACATATTTAGCTCCCATAACTGCTCCTCATAGGTTGTGGCTTCCAAAACTTCCATTTTTGGTGGCTTTCCCCTGGACACATTCCAGCTCAATAATATTCTTGAATTGTTCTGCCCAGAACTGGACACATTTTCCTAGGTGAAGTCTGACCAAAGCAGAATAGAGTAGTTATATTACTTTTTCTTTTTTTAATCTGGATGCTATACATCTATCAATATAGCCTAGAACTGCATTTGCTTTAAAAGTAAAAACAAAAGTACTGCATCACACTGCTAACATGTTGGTCTACCAAGACATATTGTTCTTTTTCATATGCACTGCCAAGTGATGACCAATTTATATTTGTTCATCTGATTTTTCATGCCCAAATATAATACATGTTGTAAGAAATGTTATGTCCTTCCATTTTGTCCTAGCATAATACAGTATTGTGCGTGTTAAGTTCATTCAATGAAACTTGTTTATGTTTTTTTTTAACAGAAGCAAATAATATTTAAATTTGTTTCTGGCATACTGTGAGCATCCACTGAAATTCCTGAATCTTAAGGATTGAATCTTTAGAGCAGTGGTTCTCAACCTGTTGGTCCCCAGATGTTTTGGCCTTCAACTCTCAGAAATCCTAACAGCCGGTAAACTAGCTGGGATTTCTTAGAGTTGTAGGCCAAAACACCTGGGGACCCACAAGTTGAGAACCACTGCTCTAGAGTGAAAGAAAGAGAGAGAAAGAGAAAGGTGTAAAATGTATGTAATTGCAAACTGAGGAATTATTTGGATCCGAGTTCAGTGTATATATGTCTCAATATAGAAAGCAAAGCAGGAGGCTTGTAGCTCAGGTTACATTATTTTCATGTAAACATTGTACATTGCAGTAACTGATACTGTAAAACAGGTGGTTTGAATCCCTGGAGAACCACTATTAATGTTCATAATCATGAGTCAGATGTATTATTGAACTAGCACAGTATGAATTGTCCCATTCTTGGTCTTAATAACGAGTAGTTACAGTGTTTGCTCCTGATTTAAAAGCTAAACAGAGAAAGAAATCATGGAGCTGGAAGGAACATCCAGTAGCATCTAGTATGAACTGCCACCAATGCAGAAAGTCTAGCTTTACAGTATCCCTGAAAAACATCTAACAATTCTGCTGTACAGCAGCTTATACCCTTAGGATATTATCAATGTTCACTCAGAACATTTAATCCAATCATTAAGGTCCTATTATTGGAATTATAGAAAATAAACTTGCTTCCTTTACTGTACAGCAACTGAACAGATTGGAACCATGACTTTTTCAAACATTAAATTGGTTTCATAATATTGTGTAAATGGAGAAAAGAAATCAAATACTTCAAATAAATCTAATTTGCAGATGGCTCTCCTACTTCCTTTTAATAATTTCTTCTTCAGGATAAATATATCCAAGTCATTCTGACTCTCATAAGGCTTGACTATTATATCTATCATCATCTTAATCATCACTCTCTGGGCACATTTGTTTGTTGATATCCTTCATGAGCTATAGCTCTCAGAATTAGTCAGTGACATCTGTGATGTTTATGTGTAGAAGTAATGTTTATTTATTAACTGATGCTCCCCCAAAAAAGAGTGTTCATATTAACCCAATGATATATTTTTCACTCGTTTGATATTTGATCAGTTATCAGCCAAGATCATTTTAAGTGTGAGTGTGTGTGCATGTTGGTTTCATGCAAATGCCATAAGTACATATATAATATTAAGGCAGTTTTTCTAATACCCTCACCTTTTTTTTACAGCAGTCATGCTGCTTTCCTTCTCTTTGACAAGTCTTTTTTGGCATGGGTATCTAGGGATCATAAAAGTTTGTTAGCATGAGTGATGAGAATTAATATTAATATTTTTTCATTCAACCATTCATATCAATGAAAAGCTATTTTTCAGGTCCCTTTTATTGCCAGCAAATATACCAGAAGACAACCAGTCAATCTTTTCAATGTACAGTGTGTCAGGGTAGACGTTGTTATATTATGGCCTTAGGGTATTATGTAGTGTACTGACAACACTTGAGTCTGCTATCTCTGGAAGTAACATGAGCTTACACTAATCAAAACATTTTCCATTTTTGTCACACTATTCTTATTTCTTTATATATATTAGAGAAATAGGTGAAACTTATTTCTATGGAGTAGCCATAGGTTGCTTTTATTAATCTATGAAGCTGCCCAGCATTGAAAAGAAAATTGATTTAGCAGCTGCAGGGGAACTTTGAATTAGTGAGAACTGATCTGATTCAATAACTTTCCTGAACTTTGTGGAAGAAGGATTCTCTGTGTTAAGTGAAACAAACAAATTTGAGCAAAATAACATGACCTATATATTCCTATTTCATCCTATATATGTATACATAGGCACTGCTTCCCATCCACTTCTCAGTTCAAAGGGGGGTTTTCCCCATGTGTATTATTATTTCAGTACATCACAAAGGAACATTTTTGGTTGTATGGACAGCTAGAGTGAGTCTGATTCAACCTGATTTGCTGTCCAGACAGGGCACTGGCACCATCATCATTTATCTGTGTTGATGAATCATGACCTTGTTATGACTGTTCCAAGCCAGCCATAAAACTCAAAGTGAGCACCTGGCCATTGCAGTCATCTCTGCCGACATTAGAACAAAGTACTGTCATGTCCAGCATGAAGAAAATGGAACGTTCCTCCTTCTTCTTGATCATACAGGTGCCTTGTTCTGACTTGATACAACCAGGCAAATGTTCTCTCCTTCCTGGTCACATGTGTGTCTGTACTGATGTTAGAATGGAGTGCCAATGTAAGCAGGAATATGGAGGGAAATCACTACCTCCTTAATGCCAATGATGATAGCATTCCATTTTTATACCAAAAGAGATGCCTGTGATAGCCATGGAGTTCCAGAGCTAGCTAGGAGTGAGTGGTGACATAGAAGAAATAAGATATTAACTGTGTAGATGAACCCTTAGAACAGGGGTTCTCAAACTTTTTCAACCGCTGAGCCCTTTTTGAAGTAAAGGTTTCTCATGGAGCCCCAAAAAATGTCGATAGATATAGATATAGATACCAGACATGGGCAGAGCCAGTGGCCAATGGATGAAGAGTGTTTGTGTGAACTAATTCACACAGTGCAAAAAAAAAAAAAAGGAATGAAAAGAAAAACAATACAATACAATATTTAAAATGAAGAACAAGTTTAACCAACACAAACCTAACAGTATTTCAGTATAAGACTCCAGGCGCCATCCAGCCCAGCCGCTTTCTACCATGCAGGAAAATGACAATCAAAGCACCCCTAACAGTTGGCCACACAGCCTTTGTAATAATAATAATAATAATAATAATAATAATAATAATAATAATAATAGCAAAACCCCCAGAGGCCATCCAGTCCTACCCCTTCTGCTATGCAGAAACATCACAATCAAAGCACCCCTTTGCAGTGGAAGGGAAAGAGTGTTTTGGAAACATAGAAAGCAGGGGGAGGGGGTATGGGTGGCAAGAAAAAGAGTCTGAGCAGTGAGGGAAATCGGGAGAATGGGTCTGTGCCCTGGGAGGATGCTGCTGCTGCTGTTTCCTGAAGCTCTAAACTTTAATTTACCTGCATTTCTCAGGAGGAGGAAAGAGGAGGAGGCAGGAAGCAGCATGGTGCCCCTCACTACTGCCCTTGGGGCTCTGCAGAGCACAGTTTGAGAACCCCTGCCTTAGAGAGTTGTAGGTATTCAAGGGACACATCTTTTGAAATGATTATAAAATTAATGATTCTATTTCTGTAATATTTGGCAGGGAAAAGACTATAGTAAATAAAGCAGCCAACAGAATGGGATGTAAAACCCCTGAAGTAGCCAAGCTGAAACCAGGGGAGGAATTCAAACTATACTCCGCAATATGATTCAAATGACTGCCTCAGAGAAGTGTGAAGAGTATTCTTAGGAATAGAGAACACTCTTGCAATGGGAGACAAGAGACCATGAGGAAGCCACTCGGCAGATGGATGATTCTGTAGTCAAAACTTGTATGAGCTTACTGAACAATTAGAACAATAAACTTAATATTTTGGTCTGGCTTAAAATTGATTTCTGACCACCAATATATAGGTTGGTTAAGGGAGGGCAATGCCATCAATGCTACCTATCATTTTACCAATCTTATTGATAGATATCTATTCGTTTATTTTCAGTGTGCTAACTCATTTCTGTTAGCCGCACAATTTAAATGGAAGTATACTATAGCATTCTCTTTCTTTTTGTTTTTTTAAATGTCATTCTGACTGAAGAAACTCAATTTTATCCACATGATAGGAGTCTAATATCATATAGTTTCTGTAGACTTAAATAAAATGCATACAATCTGCTGCATTAGTGTGTGTAAATTTGATAATGTTCCCATAGTTCCTATTTAATTAAAGTGATTTTATGCTTGGTCATTAAATAATATTAATACACACCCGTTTAATGATGTGGAAGAGTGTTGTTAATCTGTTGCTTATTAATTACATGATTAAATCAGTCTCTAGTTTCTGGGTTGTCCTTCCCCTGCCCCATAATTAAACAAAGTATAAATTTTTATTTCTTAAGTCATGCACATTCCACCAGGGGATAAATAAAAATGATCTCATGAAAATGCTGCAAAGAAACGGGTTTTTTTCATGCTTGCTGCCCCTCTTTTTCCTGGGGTTAATTCTTTTGGATATTCAGATACTTTTTTAAAAAAAAAATTGTTAGGCTGAAACTAGTTCCCAATGCTACCAATTATGGTGATTCATAATTTGGTGCAGACTAGAATTTATTTTGGGGCACAATGCGAGCAGAATGTTAGTCCTGCTCATGTAGCTTTCTGTGGATTTCAGCTTATTATTTCTTCAGCTCATGACATGCAGAATGTGATGCTCATTTTTTTCACCATGCTTTATGATTTGTATATGTTTTATGTATTATTTCATTGTAATTGAATGTATCTTATGGTGTTGTATTTTATTGTTGGATTACTTGGCTTGGTCCCCATGTAAGCCGCCCTGAGTCCCTTTGGGGAGATGGGGTGAGATATAAGAATAAAGCTGCTGCTGCTGCTGCTGTTATGCTCATGTATATATAAAACATATGTCCAGCAAAAGAGTGAGGTGATTAGCCTGGTTGTTCACAGCATTTTGTAAGATAATGTCAGTACAAAATAATTATATTATATACTTGTATTTCATTTTTTAAAATTATGTAATGCTATTTTATTTTTTAAAAATGTCTGTTAAGAATAAAAGAGGTTTGTTCAATATCCAAGGAAGGATGTCCCAAGAATCCTCAGCTTTACGCTTTCATGAATCAAAAGAAAGAACAACTTATTGTTGTAAGTTATATGCCAATAGATTCCTATAGGGGAATGAAGTTTATTTAGCTACCAGGCTTCTAGTATAGTGTAAGACCAAAATATCATCCTTATAATATCTTCCTTAATGATACACAAAGATATGATGCGCCTTAAAACTGAGCAGCAAGTCAAACAGACAACAAGGAATAACTTGGACCAAAGGAAGTGTTTTCAGTCCAGCACTGCTCTCAATCCAACCTACTCAAAGCACTGGCCAAGATAGATAACAATAAGTGTCAAATTTCAAGCACCAGTATTTTATAGAACTTTAGAGTTAAGAAGAAAAAGACAGAAGTGTGCATGAGCAATATTTAGTGAATACCTGCACAAAATGTGGGCAGAGATTGCTTGTTGCTTACAAGGATATGTAAAGCAATGCCAGGCAAAGTGGGATGCTTCACCTGACCTTTCTGACGAGGTTCTTAGTGTCAAAATGCAGTTTAACAGGTTCAATAAAACAGATCAGCATACAGCTGAATCTTTAATTCTTATTTTATGTCAACACTAGAAGTTAGTGTAATGCAGAAATACTCCACAAAGAAGGCTACTAAGACTGATGAAGAATGAAAATTTGAATGATTTTTGGCTTGTTACAGAACATCCCCTCCCTCAACAACAAGGTATAAATGTAGTATTCAAGTCTAGCTTCCAATTTAGAACATAATGATGGTGCCTTTGTTACGGGTCTGCAAAGTTACATTCTGATTTGACTATTACGTTATTGTTTTTGTAACTGGAAGTCCCAGACAATGTTTGGGAATGTTTACAGAAAGAAATGAGCAGGGGAAAAAATCCCCCCCTTTTTGAAAGTGTTGTGCAAAGATCAGATTTCCCACTAGTGTAAATTGTTCTCTGTTCAAATACGTTAATTCCCATGAACATTAATTGATAATTGAAAATGTATATAACCTTGCAGAAAATTGTGTTATCTTAGTGGTCAATTGGAAAGTGGACTAATTACAGAAAAAACAAACAAACAAAGATTATTGCTTTTTGCAAGATCAGTAACTTTTTACTGGTATTCTCAAGGAGCAGCCAACACTCTATAAGTGTAAATGACTCTATTCTGGCTACAAGTCATGGTATATTTTCTCAGCCAAGGAGGAATGAGGTGTCCCTGTTCCATTCATCATGTTTGTGTAGTGTCCATTATCTGGAAGAACAGAAGAAATAAGACATTATTTATGTCCTTTTTCTTTCAACCCTATTTGTGTTCATGAATTTTTTTTCTTGTGAAGAAGCCTCAGTATTTGCTACTCTATCTTGTTTATATAAAATATTGGAAAGTAAAATTGCTAGAAAAACCCTTGTCCTAGTTCTGCAAGTTATATATATATATAGCAGACATATAGGTTTGCTGACGTGATTACTAAAAATGAACTTTGATTTCAACTCTTATTTGATTTATGCATTCCTTGTCTTATTTTTGATTGAAACTATACTTTGGAGGAACATGAAAAACTGCCTTATGCTTTATCAATCATTTTAGGTGCAACAGTACATGGGAATAACCAGCAACAATAGGATTTCCCCCTGAAATGCCCTCCAACAATGCAGAGTGAGGCACACTGCAGAAAATGCTTGAGCTATGAATCATCTATTTTACCCACAGGATGGACCACATAGGGTAAGAATTGTACAGAAATATTTATTTCCTCTGTTTTTGGGGAGAGAACTTGGAAATTATTCATCCTTCCTTGCAAAAATAAAATAGTAGAATGTTAAGACTCCTACCATGTACACAAGTACATATGTAATAATAATAATAATAATAATAATAATAATAATAATAATAATAATCAAAGACTGGCAGAAACCAGTGCAGGTGGTCCCGGTGGTGATGGGCACATTGGGTGCTGTGCCAAAAGATCTCAGCCGGCATTTGGAAACAATAGACATTGACAAAATTACGATCTGCCAGCTGCAAAAGGCCACCCTGCTGGGATCTGCGCGCATCATCCGAAAATACATCACACAGTCCTAGACACTTGGGAAGTGTTTGACTTGTGATTTTGTGATATGAAATCCAGCATATCTATCTTGTTTGCTGTGTCATAAAATAATAATAATAATAATAATAATAATAATAATAATAATAATAATAATAATAATAATAAGCTATATCTGCCTAGAAGATCATCAGGGGGCAGACGACACAAGTAAAACAAGCAGTCAAAGAAGAAGAACATGCCCTGGCAGAATATGTAAAGCAAAGTGAAGAACCTGCTTTGATTGAAGTCAAAAATCAGAAACTCCTCAAAGCACAGCAGACAAAAAAAAAGTACAAGAAAACTGCACTACAAACTAGAGCTGACAGCTGGCACAACAAAACATTGCATGGAAAGTTCTTTGACAAAATTGAAGGAAAAGCTGATAAGGAGAAGACCTGGCTATGGCTCACGAATGGGACCCTGAAGAAGGAGACAGACGGCCTGATCCTTGCAGCCCAGGAGCAAGCCATCAGAACAAATGCAATTAAGGCCAAGATCGAAAAATCAGCTGATGACCCAAAATGCAGACTCTGCAAGGAAACCTACAAAACCATTGATCATATCCTCAGCTGCTGTAAGAAAATCGCACAGACAGACCACAAACAGAGGCACAACTATGTGGCCCAAATGATTCATTGGAACTTATGCCTCAAGTACCACCTGCCAGCTCAAAGAACTGGTGGGATCACAAATCTGCAAAAGTATTGGAAAATGAGCAAGCAAAGATACTGTGGGACTTCTGAATCCAGACTGACAAAGTTCTGGAACACAACACACCAGACATCACAGTTGTGGAAAAGAAAAAGGTTTGGATCATTGATGTTGCCATCCCAGGTGACAGTCGCATTGACGAAAAACAACAGGAAAAACTCAGCCGCTATCAGGACCTCAAGATTGAACTTCAAAGACTCTGGTAGAAACCAGTGCAGGTGGTCCCAGTGGTGATGGGCACACTGGGTGCCATGCCAAAAGATCTCAGCCGGCACTTGGAAACAATAGGCATTGACAAAATTACGATCGTCAACTGCAAAAGGCCACCGTACTGGATCTGCACGCATCATCCGAAAATACATCACAGAGTCCTAGACACTTGGGAAGTGTTTGACTTGTGATTTTGTGAAACAAAATCCAGCATATCTATCTTGTTTGCGGTGTCATAAAATAATAATAATAATAATAATAATTATTATTATTATTATTATTATTATTATTTGTTTCTTTGCTGCCCTATTTCCCCGAGGGGACTCATGTACACACCTAGAGCCATCCTGTTTCAAGATATATCTATGTGGATATTCATAGTCTACTTTTCATGATAATTTTAACTCCAAGGTGGCTGTTAAACTACTGCTGATATTGTCCCAATCTACCCAAGTAGTTCTGTGATTCGTATTCTTCTATCAAATTGGAACGATAAAGAGTGAGATGATACTGTGTTGCAGTGATAAAACAGAATCTTTTTGATTTATCCCAATGTTGTTCATTAACCCTAATTGCAACATAACTCAGTAAAGTGCCATGTTATCATTATTTCCACCAACAGAATGAAATAGTGGGTTTTTCATAAAACTATTTTTTTCCATTTTTTCAAAAGTATTCCCAGAATCCTGCTTTATTGCAAAGGAAGAGACACTAGTTGGTATTTTACATCAGCTACTTAGTTAACTTTACATTTAGTTCTGAATATTCATCTTGCTTTTCATGATAACCTCAATTCAAAACTGTCTGCTGAATGACTGCTAAACAACTGTTATTTTATCAAGTAGTTAATTACTTTACAAAGTAATCTTTCTTGGACCAGCCACCACAGATCTGATGGGAATGTTATTGAACGCAGAATGGTCCTCTTTTTCACCATGCAACTGGTGTCCAGGAAAGTGGCAGAGGGGAACGGGGGGTTATACTAATGGCAATAATGTTACCATTGTAAACAAGGACTTTATCACATGAAGGCTATATTGGGGCCACTGTTGGTCTGCTTTCTCCCTGTGACTAACCAATTCCTCACTATTGAAGGGCAAAACCCAACAATACTTGCAACATCCCCATCACTTACTGAATGCAATGGGTCCATTCTGCTTCTGTGCTGGCATGCTGACAATGAAATAACAATTCTCCTCCTCTCTCCTTTTCTTTTCCTTCTGCTAGCTACTCCTAGGCTGTTTATTTTTTAATATACAGAAATATTTGGCCCTTTTAAATTTACCATTCTTGAAATTGCAAAATTGTAATAGCAACAACAACAATAAATCAGCAGAGGGTTATGAGGGTATATGGAAGTATGAGCACAGGACCACAGATCACAGAACATAGTAACTGTGTGAATGGAAAAAGTGTGATAATGAAAGTGTTCATGCTGATTTCTATAATCACATAATTTCCATAGAATAACATGATCATGAATATGGAACAGTAACACATGAATAAATTTGGTTCACATTAGTGGTACTTGGCCCATGTCCTCTACAAATATTTTAAGCAAAATATGATGTAAGGAAGGAAAAACAATAAGAATCATTATTCTGGAAAGTCACTATAGCTCCATAATTTCTTGTAAAACTGTCTAACGGACCATTGTTCTTTTCTGATCACTCACTGATCAGTGTCTTGTTCTGCACATACTGGGGAAAAGGTAACTAAGTAGTGGGTTCTATTAGCTCCAAAAAGTGAACTAATTAATTGTAATAGTTGCATATAAACTCCAAAGAGTGAGCAGGAAGCTATATAAATATTTCTAGCTCTTGAATTAATTAATCATTTGATTCAACAACTATTCATCTTCTCTTAAATTTAGGGATTTGCTAAGATTAATTCCCTTCATCTTCTGTATATTTTTAATTAATTTCAGACTGCACTATGTGAAAGGGAATTAATATAAGATCTATGCAAGTGTATTGAAATAGATAAGGCACTCCTCCCACAATGCACTAAAAGGGAAAAAATATGTCATTTGGAGGAAAGTCCCCAGTGATTTCAATGGGGATTTATTTTATAGAATGTGCTTTGGGCTGGGGTGGATGAAAAATATATATCTACAATAATACTATGTGGGGATATGTGTTATTTTCTTACACAGAGCCATAGATCTAAGAACATGAAATCTAGACACATAAAATTTGGCATACATACTAAGGGGAACTTAAATATGTTCAGTTATGAGATATGGGTCACTTGCTTTTTAAAATGCATTCATTATTTTCAACTCATTTAAATATGTGTTAGAAACCTTCAGTACAACATTTTGTCATTGAGCTGTAGACTTCCACAGTAAGCATATAAGTTTATAGTCAACATAATTTGAAACAAATGAGGAAAAGTCCAAGCGACAGTATTATATAACTGCCCCTTTTGTGCTGTGGTTAAGTCTTCTTCATGGATGTGAAAGAATTCCCTACCCACGAAGATAAAGAAAAAAAATTCTCCCATGCATTTGACCATCTTTGCTGTAGGGTTACAGTATGGTAGATGGATGGGCACCCTCTCCAACTCTGATATCAATTTAATTTGCTCAAAGAATTTGCTGTATGGAAACACTAACTACCCATACAACTAATTTCACTATAACTTGGATAGTTGCATTTAGAAGTAAGTGATTTAGGATCCCTCTGCACAGCTTGAACTACCTGTATTGCATTTCTTATCCTAAATATACAGTGCATTCCAATAAACAATTATACAATAAGTCCCATATACACTGATTCAACTTATGCCTAAGTATTGGACTATCTTTTGGATTACAAACATAGTCACAAGGCAAACATTATTTGAAGTACAATGTGAAACAGAAAGAACTGAATCCTCTGTTATGATGACAATTCTCTGGCCCCATCGACACTACCATATAATGGAATTTGAAACTGCATTATATGGTCAGTGTAGATTCATATAATGCAGTTTAACTACATTTAACATAAAGGTTTTTGTTGATCATTCATGAAACATCAAGCCCAGAAATAAATGGTTTTGGTTGAATATTGATCACTTGATTTAAAATATCAGGCAATCTAGGTTTAATCCTCTGAGATGTGCACAAGGGAGGGGACACCCCAGTGTGGCAGCAGCTGAGGCAAGTGGTCTCATCCGATCTCCTCCACAACTTCACCTGGACAAAGCACCTGAACTTGAAGAACTCAGAAGCTATGTTGCTCTTCTACTGGAAGGGAAGAGTCCAGAATTCAACCCCCATGTCACATGATTCAAAGTGCAGGCTGAACCCTCGTGCCAATTCCAAGAACAATCTCATTTTGATCCTCCAAATCACATGACGTGTAAGGAAAATTCTAGAACCTCTCTTTCACCAAACAGATGCCATAGGTGTTCCCTTAATTCTTACTTTCTTTCCCACCTGCCTGCCAAGTGACCATTTATTTAAGACAAATCTCAATTTCACTAGTGCAGGGTAGGCAAAAACAACAACAACAAAATGGGGGGGGGGGGAGGAATTCTTTTTCCACCCAGCAAGAATCATACAGTCATAGAGTATGATGATTCATCATTCATTCATTCATTCATTCATTCATTCATTCATTCAGTCCAACCCCTGCCATGCAGATAAAGTAGAATCAAAGTACCCCTGATCTGATAGCTATTTAGCCTCTGTTTAAAAAAGGAGCCTCCACCACACTACGGGGCAGAGAATTTCACTGTTGAACAGCTCTTATGGACAGGAAGTTCTTCCTAATGTTCAGGTGGAAACTGTATTAGAAGCAGAAGTGTAGGCTGAAGGAAATATCCAAAAAGGAAAGAACAGGGGCAAGAGGAGCCTTTCAAGACTCTGGCTGTGCTTCAGTATGCTCTCTGTCATGCCATGCCACACCACAATGTCATTGACATGACCTCTCTATCATGGATGCCAGAAAACATACATCCCCCTGCAAAGCCATGCAGTGCAAGTGAAGAATCTGAATTCTTCTATTTCATGTCCACCTTTAGTTGCTCACTTCTAAACTATTCATCTTGAAGTCTGAAGTTTTGCTGTACTTGGTCTCTGCCTGGAGGTGAATTGTAATGGAAAGCTTGAAAAATGAGAAATGTGCCATTTATAACTTAAAGAAAATAAACAAACACACCATGTTCTCTGTGTGTGTGCATGCACGTGCTGCACACATGTGACATCTGACCTTTTCAATCAATAGTTTGAAAACAGATTTGGAATATAATACAAACCATCACCTCTTCTTCCTCCTCCTCCCCTCTCTCCTTTTTCATCCTCATACAAAGATAGATAGATAGATGATAGATGATAGATAGATAGATAGATAGATAGATAGATAGATAGACAGATAGATAGATGTAGTGAAACAGTCCTGCATTCCATTTCAAGTTATTTCCTCTTCTTGGTTGTTGGTCACTGTAGCCTATAATTAGTGTAACTTTATATTTTGAGTACAATATGCTAATGTACCTTGGGACTTTATAACATTAAAACCTAATTCTCTCAGTTTTGGCACCACAAAGACATAGCAGGCAGCTCATAGATTTCTTGAAAACTTCAGTGTTCTTTGCCTATGAAAGAGGTCTGTGGATTGACAAGGAACTGAGTATGATGGTGAAGAGCATATCAGCAGAATTCTTATTATATCTCAGCCACCCAGCTTCACATACATATACTCAAACCCACAGAATGGGACACTTGGTAAACACCCCCTACATTTCCTCTAGCAAAGTCTCTGTAATGCAAGCCTGGTCAGCAAGCTTAACCAAGGATGAAGCCCTACACCAAGTTTGTTTTTTCATTCACAAACTTGCCATTAAGTGACAGTATTTTCAGCCCAGGGAATCTGTTGTCAAAATTATCCAAACTATTTAAAATGGGAGACAATTTGGGGGCAATCATCACTCCGTGGCTCGCTCGCTCTCTCTCTCTCTCTCTCTCTCTCTCTCTCTCTCTCTCTCTTTTAAATTCTATTTTTTCCAGTTTTTTATTTAAATTATTGAAAAATTTTGAATTTTACATATTCAGTACTTAAAACTTATACATTCTTTAACATATTTGCAATACAGAGTTATGTATATCATAGCTCCTATGGTATTTTCACTCTCTAACTAACATACTCATATTATTTACCTTTTGTTACCCTTCACCTAGTGCTATCCCTTCACCCCAGACCAGCCAATTACAATATTTATTTCCAAAATTCCATTGTTTCTTTTACAGGTTTTTCCCCCTTTCCTTCTACGTATACAAACTCTATAAATTTTTCCCATATCTTCCCAAAATCATCCTTTTTTAATAACCCTCTTTTAATTTTAATATTACATGTCAATTTATCATTTATCGCAATATCCCAAACCTCCTTATACCATTCTTCCAATTGGCACTCCTCCCTTCCTTTCCATTTTTTGGCTATTAACAATCTTGCTGCTGTTACCAAGTTGGCGATTAGTTCCTTTAACTCTTTTGATATTTGAATAGTATCCATAAATGACAACAGTGCTATTTCAGGCGTTCCTATTATTTCTGTTTTGGTGATTCCCTTTATTTCTTTAAAAACATTCTCCCAAAATTTTTGAACATATTTACAGGACCACCACATATGTATATATGTACCGATTTCCTGACAGCCTCTACAGCACTGCTTAGCATATTTCTTATCAGTTTGATTTAATCTAACTGGTGTGAGGTACCATCTCCAAACCACTTTATAATAATTCTCTTCACTTTATAAGAATTCTCTCATAATAACTCTGTGGCTCTCCCTTCTCCCAAGATAATAGAACTGTCTGCCCACCCTATGTCTCCCTCTGCCCATTAATGTTATAATGGTTAGCACTGCTAACTCTCCCAAGCTCTCTGTGTAGCACATTTCTTTTGCCTGAAGGTAGATTTTTAAAAGGGCAATAGCTACAAAACCCAAACGCTGCTTCCTCTCCCAATCAAAGACACTGACTGTATCATTTTCCATGCAGAAAATTCACATATGGTTGTTATGCACAGAAAACTACATTTTCTTTTTTAAAGATGTGTGTGATTTTTTTCAGACTTTCTGGGAGGAAAATTGCCAAAATTGCTCATATCTAGCTTCAAGAGGAAAGTGAAGAATGACATCCTTATTGTGAATTGACCTGAGTGTATCTGGTAATCACTATATATATATATATATATATATATATATATATATATATATATATATGAACATAAAAGGAAAAATAAAACATAATGCTCTCTATCTATCTATCTATATATATATATGATTTTTGGATTCAGAGTTAAACAGTTAACCGAATCATATTTCACTATCCTTTCCCTTGTGGCCCTGTAATCTCTCTCCCATCAAATGCAACACAAGTATTCATATATGGCTGCCAATGGTACAGGGTTTGGTGTGTAGGAGCAAGGGAAAGTTAGATCACAAAACTTCAGAAAGGATTCTGATCTGTGGAGAATTGTTCATGATAGGTCCCCCTGATTTGTAGATATCTCTATCTTTCTTCTTCAGTCCATGCCTACTGCAGCATAACCGTATTTAGCAGGGTGGCCCAGCCCTTTATATATTGTTTAGCTATATGATAGAGGGTTGCCAGAGAAAAGATAATGTGGGGAAGTCTGATTGTGACAGTTGAGCTGCTCCAATAACTGGATAAAATGTGCAGCTACAGAGGAGGGAAAATGTGAGTAGCAATTATGTCACTGTAAATGAAATTTTCTTTCACTCTCTAGATTTCTAGCATTTTATTAACTTAAAACTTTAGCTGAACATTTAGATAAGATAGTTTAAACATCTGAAGAAAGGGTGTAGGCAAAATTAACAATCTAATGAAATATGCAGCAAATATAACAACTTCAGATGTGAGTATTTTCAATGCCTCACTCTCTGTAATTCAAAAAAGTCAGAGAATTGGTGAATGTTTATTTTGTGGGACATAATTCTCAATTAGAGAACTAATGTCCATTCCCCCCACAGCAGCATCTTTCAACTCTCTACTCTTTTGACCAGATCTTAAATGAATACTATTTTTAAAGTGCTGTGCTTATTGCTAGCACTTTTGATAAGCTATTGATCAATTGCTGTCAATGATTAACTTCTGCAAGTATAAGGAGATTGCCATGGAGTGATTATGCTTTGAAAATGCCTACTGGTTTCAACATTTGCTGATAATCCAGATGGTTGTCTGGCAAAACAGTGGGCAACACTGCAGAAGTCGTTTTTGTGATGGATATAGATTTCTTTGAACTTGTAAAAGTGTTATCTGACGCAAAACTATATCAGCCAATCTTGAATTACTGGCAGTTAACATGATGTATCAGCAGGAGTCCACTTATCAAGGCAAGTAATGAAATAGCAGCTGTGCAGAACAGAACTAATGTTAAGAGCCAATGGACATTTATTGTGAAATGCCAAAAATGTTCAAATAGTTCTCAGAACAATGTGCAACATGCATGCCAAAACAGTAAATTAAATTTATTTAGGGCCATTTGAAAGAAAAAGACTCAACTAATAAAGCCGGAAAACCCAAATGTGACAAGTGAGTAAATTTCAGTGCATAAAACAGCTGAAATAATGTTCCAGAATTATGAAAATCAGTCTTCCCTCTAGGCTGTATGCAAAATTATATTAAAAGAAAACTGTTGCATTCCTGTGAAAACCTAGCTGGAAGAAAGATCAATTGAACACAGTGGGAAATAGTTACCCTGTATGGTTTAGACATTCATGTCAGAAGCCCTGTTTTGTATATCTTTCTGAAATACAAAGTTATAATATAAGTATTTGAACTACAGTAATATTTTAAAATGTGTTCCATCTTTGATGTATAATCGCCCCTCCCACTCCAAAGAAGAAGTATATCGTAAATATTTAAAAGGGGAAAAAGGGAAAATGCTATAGGATACCACATAAAAGGGGCTAGGGTCTACATCTCTTTCTCTTAAAAATTTAGGAGAAAGGAAGGAGAGGATAGGGAGAGAAATGGTACAGGACCATTAATATTCAAGGAGCATACAGGTATAAAAACCAATATCAGTTTATCAGGGTTCAAAACCCTCTCTATGGAGATGTCCTTCTGCAGTAGCAAGGACTCGTGTACTAATATGTGCACTGTGCCATGAAAGCATTGTCTGCTTGTAGATGGAAATTTGTAAATATAATTCAATTCAACAGTTTCTCCTTCTAACTGACCATGGTAAGGGTCTGGAAGACCTATTTCACTGTATGCAACTGTTTGAAAAATATAAATAAAATAAAACAAGTTAGTCTCAATGGTGCTTCCACATTTATTTTTTCCCTCCTTTTTATATTGCAAGAGACTAACCCAACTACTTCTTTGAAAACTTTCATGATCTTGAAAGTGGTCATTCATGAAAATGTATAACCTTGCCACAAAATACCCCCTTCCCTCCAATATATTCAGCATTTCAAAAAATGTTGCAGGGCATGTCGACTCATTTCTACACTTGACTAAAGGAATGTTTGCATTGATAGACATCCATTAAATCATTAGAAGTTTCTTCCTTTCTACCCTACAGTCCTATGAAAACCTGTCCCTAATTTAGCCTCCAGAGAAGGTTTTGAGGTACATGTGGGATTACATAAAATAGAAGAATCCAGTGACAAACATAGTTTCATCTGCCAATTTAGGGTTTTTGATTCTGCTCCTGTGCTTTAAATATAGGTTAGGTTATGTCTGATTTTTCTTTTCTTTGTAAGTTTAGGTGCAAGTACTAGGAGATGTAGGGCACTTCAGTATCTTAGCACTCCGTAATTAAAAACATGATTTTCTACTCATCAAGTTCTAAACAGAGTGATTCAAAGGGAAAATGCTCAGAAGAATCCTATGTTTTTCATATGTTTAGAAAAGGGATATCAACTTGGAAAAAGAAGAGGAAACAGAGATAATGGTATCTCCAAACAAATAAAGGCTTCAAATTACTGAGATACTATTAGTCTTTAAATTAATGGCAGAAAAATCTGTTTGGTTTGACACCTGAGTTCACCTTTGAAACAGTACATCCATTTTTAAATCTTCCAGGTGTTTTCATGAGGCTTATCACTATATAATATTATTGTAGTTGTTCAGCCTTCAGACACAATTTGAAAAAAGCCCTTTTAAGAATATAATAATAATAATAATAATAATAATAATAATAACTATTATTATTATTTTGAAATAAGTCCATAAGACTGACATGCCAAAAGTCAAAGAATCAAAAGAAGAGTACAGAGCCCAAAAGTTTGCAACACAAAAAGAGCAGTGGCTAAGCAAGCTACTCCATGGGCAGAATTTTAAGAATGTGTTGTCGAAGGCTTTCATGGCCGGGATCACAGGGTTGTTGTATGTCTTTCGGGCTGTGTGGCCATGTTCCAGAAGTATTCTCTCCTGATGTTTCGCCCACATCTATGGCAGGCTTCCTCAGAGGTCGTGAGGTATGGATAAACTAGGCAAGGAAAGGAAAGAATATATATCTGTGGAGAGTCCAGGGTGTGGCAAGAGTCCTTTGTCATTGGGAAGCCAGCATTAACGTTTCAGTTAATCACCCTAATTAGCATTGGAAAGGTTTTGTCTCTTGCCTGGGGGGCATCCTTTGTTCAGTCATTAGCTGTCCTCTGCCCTCAGAGTGTTGGTCCCCATCTACTGTTTTGATTTTAGAGTTTTTTAATACTGGTAGCCAGATTTTGTTCATCTTCATGGCTTCATCTTAAGCAAAGCAATAAGAAATAGTAAAAAGTACAATCCAAAAAAAACAGTCAGTATTTAAGAATGTCTTTAGAGTTTCAGCATAAATCCAAACTATTAATGTATAGAATTTCCATGGACCAAGTGTCAGGACCCAGGCTGCAGAGCACCAATAACCATGCGCAGAGACCAGAATCTAACTAATATCTTTATTGAGGAAATATGTAAAGTTAATAAAAACAAGTGAAGAATATAGTTCAGAAGTAGACCTTTCAGGAAAGGTCAAAAATAGTCCAGGAAAACAATGTCCAATATGAAATATTAAGGTCCAAAGTTGTAATCCAATAACTGAAACACACACTTTGCCAAGCAAAGTGAGGGGAAATGACAAGGTCCTTTAGTCCATGAAGCTTAATGCAAGGCTAGGAAGCAAACTAGATTCTTGGCAAACAAGGCTTGATTCAAGGCAACAAGAAACGAGGAGCAAGAACAGGGTCCGTGGCGAAATCCGTGGCGAGGTCCGGGGAACAAGGCAGGGCTGGAACGAGAGCAAGGTCCTGGAAACTGGAGTAGCGTAGTCCACACACAATCTACTCCCGAAGCTGACGAATTGACTCCGCAAGGATTCCTTTGTGTCCAAACACCTATATAGGATCTTGTTTTCCCGCCAAAGAACACCTTCTCTGGGGAACAAGAACCGAAACCTATGCTGTGTCCAGATGCATGACTCCTTAAACTTTCCCAAGGGAAACAGACTTAATCATCTAATTGTCTGGCAGCTATCCTAGCGCTCCGGCGAGTCGCCTCCCGAGCGCTTCTATCTTGATTATAATAAAGACGGCGAGAAAATGGGGGAGATTTTTGCTCAAGGCTTGTTTGGCTGAGTTCTTGTGGGCAAACATCCTGCAGCTGCAAGGGCTCCAAATCCGGCAGAAACGGTGGGAAACCCAAGTTTTCCTCTTCATCTGACACAACAGTACTAGGAACAGGACTACATGGCCCATGAGTCATCACACCAAGGCATGAAAACTAAGGAAACAAAACAACACAGAACCATAGACAAACTTGAACAAAGTAATTCAGGAAGCAAACAGCAAAATCCCAAAGGCAACTTGAACTAGAAAATACCTGGAAACACGGAGCACTTGGAAGCAAGACCAAAAGCAAAGCTGCCTCAACTGGAAACCGAAATCAGCATCAATCAATATAAGCCTTTTCCAAAACCAAGACTGTGAGAAACACATTCTTTTTCTTTTTCCCAGCAGATAACTGATTGCTATCTCTCTTCTGTTGTAAACGGACAGATTGTCTGAACTTCTGAGAGTCTTCCCTATATCTCTTGTAAAACAGCTCTCTATTCAAGGTTGTCATATCACTGCCAGCTGGAAAAACAACCTCTGAATTGTGTTGTGTTGTGTGTTGTGTGTTGTGACTGCGCCTTCAGGGATTATGGTTGATGGTGATGGAATTCGGAGAGGAAGAAAAAACCCTCGTGATGAGGGTTCACTGGAGGAGTTGCGCAGGAAGCGACTTAGAGAGCTATATGGGGAATCTTCTGAGGAAGATTCAGATGGGGAGATGGATGCTGAGGAACAGGTGGTGGCTGGGGAAGCGGGCACTGAATGGGCACAGCCACCGGAGATGTCTGGGGATTTGGGGCTTATGGATACTTCTGAACCTGGGGTTTCTGCAGGAGCTGATCCCAATTGGGATGCTTGGAGAAGGGAGGATGGTTCTTTAAGTGTTCATGGGGCTAAGTGTGGGCAGGATGATTGGGACTCCGACGAATTGCTAGGTACTCCAGATCCACGAGCTCTAGCTGTGTGGAGTTCAGACTCTGAGTAGATTTGGGACACCTGGTGTTTGGGTGTGAGTGTTTGGTCACCCAGGAGGAAGGGGAATAAAATGGGAATGTTTGGCCACTGCACTTTGTGTGTGGCAAGGTGTTGCTGAGGCGCCATTGGGATCTCTGTGTTTCTGGACTTGGACTGCGATTCGGATCTGCTGATACCATTTGGCTTGGCTCTCGCTGTGTCTTATCGTGGACCTGTTTTGGATGTCTGCACCCTCTTCGGACTTTGGATTGAATTTGGCCTGGCTTCTGTCTACGCCCTCTGACTGACGGCTACTCCCGGCTTCTGACTATTGGTTTGTCTTTCGGAATTTCTGCTGCCTCCTGACCTGACCTTGGACTCTTCTGACGACGGCTATTCATCATCCCTTTGAGGCTCTCGGCTTATCTGCACCGTGGAAGCAGCTTTACTGCTTTTCTAGTTTGTTTATTTTCCAGCAATTAACTCTATTTGTTTTCCAAAGCTGAATTGAAGAGTTATTTAGTTTTTTATTGAATGCCAGCATGGGAAATTAGCGTGGCTCGTTTTTGAGTTATTATTGTCCAATCTACTCTCGAAACACTGAAGAGTGAAGTGTTTCAAGGATATTTCCTGTGTTTATGTTATTTTTGGCTTATCTTCGAAATAAACTTTGTTTTGTATGTTAACTGGCGTCTGACTCTTGACAACCAGACTGTTGCTTTGCAGAAATCGGTGAAAAGTTTTTCCCCGACACCTCCCCTGGCTCAAACCTCTCATCAGAACCTTGCTCATCTACACTTGACTCCAGCTGTTCAGACTTCTCATCAACACTTAACTTCGGCCCAAGCCCATCAATAGGAGTATCATGTCATCTATGCAAAGAAAGTGAGGAGAGAGTGGAACACCTCATTTGTGGTAGCAAGAAAATATCCCAGACTGACTATATTGAACGTCACAACCAGCTAGCAGCAATGGGGCACTGAAACCTTTGCAAGAAGTATGGCTTAACCTGCAGTAAAACCTGGTATGCGCACAAGCTGGAAAAGACCACAGAAAATGAAGAAGAAAAAATACTCTGGGATTTTAGAATCCAAACAGATAAACCTGCCACATAACACACCAGATATAACTGTTGTGGAAAAGAAATATGTTTTTGATATAGACATTGCAGTACCAGGAGACAGTATAGTAGAGGACAAAGAGCTGGAAAAGATCACGAAATACAAGGCCTTACAAATTGAAATTGGACAACTATGGCAAAGGAGAACAGAACAACAGTGATACCAATAGTGGTTGGTGCTCTTGGAGGCATTCCAAGGAACCCCAAAAATCACTTGAAAAGCCTTAGTTTGGACATCAATTCACATGCTGCAGAAGGCAGCACTTCTCAGGACTGTTCACATTCTACAAAAATACCTCTAATATCCTAGGCCCTTGGGAAGAGCCTGATATTCGGAGAAGAATCCCAGACATGTGGACCTAATGTGCATGTGTGCTGTGATGTTATGTATAATAATATTTAATAATAATATGTAAATAACAACAACAACAACAACAACAACAATAATGTGTTACCTGCCTCTCTTCATGGCTCAAGCCATGTTAAAACACATCACCATAACTATCTTCAAGTTCTGGATGGTGGAATCCATGTGTACAGAACCTGTGGGTATGAAGGACTAAATGTATAATATGTAGTTTGGCTCATCAGAATATTGCAGATGAACCTTCTATTTTGGATTTTGATTGTTCAAGTGCAGTTATATTTTATTTTCAATTTGTAAATGGATTTTCATTTACAGAAAGCCAGTTTGTAGAATTGATGTATTTTATATTCCTTGTACCATCCAGGGATTGAGATAATTTGAACAGAACCACATCAAATCTGTTTCTATTAGTGTATTCAATGGACAATGTAAATATTGCTGAAAACAGTCCTTACAGGTTTTCATTCACACACAGGGGACTTAATAATCATTTTTAGAAATCCATAATATATACCTTTTGGCTTCTTCTACCGTGAAAATTGACAGAGATATAGTTTTATTTGGGAGTATAAATTGGATTGAATTATTTCTGAATATGAAATTTAATGAATAGAAAATTTATAAATGATGATATTTCAGTGATACAATAAGCTCATGAGGATTTCGCTGTCTTGAATATTTTCACAAGAATCCTCAGTAAATTGCTATAAATATGTAATACAATGAACTGGGAAAACCTCATTAATATGCAATAAAATATATCAGAATAAAGATGATGCAATGATATCTCATGAATGAATATTCAGAGATAAATCCTATTCACATCAGTAGAACTTGGTTCCAAGTAGACATACATAGAATGGAAACCTCCTTGGCAGCAAGATCTATTAAATTTGTGGAATTTATTTCCACATTCAAGGATTTACATTTGTCTCTGAGCAGTTAAAACTACCCATGAAATAATTATTCTTAGCATCTTTTGTTTGTTTGTTTGATGTTGTCACATGCTTTCAAAACACTTTTGAATTATGCAGATCCTAGATTGGACCACTTAGGTATGGGTGTACTAACTTGGCAGCAAACTCATATTAAATTTGTGGAATTTATTTCCACAATCAAAGATTTATATTTTTCCTTGAGCAGTTAAAACTACCCATGATCCTAATATGAAATAATGCTTCTTGCATCTTCTGTTTGTTTGTTTGTTTGTTTGTTGTTTTATGCTTTCAAATCACTTTTTGCCTTATGTAGATCTTAAGATGGGCTAATTATGTGGTTTTCTTGGCAGAAAGATTCACCCTTTCCTTCTTCTGAGGCTGCAATAGCATAATTTCCCTAAAATTACTTAGTGGGTTTCCATGGCTGAGTGAGGATTTGTAAATTAATGTTCCTGAGCCCTAAGGTTCTTCTATAGGTATCACTAATGCAGGTTCAATTTGGCATCCAGACATGCAAGACAACCAGATAGGGATTCCCTGAAAAACCTCAGGGGCAGCAGAGAGTCCTGATTGCACAGCCACACCAAACATGGTTAACTGCAGTTGGGCAGTCACCCTAGCATCCATTCCCTGTGTCATGGCTGTCACCAGCTGTGTCATCTGACCTACTTGGTCTTGGGTGCTCCGGCTGATATCAGCCAGTATGCTGCCTGGTTAAGGAAGCTGGGAGGGGGGGGGGAAACCCTCCCCCTTCCATTCCACTCAGTGCATGGACACTCTGATTGATGGCAGCCAGAGCACCAAAGAGCAAGAGAGTTTGGATGACATGGCTGGTGATAGCCATGGCTTAGAGTGAAAGGGGTGACAGGGGACTGCCATCTCATGTCTCCAGGCCATATGAGCCTGGAAACAGAGAATAGATATCAAGAAAACTGCAGACGGTTCCAGTTACTAACTCAGGGGAAAGACTAAATACTGGACTTTTCTCCAAATTAGTTTAACTCAGAGAAAGGTTGGGTTAAGGTACTCTTGCCCTGGTTAACCCAGATCAGCCCTGTGTGACATTTACTTGCCACAGGGAAGATTCAGCTAAGTGATCAGTGTAAAGATGGAGCAGCTCCCCATGGCTAAAAGGTCACTATGGAATAACATGTGGGTCAAGAATAGGGCTCCTACGTATTTACTGCCAAGACACTGCACTTGGAAGGCCATCATACTCAGACAATGGGGAATAGCCTAACAAGAATAAAAGGTCAGCCCCTACTCATCTACTTAAATATTCAAATTGCTACACCATGCTGGCTCTTATATTGCATTGAGTCAAAAACTCCAACACATGTATTCAATATAAGCAGAAAATAGAGACTTTGCCTCACATAAAACCAGCATTTATTGAAATTGACTCAAGACTCTGAAGAGATCATAGAAAATACTTTTCACATAGTGCAAAACTATTTTAGCAGATTTTACTGTAGTGATGCTCATTGGTTTAAATGGTCCGATTAGCCAATTCATGGAGGACAAGTTATTAGTTTTGATGCCTGGGTAGGCAGTCTTGACTATTTGAGACATCTGTCTGAAGTGAGTTAGGATACATTGGGGCACTCATGAATAAACATGGTAGCTTTCTGACAAAGGTAGATACCTTAATGGACCCTCTTACGCCTACAGAAATATTTAGGTCTATAAGTGGACTTTCAGCAGTTATCAGTCAACACAGTCCTTCCTTTGCTTCCTTACCCTCCCACTTAAAACACAGAGTATTAAACATTTGTACAGAGGTATATTAGGATCTACTAAATTCAAAATTCCTTCTGTTCCCTTGGAGAGCTTCAGACAGAACCCCTCAATTATATCAGTTGGATCTGGCATAGTTTTTCACCACCACTCTGGCCAGCATGCGTTTTGGAAGGTAGCCACCTCCCCACTGCTTTTCTCAGAACTCAGTGTCAGATTACTTTTTAAGTGAAGCATTATAAGTACATTTGTTAGGGGGCAGGGAACCCCAGTGTATGAGTTGCTAGGAGGCAGCAGTAGCAAGGCACTTACAGGGTTCCCTTAGGTGGCTCAAAATAGCCTCCAAGGATAATTGGAAGCCCATAAAGCCTTTTTGTTTTGTTTTGCTATAGTTTATAAGTCAATATTTGCAGCATGATAATATTGTGCAGCCACACTATTCTACAAACTAGATACAATTGCTGTACTATTTTCTTGAGAGGATCATGTTCTAAAATGCATATGATGTGCTCTAGTATTCTACCATGCTATTAAATTAATTGAGGAAATTAAAAACATTGCCTAAAACCCAGCCTTTCTTTATTGCTGAGCTCTATTTGGCACATCTGTTTCGAGCCATGGGAAAACAGTCTCAAATTAAAGAGTCACAAGACGGCAAATCCTTGCATCTCAGAATGCAGCAGTCATTTAGATGGCATCTGAACACACTCTGACCCAAATAGGCTATGTTCCCATTTGGTGTCAGAACAAGGCAATGTTATTTGCTATTTGCAGATTGGGTTTTTGGTTCAGAGCACTAGAGGAATGCCAGCATATCCACACGTTTCCCATTTCTTTCCATCACTCTCTTTGACTTCATCGCTGTTCAGCATTAAAATGGTTCTGTGATTTATATGTTTCCTGAGCCTAGCTTACCTTTCCTATCACCCACCTCCACAAAAGAAAGCACTAATGTCATAAACACCAGAAATAGGAGAATTCTTTTTATTTTAAAATAAAAGTATTCAGTGATAATTAGTAGAATGTAATAGATATACATAGTATATGGATTCTCTTGCCCCTACTCCCCAAGATATCTGGGACAGCATTACTTTCTTTCAGAAATAATTCAGTTAATACCTCAGATATGAAATCATAAGGTGAAAACTAAAATCTGACTAAAAATTATCAGCTGAAAAGGGTAATAGCAACAATACTTTGAATCAGTGAAGGGCTTTGAGAATTGCTGTACAATTCAGTTTTATTTAACATTTGGGAAAGGGCAGCGACCGCACATTATCACCTTTTGAAACAAATGGCAGATTGAGAAATGAAAGTGAAATAATGAAAAGGGGCTAGAAACAGAATTTCCAAGTAGAATTAGGTTTAAAAATATATACAATGGCCAAAAAGTTAGATGTAACAAAATAAAGTGTATTGCAAACTATGCATCTATTTTTCAGTTGACACCACTCATGAACTGAAGATGGGAGAAAAGTTCAGCTCTTGAGAGACTGCTGGCATGTGGTCTTTAAAATCTAAAACTGATAACATTCTGACTGCCACATTATGCACTATCTGTTAATTTTTAACTTCTCCCTTTGAATTTACCTATTTTCTCACTACAAGTGCATCTACATTCTAGAATTAATATAGTTTGACACTATGGTACCATGACTAAAGGAAATGGAATCATGGGGTTTTCAGTGTGGTGAGGCACCAGCTCTTTTTGGCAGAGAAGGCTAAGGATCATATAAAACTACAGCTCACATGATTCTATAACATTGTGCCATAGCAATTAAAGTGAAGTCAAACTTCATTAAGACTACAATATATTAGATACATAGACAGTATGACCTGGACTCTTTTGGTAATTTAATTTTAAGTAGACATATTGGAGCTTCTCAGTTATTTAGGACTTCATCCTATAAAGGGTGGGGAGGAGAGGAATGGACAAAATCATCTTCTTTGGGTGATATTTCATGGAGTTCTGTCTTTAAAGAAAACAGAGAATGTATTCACCCCATCACACAGGATATTGCCTCCTTCTCTTTCCAGCTCTACCATTTCAAGGACACCAGCACAATTTTAAATAGGCATCCTTTTTGAAACACCAATTTCCATGGAATTGTTCCCCCTTAAGCCCCTACAGTAAAGGACACAGTCACACTTTTTAAAACACTTCTTTCAATGGGATCTACACTGTCTTTAAGCCACTAATGGAAACATAAGGAGCATTAGCAGAACACTACATGAATGCCCACACTGAAACATCACAAAGCAATTGGACAAATCTACCACTTCCCATCACAAGGAAAAATACAAATTTTACAGCATTTCTATATGTAGGGGAAAGGCATCAATTTCTGCCCATCATTGAAATCCTCCCATTTCTACATGCTGCAGAGATGGGAGTCCCACAAGCAACCACTGGAAGCAGTCCTGCATTGTTAGAGTGGACCTTGTGGGAGTCTGTCTTTGAAATGTAGAAATGGAGGAAAACTTCCATATGATGAGATCCTTGGATCCCTCTTAAATCTATGATTCTAAAGGTTTAAAACTACAGAAAAGAAATGCTAGGACCCACCTACCTTTGTGACCGCATCTCCCCCTATGAACCTACTTGACCTCTTGGTTTATCCGGTAGGGCCCTTCTATCGCTCCCAGCACCATCCCAGGCTTGGTTGGCGGGGACGGGGGAGCGGGCCTTTTCTATTGTTGCCCCCGGATCTGGAATTCCCTTCCGGAGGAGATCCGGCAAGCACCCACCCTGGCTTCCTTCAAAAAGCTGCTTAAAACCTGGCTCTTCCACTGCACCTTTGGATAATCGAGCCCATAGCTATAGTAGCTGCACTGGCCATCTCTCTGGATTTGAGACATTGTGCTTTATTCCTCTGCCCCAAAGCACCTTAGAATATAACATTGCACTTTAGTTCTAGTGGCCCTTCCAGGCCATCCTCTCCTCCATCCCAGTGGGTTTTTTTTTCTGTGATGTATATGTTTTTGAGTGACTATATTGTTTCTGTTTATGTGATTATTTTAGCCAATTGCTATGCTTTTTTTGTACTCTTCTAGTGCTTTATAGTGTTTCAGTGTTTTATTGTACAATGTTTTTATGCTGATTTTATATTGGAAACCGTCCTGAGTCCCTTCTGGGAGAGAGGGCGGTACACAAATAAACTTTTACTTACTTACTTACTTACTAGAAAAGGAAAAATGGGATGCAGAATGATATAAAAGAAGACAATCCTTTTTATTCAGACTTGCAATTTCATTATGCAAAACCACCCAATTTAGCCCACATAAGTAATGAAGTATTCAACCTTGTAATGATGAATTTTGTTAAATGCTGTTAATCCCAGATATTATTCTGTACTGCTATGAAACAGAAAAGAAAAGGCTGAAGTCATTAAGCAATTGCCCCCTCCGATTCTTCCCATTCCGACATACATCTGAGTTTAAGGGTTTTGTTTGCTGTGGTGGTGATAGTGTTTTTTGTAAACATAAGCTACATCCTGTTTTAAATAGTATGTAAAGTAGCAACTAATCCTCATGGTAGCTAGCTACAAGGCAGTCACTATAAGGATGAAAACAAATCTGCAAAATGTGCTAATTTGTAGGCAAATATGGAGAACATTATAGAATTTTAATGAAGCCGCAAGTATGCTAGTCAGATGATTGATTATACAATATTCAAAACTTGCTAAAGTGATAGAGCCCACTGCTATATCTATATCTATCTATCTATCTATCTATCTATCTATCTATCTATCTATCTATCTATCTATATAATAAAAGTCAATGTTTGTATGTATGTATGTATGTTTGTATGTGAGTATGTGGCAGCTTTCTGATTGGCCACCACTTACATAGACAACTACGTCTGCCACGAATGACGGATCTGGACCAAACTCGACACACTTAATCCCCATGACACACTTTATGCCCTGGTGCCATTTGCGGGATGATGGACCATGGGTGATGGGATTTGTAGTACTTGCAATTACTATGGCTCCCACAGGACAGTGCAACTCCTACCAGTGACATAATGTGATGTCTCATGGGCCATGTAGTCCCGTTCCTAGTACTATTGTGGCAGACGAAGAGGAAAACTTGGGTTTCCCACCGATTCAGCCAGAATCGGAGGCCCCGCACCTGCAAGATGTTTGCCCTCAAGAAGTCAGCCAAACAAGCCTTGAGCAGAATTCTCCCCCATTCTCTCGCAAGGATAATTATAATCGAGATAGAGGCGCTAGGGAGGCGAATCGCCGAAGCGCCAGAATCGCTGCCAGACAATTAGCTGATTAAGCCTGTTTCCCTTGGGAAATCTTAAGGAGTCATGCATCTGGACACTGTATGGGTTTCACTTCTTGTTCCCCAGGGAAAGTGTTCCTTGGCGGGAAAACAAGATCCTATATAGGTGTTTACCCGCAAGGAGATCCTTGCGGAGTCAATTCGTCAGCTTCAGGAGTGAGATCGTGTGTGGACTACGCTACTCCAGTTCCTTGTTTCCAGGACCTTGCCACGGACCTTGTTCTAGTTCCAAGCCTGCCTTGTTCCCTCGGACCTCGCCACAGACCTTGTTCTTGCTTCTTGCTTCTTGTTGCCACGTATCCAGTCTTGTTTGCCAAGAATCTAGTTTGTTTCCCAGCCTTGTTGTCAAGCTCCATTGGACTAAAGGACCCTGTCTTTTCCCCACACTTTGCTTGGCAAAGTGTGTGTTTCGGTTATTGGATTATAACTTTGGACTCTAATATCTCATATTGGACATTGATTTCCTGGACTATATTTGACCTTTCCTGAAAGGTCTGCTTCTGAACTATATTCTTCACTTGTTTTTATTGACTTTATATATTCCTTTAATAAAGATATTAGATAGATTCTGGTCTCTGCGCATGGTTATTGGTGCTCCGCAGCCTGGGTTCTGACACATAACTGGATCTAACGTGGCACACAAAACCCCCATGAACCCCTTTCCATCCTGGGGCAGATTGAGGGAGGATGGACCAAGTAGCTTCACTCACTTCTTGCTCTGTGAGTTGTAGTTCACCCTTATACAGAGACCACTGAACCCAGCCAATGTCAGATCTGGACACAGCCTCATCATGCCCAACTGTGCATACACACAGAGTTTTGGGATGATTGTCCTTTGGCTCTGGGAGTTGTAGTTCACCCTTATACAGACAGCACTGAACCCAGCTGACTTCGGATCTGTACCAAACTTGGCACACTGCCTCATCATGCCCAACTGTGCATACAAGCAGGGTTTCAGAGTGATTGACCTTTGGCTGTGGGAGTTGTAGTTCACCCTTATACAGACAGCACTGAACCCACCTGACTTCGGATCTGGACCAAACTTGGCACACAGCCTCATCATGCCCAACTGTGCATACAAGCAGGGTTTCAGGGCGATTGACCTTTGGCTCTGGGAGTTGTAGTTCACCCTTATACAGACAGCACTGAACCCACCTGACTTCGGATCTGGACCAAACTTGGCACACAGCCTCATCATGCCCAACTGTGCATACAGGCAGGATTTCAGGGTGATTGTCCTGGGAATCTGGAAGTTGTAGTTCACACTTATCCAGACAGCACTGGATGCAGCCGACAATGGATCTGGACCAAACTTAAGTGATATTTCCTCACATCCCAAAACAACTCAATGCCCTCTACTAATATCCCGGGCACCGTCGGGTGCCCAAGCTAGTCCATAATAAAAGTGAAAACCCGTATGTGTGTATGTGGCATGGGTGTCTGCTCACACATACAGCCTCCGGCCTCCACGATGAGGCTACAGTTCCCAGTGCTGAGGAAACAGCAAGTCACACTTTTCCACTGACATTGTGGTTACAGCGAGCGCCATGAACATGTAGGCCAACCCCTGCCAATGTCCTCCCCAAACACAATGAACCACCACCCAAGGAATGCTTTCATTTGGGGACCATTTCATCCTGGATTTTGCATTGTCCTCCACCACAGGCAGGCATCCCAGGGTTCTCCATTAATATGGAATTTGCATGACCCCGCCTACTGCCCTTCCCTTTCAAATCTGTCTGCATAACACAGCAAAAATGAGCAGCAACTAAATTTCCTGGAGGAATTTGGGGGATTGACTCCACTTGGTGGAAGTTGTAGTTCACCCTGCATCAAGTCAGAGCACTGTGACTCCTACTGGGGAATGTAGAGGTGTTGTAGTTCACCTACACCCAGGATGCTATGAACCCAACAATGATGGGTCTGGACCAAACTTGCCATGCATACCCGATATACCCAGATTTGAATGCTGGTGGGTTTTGAGGGGAATTGGCCTGGACATTTGGGAGTAGTAGGTACTGGGATTTATAGTTCACCTGCGATTGAACCCTACCCATGATGGACCAGGACCAAACTTGGCACACTGAGTCCCCATAACCAATAGAACATATTGGACAAGTTTGGGGAAAAGAGTGTTATGGTTCACCTGCATTCAGAGAAACAGTGACCCCCACCTACAATGGACTGGGACCAAATTTCGCACAGAGAAGCCTCATGACCAACTGAACATACTGAAAGGGTTTGTGGGAATGGGCCTTGATTTTGGGAGTTGTAGTTCACCTGTATCCAAAGACCACTGAACCCAGCCAACGATCAATCTGGACCACACTTGGCACACAGACTCCACATAGCTTCCTGTGGATACTGACAGATGTTTCAGGACAATTGCCCCAGGAATCTGGGAGTTGTAGTACTTCACCCTCATCAGAGAGCACCGCAGCCAGGCGATGACCAGCCAATGACAGATCTGGACCACACTTGGTACACAGACCCAAAATAGTCAACTTTGAATACTGGCAGCGTTTGGGGAGGATTGCCTCACAATTCTGGGAATTGTAGTTCACTCACTGCAAACTGAGAATACATAACATTCAAAGACAACTAATGCCTTTTTCAAATAATCTGGGCATTGCCAGGTCCCCAAGCTAGTATAAAATATATTGAAAAAGTCCTAAGGGCTTTCTTCATAATAAATCTAATCATCTCCATTTCTGATAGGTATGGAAAGTGTAAGATCATTAAAAAATAGCCCAGTGGGCCAAAAATGTAACAAAACGGTGGACATATTAATAATGAAAATAAATGAAAGGGTGCTTTGGGACTCTTGGGGGGCCTAAAATTATCTTGGCTGCACATGAGGCCATGGGCTACAGTGCATTCATCTTCTACAAAGGAACTGAATTTCAGTAATTCGGTTAATATAATATTATAGCACAAACATTGTTCTAATATCAAATATAAATATACAAATACCGATGTACAAATACAAAACCACAACAGTAATATAACATACAAATGTGTTGCTCTGTCTGGATGTGGAATCCAAGCTGAGTGGGTAACTCAAGCTCTCCTTCTATTAAGTCTATGCTGGTGACAGGACAACCCTCCTGCTGTATTTCTTGAGAACCATGGTGAGACCCCAGGACCTCATAAGCCCAAATCATTTTAAAATCATTGTTGTTATATCCCAGAGGAAGTTTAGTTTTCTTTGTGCTTAGAGACTATGTCATTTGGATGTCTAAGTAGATAACTAGATAGAAGACAGAGTGGGTAATTATGGGTAATTATTTTACTGAATTTCATTTCCACCTCAAACATCCAGGCGTCCCCTGGTCAACTTTCTTGCAGATGACCAATTCTCTCACATCAGAAATGACTTGCAGTTTCTCAAGTCACCCCTGACACACACACACACACACAAATCTGAACAGTGTTCCCTAATTCCATCTACCTTCTTTCTAAGGAAAACCAAGTTGTAGGCTTCCCATTTTATTATGGTCAGTGTGTGTGTGTACATTGCATGTTGGATTTCTATGGTTTTATTGTGCAAGGAATTCATAGAGATGTTTTTGTCAGATTCTTCCCCTGAAATATAGCTTTAAGTATCTGGCATTCATTGCTAATCCCACATCCAAGTACTAACAAGACCTTCCCATTTCCAGTCTCTATGAGGTCTATAGCCCATGTAGACAGGCTCCTGGACTAGGACAAAAGAAATTCAAATTGCTGGTGAGGTTTTTCTTTCACTGGGTAATCTTGATTCTTAGAAATACTAAAAATTGCTCAAGATTATGATATGTTTTTATGGCTTTAAAAGCTAGATTTTTAAATTTTCCACATTGTCAAAAAGCTAGATTGTGATATGCAGTGGAGCAGTTAAAAATCTTAATTGACACTATCTACTCTAGTGGGAACAAACTGGGCATATAATTAGATTGGTCGTATTTCTTATTTTGCCTTTATGCTACTGTATTTAGTCTGTAATACATTTCATAAAGGAGTTTTTTTTTCCTTTTTTATAAAAAAAACTGTATTGGCATCCTGACAGAAGAACAGAATCCTTTGGAAGTGTTTGCTTAATTTCATTTTTTTTCTTACCCTAATTTCAATTTTTATTGCTTCAATTTGAATATACTGATTAAAGCAATATTAAGGCCTGCAAAGCTTTTGCCAAAGAAAATGAAAGAGTGAAATTATGTATATTTAATTAGATACAGTTCTTATTTAGGCACAACTCCTTCTTGTTCTTTAAGGTTGAATTCTTATCAAGTAAACTCTTAAATCACTCATAGCTTATTAGCCAACCCTTGGGGGGAAAACTCTTTAATATTTTAAACTTGTTCCATAAAAATGAAGCTAATCTGCCATGTAGCTTCAGTTCCAGAACATTATTCATTTTTTTTTCATTTTTTTAAAGAAAAGCCCTGCAAATAAACCTACAAATTGAAATTACTCTTGCTGTAAATGTCACTTCTTAAATAAAATCACAGAAAATTGAAATCAGTGTACTTTTTTGGAAATCAAATAATAACCAAATGACATATAAGCAAGAAAACATGTGATGTATTTTCTGACATAGACTAGAAGCGTACATTCGGTCAGAGCTTGAAAAACTTACTTTTTGGACTTATAACTTCAAAAGTCCTTCTAACAGCCATTGTACCATAGAATAACTATTTTGGAAGTTGTAGTCCAGTAAAATAAATGTTTCCAAGCTTTAGTGCAGTTATCTTGAACCTAGGGTGCATTAATTCTACAGTGTATATGCACCCCTGGGAACTCCAGGTACTCTTCCAATACACAGCCACATTGCAAGGGGAGAGGTGTGATGTTTAGATGAAGTGCTTAACTCTCCCTTTGCCTTAGTGATATTTGACTTATCATTGCATTTTTACCCAACTCAAGTCCCAATACCTTCATAACACAACAAATAGGTATTTGAAGCGGCCAGTGAAGGAAGAGCCATGTTATCAAATATGGAGGTGGCTGCAGAACATCTTGTTTCAACAAAAGAACAATACTTTTAAAACTTACCTTAACAGTTTTATTAAGGGGCATGTTGTATTGGATTTCATAGGTTAAGCTCACAATGCTCAAGAAAGATATAAGGGGTTATCTGAACTAAAGAACATTAGACCTCTTTAGAAACAAACATAAAGTCTTTATGTGATATTACCACTTGATAACTAAAACTGTTGTCAACTTGCTGGAGGTGGGATAGAGGTGAAAGGTATAATCTTGTAAAAAGAATTCTAGTGAAGGATTTAGTTTCTGTTTCAAAATACAAATAGAATCCTTTTGATTTTACTCAAATTCCCTTACAAAGCTTTCATTCCTGATGCTGATTGCTAAAATGGGATCCAGAGCTTTTGAGCTTTACTGCAGGTGTTAGGGACATTTGAGAAGCCAAAATTGAAGAACATCAAATAAATGGAGGATAATATGCCATCAGACTACAACACAAAATAAAAAGGAGGGACAACAAATATTACTTTTTTAAAAAAAATCATTTTTTTAAGATGAATTCAGTATTAACTCCACATGTACCAATCTGAAATGGGGATAAATGTCTTATTATTAAAGAGCATAATTTCCCCATAACCCACATAAGCCATTAACTGCAAAGCCATTTCACTTACCCAAGTAAACTTGATTCAGGGTGGTTCTACACAGGTATTAAAATGCAGTTCAATACTGGACAATTCAAGGTGTTTGCAAAACATATACCCCTAATTTGCGCTGCAGCATACATCCAACCAGAGCCACTAGAAATTCTGGAATAAGCCACAAATCTGCTGTAGCTGATCAGTGCATATCCCATGTAGAACTGGAATTGAGCAAGTTCTCATTAATCCACGTCCTGACTCCATTTAAATGGCTGCATAGAACTGCCCTTAGATTGCCAAGTTAGGAGCATTCCAGTCTCTGAGATTTCAGGGACAAAATGTAAAAGCTGGATCATATATGGCTAATGTCACAAGAGGTGGGGCCTAATAATGCTTTCATCGTGATATGAAAAATATCAACTACAGTTGCTCAGAGAATGTAATTCAGAAGTCAAGCATAACAGAAATAATATAAGAATGTTCCTAGCTCTGCAAGTGAATACAAAGATTCACTGCAGTACATACATGTAAGCACATACATGCATTTACACACTATACACTCCCCCCCCCCCCCCCGGTTTTGAGTACCATGGGAAATCTGCCGCTTGCTCCCATAGCCATTTTGGAAGAATTGCGCATTATTAGCCATCAAAATTCTGATTATCTTTATATCATGGTTCTCTTTCTGTCCCAAGTATTCTAAAGAAAGAGGAGCTCTGTCTAAAGTAGCCTTTGAAAACTGTACACCTATATCTTACCTGAGCTTAGCTACTCCTGAGCTTGCCACCTTCCTCATTCCAACTGACATTGCACTGGAGTGGCCACTGGAGGAGAAGAGTCAACATGAATACCTCTATCATCCCAAGAACTTAACTGCCTCGTTTTTCCTTTTTTTGTGATTACCATCTTCTTTAACATACCTGTAGGTACACATGTAAAGGCTACTTCATGTACAAGATAAGAAGAGGTTTGCAGGCCACAATTCTGGATTAATATGACCCATGGATAAGTCAAAAGTTATTGCATGGAGAGGGGAAAACAGCAATGCTGTCTCAGGTAGTCAGCTGTGGGAAGCCTTGTGCCTGAAAGATGAGTGAGTGTCTGAATGAATGAAGTGGTGCTGCACTGACTCATCTACCTGCTCACCTTTCAGGCACAGCACTTCCCACCATTGAGTTCATGCTTCCAGACTCAGCTATGGAAAGCACAATGAGTCACTGAGTAAGTGAAAGGCAGGCAGGTGGACTGGTGGGTGAGCACATGATTAAAGCACCCTTGCTGAAAGGTGGCATGTGAACAGGTAAAGATGTTGTTTATGTAAGGCAGCAAAACATATGGAGAGGTAAGCCTAGCTAGACAGTTTTCAACCATGGTACATAAAACTGCCCCTTTTTTCATCATGTAATAGTCACATCTACCCCCCTTTTTCATCAAAAAAGGGAAGGGAAAGTGCGACTATTATGCAATGAAATACAGTACTCACCATGTTTTTTTTCAAATGCTATATTCTCTCATAATGCATTATTACATCAATTACATGATAATATAATCTTATATACATTTATTTTATTTCTTGGTGAAAGTATTGTACGATAGCCTAAGATATAAGTATGTACAATATGTGATATGCTGCAGAAATCATTAGATCATATAATTCTTTTAATTAGAACAACTATCCTAAAGGTCAATTAAAACAAAGAGGAACTGACAATTACCCTTGGGTAGGAAATATATGTCACCTTATTTGGTATTAACAAATACTATAGTTAACTGATTAATTGTTTTATCCCTTTTGGCTTTAAAAATAGATACACCTCTGGGTAAATCATAACCATTGAATCATTAACATCGCAACATGAAAAGTACAAAATTTGCAATGTAAATTGATATATGAAAAAATATATATTTCCTATTCCTTAAGGTGTTGAATCTCATTACACGCACACATACAGACTTCAATTCAAGATAGAATGACTTCATAAATCAGTCAAACAGTTCTGCATTGGAAAATAACAACAACAATTATAACAATGATAACAACAAGCTGACAAACAGAAAGCTTAGGTTATAAATATGGCATTCTGTGTACAGCACTCTACAACCTTATTTGAATCAGTAAGTCCTTAAATTAGTAGAAGCCAAATTGGATTATATTCTAAATTATCCCATCATGCTATGAACCCATTTTGTAGTTGTTAGTACAGATCCCTTCTATTTATATGCATGTATAATTCTCAGTCTTTCAAGCTCTCTTGCTTTCTTTGATATACACCGATGTAATATTTTACCATATGCTTTCCTTCTCTATAGCATAGATGATGAGTAGAGTAAGCTTCTCAAGTGGCATCAATTGTTTGTTATAGCTTAAAGTTTCCACCACTTCTATATTCACATGGGCATCACTGGCCAAGTGTCAGCAGTTTATTTGTTGCCCCAACTGTAAATCAAATGAAATAAGATAGATGTGGAGGGTTAGCAACTGTTGTTGGCACCCTGCTACATGCTTATAGATGTCTCCATTCATTAATAGATTATGTTAGCCTGCCAAACTTGAAAATGAGATGCAAGACAGATCCTGTGCATTTATCACTATGAGGCAAGAGGCCTGCCACTGTTGGTTAGGCAAAGTGCACTTGGAGACATTACTTGTCCAGTCTGATTACTGGACTCAATCTGTTTCCAATGGCAACCAAAAGCAGTGACAGCATTGTCTCCATCTGGGGCCCCACCAGAGATTTCAAGTCTTAACATTTAAAGTTCTCCAATAATCTAACAGATGCAATTATTTGGTTTCATAGGGAATGCTGCAGCTGGTAGATGGTAACAGGATATACCTGCAGCAAATATACTGGCTTTTACCTTCTGCTTAGCTGGCCAAATTGCAATTTGTCAGCATTGTTTCTCATTAGAATACATGTCTGGAAATTGATAGCTTTACTTTTGCTTGCTTGAGTGCAGCTTGTGTAGTCAGTAATTAGTGTGTATGAAATAAGGTTCATGTTTTGATCAATGAACCGATAGTGTAGACATGAAGGTGGCAGTTCTGGACCTTTCTGAGAAGATGAGAGCTTTCCAAACTTCAAACGGATAGATGCATTGGGGATAATCCTTAAAAGCTGTGGCTTGAAAAATAGCAAGTCATCTGTTTTAATGGGTAGGAAGCCCATTATATATCATAAATATAGCAGGAAGCCTGATGGATTCCATAAAGTCATAGGGTTCGCATTTCTCTGTGTGTGGTGGGACTGTGATAAATAAAGAAAATTGTATTATTACAAGGTATGTTTGTATGTTTTTGTGTAATGGACTTAATATCCAGAAGAATGGCTGGCAGTCTTAATTGAATGTGCCCATCCCTGTTATTATCCTTAAATAGATGTTCAAAGAAATATTTATTCCTTCTTATTAACTCATTGTTTTCCTCCATGATGTACTTCAACAAATTTGAAAATTAAGTCTATGCTTACCTTCCACTGAGACAATAAAAAAGTAAAGGTAAGGGTTTCCCCTTGACATTAAATCTAGTTGTGTCTGACTCTGGGGTGCCTTCTAGGTCATTATGTCACAAAAATATGCTGTGCAAATTTAATAAAAGTGGATAAAATATGATATATTTTATGGAAGGAAGGAATGAGATCTAAATTTTGGAGACATCATTTTAAAATATTAAGGCCTGCAATGACTAACTGCCTGATTGCTGAACTGTAATTAAAAGTTGCTAATGAGACCTGAAATGGTTGACCTGCCTGTAAACTGTAACAAGAACTGTGACAGTGATAAGAGAAATGTTTACATCTGTTTACATCTGTCAGCATTTGCTGATTTGATGAACTTTTGGGGCAGAGACAATGGTTCTTTCATGTTATGGGAATGTTTACAACTGTTAAGAAGGAAGTCAACATAAGACCTATCTTTGCTACAAGAAGAACGAACATCTGGTCCAGGAAACTGAGATGGAGCCAGAGTGGAAGATGTCTATCATTCATTTACAAGTTATCCATAACAATGTGGGTGGCATGACTGCATGGAGTGCCGTTACCTTCCTGCCAAAGGTAATGGCAGAAAGGTAATCTACTCACATTTGCATGTTTTTCAACTGCTAGGTTGGCAGAAGCTGGGGCTAACAACAGGAGCTCACCCCATCTGTGGTTTTGAACTGCCAACCTTCCGATCAGTAAGTTCTGCAGCTTAGCAGTTTAACCTGCTACCCCACCGCGACTCCAATACTGACACAATAAAGAACACTAAATGCAAGATACAGTGTGTAGTGAATCTTACCTGTTAGGCCAGAAAGGGACCCTGGATAACAGTAGGGCAGGCCTCCATTTTGGGAGAGAATGCCAGGGAGGTAGCCATCTTAATTGAGGCTGGTTGAAAAGGGGAGGAGTTTGGAGACTCCCAGGATTGGCCAGAGGAAGTTGGGAGGAGCAAAGTCTTAAAAAGGAGGGAGAAGAAAGAAGGGAGCTTCAGTCAGTGAGAATCAGAGTTGAGCTTCAGTGGAAGTATAGGTTAGAGAGTTAATTGCTGTGAGCTGACAGAAAAAAGGTCAGACAGCAGTTTGAATTCTTGTGGGAATTGGCACAAGGGATTGACTCTCTAGGCTGAGCTATTTAACAGGTAGAACTCTAGGACAGAGTTAGTCAATAACCCAGGGGACTACCTAGTTAGGTTAGTTAAACTCGTTACTATTCTCAGAGATAGAGCGAGGGTTCTGTTAACCAATAGTTAGATTGGTCTGGTAAATCTGTCTGTAACTAAGTGAAGTGAACTGAACAAACAACCAAGTCAAGTTTAAGAACTTTTGTAACAAGTCACGCTTTTGTACCTCTCAGAAGTAGTTAGTTGTCTGTTTTTAAGAAAATAAATCTTGTTCTATTTAACTTTCAAAACGTCTCTACAGTGCCTCATTCCATCATCAAGCCTGTGTGATAGTTCCAACCTTTTAACATCCTGGTACTACAGAAAAGCCTCTAAATAAACAGTTGTTTGGGAGCCAGGGGTAACAGCAGTGTTGGCAGAAGTGGGATAAGTTTACCTCAAATAATTTTAAAACAAAAATCCTAAAGCGTCTTAGGTTGGTGGCAGCTTAATATAAAAGGAAGTTTTAAAGACCAGCAGGGTCATGTCTCTCTACCACGTACCCCTCTCCTGTGCCTCTGTGCACCATGTCCTGTGTGGCACAGGGTGTGTTATACAGTGGTAGGGAAGATAGTCTGCTTTGAGAACTATGCCTTTCACCGCTTTGGGAACTATGCCTTTCACAGCTTAAGTAAGCCCCTATTCAAAATATGGGCTAATGGGATTATCTAGTTTACCGCACATATAGATAAGGTTGAAAAAGCATCATGAGCTGGTCTTAAATCAAAAGTCATTGTACCCAATTTTTATATTGAATTACTACCATTTTTGAGGGGACGTAAAAGAAAATAATTTATGAACAAGAAAATAGATCTTTGTACAACATTTGAAGAGCCTCTTAAGGCTGAGATTCTGATTCATTAACGGCATAAGTAGGAGCTATGCTCATATGACTCCAGCCTAAGGTACACAATTACATTTCTCTGCTTTAATATTTTCTCCTTGGTAGACATAATAAGGCCACACAGACAAAACCTAAACCCATAATTTCAACACTTTGACTCTGCTCACATCCATTCTAATAAGGCATGGCAGTGAAGCATGCATGATCCTGCATTTAATTGTCAGCATGGTCTTCTATTTAAACAAGCTTTGTTCACATTCTGCCACACGGTGATTTTGGGAGGTATATTTTAAAAGCTAAAGCAAAACAAGGGCAACTACAACTACATTAAAGCAAAAATAAGAAGTGCACACAATAACTTCTGTATTTAACATGCAGCTTCTGTAATAAAATCAGGTTTTCATGCCTGAGAACAGACATTATGAGTGATTCCCATCTTCCTTGCTATCAACCTGAATATTCACATTGAAATGAGTTATTTTGACACAGAATCTGACTGGCATCCTGTACACTGGTCCAATTTGACTACATATGTAGAATTATTTTTTTTTAAAAAGGAGCAACTGTTGTATCTAGTTGATAATAATGTAAACCAAATTGCAACACATGATAACATATTGATGTATATGAATTGCCTCTGTGCTCTGCATACTGCTCAATGGGTTTTCAGCCATGCACATTGATACATATGCTTAGTAGTGGAATAATTTCATTCTGTCATATTTCCCAAATGTTGAAAATAAGTGGTATCTTGGTCCTTATTATTATTGTTATTGTTATTATTGTTCTTATAATTCAGATCACAAATTTATTTTCAAACTCATTAATTGAAATTTGAATTCCTCAATCATAATTTCCCCCTCAATCTAAATTTTCTCGAAAGGAATTCAACTGGATACTTTTTGATTAGAAAGAATACTATATGTATTTAGTAAAAAAAATCACCCCAAAAATGAGTAATCTTACCCAATAGTCAATCTAAGTACAACTCCTTAATATTTATTTTTAAAAAAAGGAATATCCCTTTTCCCTGAGTAGAATAGTAGAAAACAAGTGCTTAGTTAGTCCCAGGGGAACTTAAAAAAATCACTGACCTCCTCTATCCTCTTTGTCATAACACTACTTTTGTCCTTTCTGAATGGCTAGGTGGGAAAACAGGAATGGTAACAATGACTTTGACATTTTTCCTCAAAGAAGTGCTGAGGGGTCAGTGCTTCTTTTGGGCTCCCCCAGGATAGAGAAGCTTTTACCTTTTGCCACTTTATTCAGCAAAAGGGATGGTTCAATTTTGCTAAGAGGTAATGCTGTATCTTAACTTTTATTTTAAGAGGAACCATTCCCTTCTATGTACAGAGTAGTGAAATACCTGTGTGAATGCTTGGACAGAAAAATGGTGATGGTGACCAAGGATAACTGGCTCTCTGAGGAGGTTCTGGGGCTTGCCCCTCTCTGCAGACTGACTCTTGACTTGTCCACAGATCAAATTAACTCCATAATTTTGGGCAAAACCTTGTCCTTGACTTATATATAAAGTTGACTACATACAAGTATATACAGTAGGTATTTAAATGAAATGGAATAAAATAGGTTTAAGTGTAAGAAGAAGGATAAAAACAAAATTTAACTTACAAGTGAGAAGGGGATTACAACCTATTCATTAAATATGTTAAGTGAAATGTCTATTTCTCTACTGTAGCAAGCTCATAAGGATGAAGGTGTACAATGGGGGAAAGAACGGGTCAAATAATGAAACATGTAATCAAGTATATGTGACAAGAATATGACAAGCATATGACAAGGCATTGAATATTTGCCTTTTTATGTCTGTGAGCCTCCCTGAGTCCCCACGAGGATATGGGGAAGGATATAAATAAAGTTTTTATTGATTGAATGATTGATATGAATGTAGTAAGTAGCAAATTACTCATGGTCTCCAGGTAAAAGTGGGAGGATGGCAGAGCAAAAGGAAGTTAATTTTAATAATTCAAGCTCTTGTATTTGAAATATTTCAGTAAGGACCTTGTTAAGAAGAAGGTACAAGGGGACACTGTGAACAAAGGAAGGGAAGGATTTGTTGCTGTTGTGTACCTTCAAGTCATTTCTGATTTATGGTGAACATATCACATTGTTTTCTTGGCAAGATTTGTTCAATTTTCTTTCCTCTGAGGCTGAAAGTGTGTGATTTGCCCAAGGCCAACCAATGGATTTCCTGGTGGAGGTTCCAGTCCTGGTCTCCAAAGATATAGTATAACATCCAAACCACTGTACTACATTATATTTACTTGATTTTTAAAAAACTGGAATTTAAAATATTGAGCAAGTAGCACATCATATTTTATTGATATGCTAGATATTGCTAATTGATGTCCTAAACAGAGGAAAAACTAAGATTTAGGGATAAAATCTTTTCTCTTCTTTTTTTAAAAAGATGTCCATCACTCAATAAAAAAATCTCAATTCTATATTTCAGATTCCCTGAATATGTCTGTATAGTTCGTCTTTCAAAAGAGCAGCAGGTAATTTTAATAAAAGCACTATTTTGAAGGTGTTTTTCCTCACTGTGGTGTAAAGAAGTGTAGTAAAGGAGCTTTTGGTTGTTGATACAAGGAAGCTATATGGGAAGAAGTGATAAGAGATTTAAAAGATTGAAGAGCAATTACTGCCCATCATTGTGTATTCTTTCATTTTGGAAAAGAGGAGCACCACTAAGAAAGCAAAAACACTAGAGATAATGAGAACTATTCATTCATCTTCTCTTTTGCCTTTTTGCTTTCCTGTGGAAAGTGCTAGAATGGTGTTAAAAAGTCTATTTAGGACCCATCGGAAGCCACAGGCAAAAGCAAGAGAAAGAGTATACATGCTCAGAAGCAAGGATTACAAAAGTGGCTTAATCAGAAAGCAGATTAGCCCTCATGACAACTTAAATAAGTCTGTAATGAGGCACTAGCTGCTATTGAGTGTCACACAGCTAAGATTATGAGTCTAAGAGTGTCAGTGGTCAGGGTGTTGCATTCTTTCATCCTCTGGATTACTTGCTTCTGATTTTGTTAGCTATCATGGGATTTTCATGATGTTCACTATAAAGACATATAAATACCTAATATACTTTACTATGGTTTCTAATTCTTAAAGGCTGAGGTCTGACTAAGTTACAATATAATGCCTGCCTTGTTATAAGAATTTCAGAAGAGGCTCACTAGCTGTAGAAACCTCTTTGGTAGGAATCTAATACATTGATCCCTCATCATGGATAAATCAGGTTCTAATAGTGAAATATCTAGCCAATCCTGCTGTGGTGTCACACTGATAGCCCCACAGTCCAGCCAGGCAGAAAATTCATAAGTGCTGCTGGACCACCACCTCATCCTCTGGGTCACTGTCACTTCTCCCAGACAGCCACAGAGCTCCATGCAGGCTCCTGGACATTTCAGGTACCAGGTTTGAACATCACCAGAGGCATCCAGGAGGAAGAGGTGGTTGGCTGAGCAGTAGTGCCGGTGAGGTGACATAAACTGATAAGCACAGAAAAGGGGTGATGGTGCCGGGGTCATTTCTGGATAGTAGATTAGTACAAATTGTACCTGATCCAGCTGTCCACAATCCCCTGAAGCTGTGAGATACTCCGAAGTTTCCAGCAAACTCCAGAGTATCCCTCAACTTTGTCTGAAATGAGAAAAAGCTGATTTAATTCAGAAAAAAATATGATGCTTATAATAAATTGTAGAATGTTGTGAGAGCAGCCTGAAGACAATTCAAGATAAGTCTAGGTTTTCTTGCCCATATAGATTTGCCTCAATTTGCAGTGAATTTGAATCTCTTCAATATCTGTCCAAACATCTGATGGATTTAATTCCAGTGATCCATATTCAGATCATCATCTCTAACAAAAATCAAAAATATGTCTTGCTATGGAGTGGGATGACAAATATTTTGGAATGACTCCATAGTTGGCATGGATGCCATGTATTCCTGAGCTGTTGTCAAGGGGTGATAACCATGTGAAAGTTGAAGTGCAGAAGGGTTTAACAAATATCTTCTTATATTCTTACTCTCTAAATATTTTCTTCTTACATTGACATTTAGTATGAGAACTTTCATAGCCCCTAATGGTGTGATAGTCAAGTTTCCATTTTGTATTTTTACAGAAGTGTGAAAAAATGGCAGATGTAGTCATTCGTACTTCTCACCTTATCTCTCACACAATTGTATTAGTATGTTTCATCTGAACTAGAGTATTTTCCTGGAGAATTGCTTCATTATCTGACAATACTGTCAATAGAATAAATGGGCTAATTTTTATTTTGGTACATTTCAGACTGTCAAGAGTGCACATTTGTTTCCAAGCAACAATTTAGGGATGACCTTTTTATGTTAGTACTAGAATATAGTCCCAAAACATGTTGCATGCATACATACACACATACTCAGCAAAATATGTATTCCATATCTACGCATAAAATCAACCCACATTTCCTAGTATTATCTATTACACTTTAATAACTTTCATATACAATAGAGTTTCAGTTATATCCAACATAAAGAGGCTGGCAGAATGTTGGATAAGTGAAAATGTTGGATAATAGGAAGGGATTGCTCACACTCTCTCTCAGGCAGTGAGTTTGTTTATTAACAAAAAAACAAGGAAGAAAAGGCAGCGGTGGCAGCAGTGGCAAAAGCAGGATCCTGGCCCCCTCTTCCTGCCTCTTTCGGACCCCAGTTCCCTACACCACTCGTCCTGGTGGCAAGACAGCGGCTCACTCACCAGGCCGCTCACTCACTGGGCTGGGTCCTGGTTCTGCCACTACTGCCACCACTACCTTTGCCACTAAGACGTGGCTCAGCGAATGAGCAAAGGAAAGCGGCAAAGACAGCAGCAGTAGCAAAAGCAGAAGCCTGGCTGTCTCTTCCAGGCTCCTGCTTCTGCCGCTATTGCCATCTTTGCCACCCACCCTCCCTCACTCACTCACTCACCTGTCCTCCCTTGCTTATTCACTCACCAGGCTGGGCCCTTGCAGCAAAGCTGGCAGTGGCAGAAGAACCAGGACCCTACCCGGTGAGTGAGCGAGCGAGAGATGGAGAACGAGTGAGCGAGTGGGCAAGGGAGAGTGGAGAAGGTAGCTGCTGTCATAGCCAGTGGCATGAGCAGGGTAGGGAGCTGGGGTCTGGAGAAGGCAGGAAGGGGAAGTCAGAAACAGAACTCAGCCAGGAGGGCGGGTGAATGAGCAAGCGAGCGAGGGTGGCAAAGGTGGTGGTCTCCACCTTTGCCACCAGAATGAGCAGGGTGTCTGATAATACAGAGTGTCAGATGAGTGGAGGTTGGATAACTGAGACTTTACTGTACTTCATTTTAGGAAAAAAAAACATTTTCATACGCATTTGCCATCTGCTGCAAAAAGTAGTAGATCTCATATTATCATGGCTGAAAAGCTGCAGGTGTGTTCTTCTTTTCTCCAATTGCAATTATAAATATCATATTTTTCTCAAAAGTTTTGTAATGTCTTATTTAATTTTCTACTAACAGATTACTCATGTGGACATGAAAAAGAGTGAAAGAGACAGATACCTTTTGTTTTAATTAAGACATTTTGCACCTTAATTGAAAGAAAAAACTTTTCATTAACTTGAGCAGTATTAATGAACTAATGGCGATGTCATGGAGTAACTCCAGCAATATCTGGGAAACATAGAGCTCCCCTTGGGAGAGATAAAATGGGGTATAATAATTAATCATTATCATCATCATCATCATCATCATCATCATCTTCACAAACTTCAATAACTCAAAGTGGGGTTTGAACTTAATTTTGGATAAGCTGAGGCAGTTGGCTCCCACACACCTACTCCTCAGCTAACTTGGGCAAGACTCCTGAATTCCCTGAGTGAAACTCCACTTAAGTTGTTTCAAAGGCAACTTCTTAGGAAAGCTGTTTTGAGTATTCCAACCCCAAGCCACTAGGTCTCAGTGGAATTAGAATTCCCCCAAAGCTCCAAGGCCATTTCTGTTTTTCCCCAGCTTGATTGCCCGAACACACAGCTGGGGGTTTCCATTCCTAGCCTTCATGAAACAAGGTGCCTTAGGTGCACACCGAGATTTTAATTCCATCCCAATTTCCTTCACGATGGCTCCACCTGATGTCAATACCCAACTCTAAACATTGTAGGGTAGGCGAATATACCCCCTTCAAAGAGGAAAAGAAATCTTGCCTGGCCCCGTAACAACCCCTTGGTACACTGTTAAAGGGTGTGAAGGGTGGACCAATGTTCAGGTTCCACTCCTGGAGTTTAAGGAGAGGAGTGGGGGGCTTAAGTACTTCACTCTGCCCCACCAAAATAGTCCTGGCCATGACTATTTTATTTTAATTTAAAGTGGCCTAAATTCCTTGAGGTAAGCAAATAGCCCTCCCCTCACAGGCTGGCAGGAAGAGGAAAACTAAGTTTTTTTTAAAAAAAAATTGAATTAATTCCACAGTCACTATATGTGCCTGAATTGTAGAAGACTCAAATTTCAGTTGCATTAAGACATCCTTGAAAAGTATGGAACTTTTTATCAGTACTTTCTGTATACTATGCATTCACTGGTATTGAGGGAAACAAATGTACATTTTTGGATGCATAAGGCACAAGTGGTTACAAAGTGATATTCATCAGAAGAGTGGTGCAGCAATGCTTCCTTGTCACCATGTAAATAAAGATTTACATTATAAATATTGGGTCTTGGTCCTTGTCTTGCAGGCTAGTGAAATAAGAAACAAGAACAGAAAGAAAGTGCAGGTGAAATTTTGAGGAACTAATGAAATAGTTTTTAAAAGGAGAAGTTAAAATCTTTCTTTAATTCCTACTGACTGGCTGCTTTATTAATATGTTGTAAACCAATTATTAGAAAAGTGATACAATGCTTCCATTGCATTTAGGAATGCATTTTTTGTTGGCCTTTATAGTGCTTGGTTGCCAGACCAGCACTGTGGTCATTATATAATTCTCTGAGCAGATCTCATGTAACATGGGCCAAGGCTGCTTAACATGGGTTTGACCTGTGCTACCTCAAGTTGCTGGATAGTCCAAAGTTTTCTCAAAACTCCTGTGAGTTTGGGCTGAATAATCAGACTTGGTATTATAGAAACATTCATTTACAAATATTTATATTCCAACAAATATATAAGTTTCTAATTACAATTATTAGTAAAGATTTAAATTCTAAAGTTTTGAAGACCGTGCCTAAAAGTGACAGAAAAACCCAAACAAAAAAGTCATTATTTTATGTGACCACATAAAATAATGTGTGTGTGTGTGTGTACACACATGTAAACTGAGAAACATGTATGGCTATCATACATGTATCACAAAAGCATGAGGATTACACCTTAAGCAGCATATCTTGCTGAAAAATCTGCTCACTTTAGCCTTATGATTCATCCCTTTTAAATTACGGATGCATAGGACATTCCCTGTTTCCCCGAAAATAAGACAGGGACTTATATTAATTTTTGCTCCCAAAGATGCACTAGGTCTTATTTTCAGGGGATGTCTTATTTTTCCATGAAGAAGAGCTCACATTTATTGTTGAACAACAAAATGAACATTTATTATATACTGTAAAGTAGTTGTCATCACAAACCAGCATAACCAGACAAACTATGAATCCTATCAAGAATTTCTTGTTACTACCATTATTTACATGTACAACAATCTATGGTACCTCTTGCAATTTAGGTTTCACAAGGTTTCCACGCTGATTTCTCTCTATTCTAGTTTCAATGTAGTCATGAATGATGAATAATATAATATACTATAATAATAATATGATAATATAATAATAATATAATTATATACAATATATTAATGAGATAATATAATATAGGATATAATAATAACAGAAAATGATAATAATATGGTATTAATAGGATAATATAATAATGGGATATAATAACAGAATAGCATAATAATATAATAATAATAGGATAATATAATAGAATAATAGAATGGAATAGAATGATATAAAATATATTAATAGGATAATATAAAATGGAATATAATAATAATAACAGAATATGCTAATAATAATAAAATAATAATATGATAATATAATAGAATAATAGTATAGAATATAATGATATAAAATATATTAATAGGGTAATATAAAATGGAATTTAATAATAACAGAATAATAATATAAAAATATGAAAATATAATAGAATAATAATAGAATAATAATATAATGATATAATAATAATAATAATAGAAAAATATAATATAATGATTTAAAATATATTAATAGGATAATATAATAATGGGATATAATAATAGTAACAATATGATGATAATAATATGGCAATAGAATAATAGTATAAAATAATCAGTTTCATGGCATAGGATAGGAAGATGAGAGGAGAATCCCAATGCGTCCTGTACCTTTAAGGAGCAAAAGCCCTCTTCCTTCCCTCCCTCCCACCCTCCCTTGCCCTGGCTCCAGGAGCCAATCAGAAGCCTCTGGGAAGCAAGGCAGCATGGCCAGGAGGGAGACGGAAGGAAGGAAGAAACGGCAGCGCAGTAGCAGCCACGGAAGGTTTTTCAAGCCTCGGCTGGGGGACAGGCAAGGAAAGGCCAGCCAGGGAGGCACAGAAAGCAAGCACTTTCCCTCCCTCCCTCCCTCCGGTGTGTGTATGAGTGCTGGTTCTGCCCGGCAGCCATGCTTCCCAATGGAACTCTGCTGCAGCCTTAGTTGCTAGGTCTTACTTTCAGGGGAGGCCTTATATTTGGCAATCCCCCCAAACCCCTGCTAGGTCTTATTCTTTGGGGAGGTCTTATTTTCGGGGAAACACAGTAGCAGTAAGAACACAAATATAAGTGACTTTAAAAGACCTTGGAGAATAAAAAGAGCTCCCTTCTTTGTAGCCAGTCATTACTGTGGCCTGGGAACATAAACATTCACTAGGTGATTTATATAAGAAAGTGGGGTTGTAGAAGCATACCTCTAATTGTGATTTTTATCTACTGACACTGGTAGTGAGGAAAACTACCATAACTGGAACCAACTCCATCAAGATTTTCGCCTTGTTCTGAGAAAGATGCAATATTAAATGATCCTTTTCCTCCTCCTTATCGTCTTCTTCCTCTTCTTCTTCTTCCTCCTCCTCTTCCCCTTCCCCTGCTCCCCCCCCCCCCCCCTTTGAGGCTAACTTTGAAGAACATTCAGAAATTCCGGCTGTTTGCTTTGGCTGTTCTGAAATATACTGTTACTCACTTGAGGAGTTGTAATTTCCTTATTATGACAACTCAACTGTCTACCAGTATGTTTTAGATTACAACTAGCTGTGCCCGGCCACGCGTTGCTGTGGCGTTGTCTGGTGGTGTTGGTGAGAACTTGTTGAGGTAGTGGTGGTATTGAATGTCTGTTGTATGGTTGTCTTTATGTTTAGTATGCATTTGGTTATTTGTGTACTGTGAAAGTGGTGAGGATAGAGGGGGTCTATGTCCCTGTGTAGTATTGTATAAGGAGCCCCGGTGGCGAAGTGCGTTAAAGCACTGAGCTGGAGACCAAAAGGTCCCTGGTTCAAACCCCGGGAGCGGCGTGAGCGGCTGCTGTTAGCTCCAGCTCCTGCCAACCTAACAGTTCAAAAACATGCAAATGTGAGTAGATTAATAGGTACCGCTCCGGCGGGAAAGTAAGGGCGCTCCATGCAGTCATGCCGGCCACATGACCTTAGAGGTGTCTACGGACAACGCCGGCTCTTCGGCTTAGAAATGGAGATGAGCACCAGGCCCCAGAGTCAGACATGACTGGACTTAATGTCAGGGGGAAACCTTTACCTTTACCTTTAGTATTGTATAGTATTTATACGTTGTCCATGTGTTGTGAAAGCTTGGGTTGTGTCCAGCTGCATAGTAGAAAGGGTTGGGCTAGGAGTCTCTCCAAACTCTTGGATTCTATGCTTCTATTATTATTATTATTATTATTATTATTATTATTATTATTATTATTATTATTATTATTATCATCTTCTTCATCATCATTATTATGTAGAGGCTGGATGGCCATCTGTCAGGAGCGCTTGGATTGTGTCCTCCTGCATGGTAGAAGGAAGTTGATCTGGATGACCCTTAGGGGTAACTCCAAACCTTAGGATTGTATGATGTTATTATTATTAGTAGTAGTAGTATTAGTATTGAGAGGCTGGGTGGCCATCTGTTGGGAGTGCTTGGATTGTGTCCTCCATGGCAGAGTTGAGCTGGAGTGGATGGCCTTTTGGTGTGTCTCCTAACTGTCTGATGCTATGATTCAATGTGTGTTATTATTGTGCAGATATTGGATGGCCATCTGTCAGGAGTGGTTGGATTGTGTCCTCCTGCATGATATAAGGAAGTTGAACTGGATGATCCTTAGGGGTATCTGCTAACCTTAGGATTGTACAATATTCTTATTCTTATTATTATTGAGAGGCTGGGTGGCCATCTGTTGGGCGTGCTTGGATTGTGTCCTCCATGGCAGAATTGGGTTGTTCTGGATTACCACAGTAATTATTTCATATTGCAGTAGAATCTCACTTATCCAACATTCGCTTATCCAAAGTTCTGGATTATTCAACGCAGTCTGCCTTTTAGTAGTCAATGTTTTGTAGTCAGTGTTTTAAATTCATTGTGATATTTTGGTGCTAAATTTGTAAATCCAGTAATTACAACATAGCATTACTGAGTATTGAACTACATTTTCTGTCAGATTTGTTGTATAACATGATATTTGGTGCTTAATTTGTATAATCATTACCTAATTTGATGTTTAATAGGCTTTTTCTGAATCTCTTCTTATTATCCAACATATTCACTTATCCAACGTTCTGCCGGCCTGTTTATGTTGGATAAGTGAGACTCTACTGTATATTTATAATCTTATATCTGCTTAGAACTGGATTATATAAGGCCCCTTCTACACAGCTGTATAAAATGCACACTGAAGTGAATTATCTGGCAGTGTGGACTCAAGATAATCCAGTTCAAAGCAGATAATATAAGATTATAAATGGGTAATATAGCTGTGTGGAAGGGCCTTGAGTCTACACTGCCATTTAATCCAGTTAAAATCAGATAATCTATGGAAAATGCCTGAGTGAGGCCTAACTGTGCCTGTACCCTTGAGCTGAGTAGGTTGCTAGGAAACCAAGTGGGCGGAGCTTAGCACTCTAACTGGCAGCAATTGGATAAAAACAATTATTACTCTCTCTCTAATTAGGACTTTATTTTTCTTTTCTTTTTGTTGTATCAACCTAGTGCCGTGGATGATGGGTTGTGTTGTCAAATTTTGAGGTTGGAGGGCCTGTACTTTTGTTGTTTTGTCCACTGCCCTCATGCTATTACTCTTTTATATATATAGATTAAAAATGCCAGTTATAACCAATAGAACAACAGTTTGAGGCTGTCTGAAGGGCCATAACCTCCAATGTGAGCCTGTTAAAGCACTCTTCTCCCCATTCTGCTACCCTAAAAGTAACCCTGTAGCTTCATTATTGGAGTACTGAATTCTCTGCAGATCTTCACACTAAACATACAACATTGTGCATTGATATTTGGGGGTGGAGTTTATATTCATGTTTATGCCTTTTAAATCTTTGCCAGTGAACTCTTGAATACAGCTTTTTCTATTGCTTCCTTTCCCCAACTCCAATGTAATGTGTCAACATTAGGAACCTATACAAATGGTACTTACACAGTGTGACAGTTTGAGCTTGTTCAATTGCCCAGTCAATATGTTTTCTTCTGGGGTACTGAAACTGACATTGAAGCATTTTCAGTCTTTTCCTTGTTTTCTCTACTAAACAATGCTCAGCACTCAAAAGGCAGTATATCTAAACCATCTTCATTTGGGTTGTTTAAGGTTAAAGGGGCAGGGAAAGGGCTTGTAATTGATGTTTCCTTAACATATTGTCAACGGTATCTCCATGTTTCTTAGTGGTCAGATTTTGATGCAATAATATAATCATTGGCCACTCCCATTCACTGTTAGAAGAGAGGATCTTTTATTAGAGAAAGCAAATTGCTACCTAGCAAAGTCAGACAGACTAGGATTCCTGGTATATTGCTTCTGGCAGAGTAGCAGCTTACACATACATAAGAGCAATGTAAGAGTAATTTCTTTTCATATGAAATTGCAACTATAATTCTTTTCCCTGCTTCAACATAATTTTCAATAAAATCTGGTGACTTCCAGTGCTACTTATCAATTTTTGCCTGGACCCATATTTTCAAGTGTGTGTGTGTGTGTGTGTGTGTGTGTGTGTTTTAGGGGGGGGGGGGTCAGATATGTCTGTTCCATCAAGGTCACCCTTCCCTGTTATATGTTTTCTATTTTGTATGCAGGCTGGCAAACCATCCTTTGAAGCTGCAGAGTTTTTGTGCTCTGCTAGATCTTAAGCTTCTTTTAAAGTGGGATAAAATTTAGGTAGCCGGAGTTCCCATTATTAAATAATTATTCCAAGACCTTCAATTACCTTGAGGGAAAAGACAAAAAGCAAACATACAAAAAAGTATACAATGTTTCTAAGGCATTCAAATAGATACAAATCTAATGTTATTCAGCATTCTTCCTTGGTGTGATTTTCAATAGCTATAGTGAAATTGCTAGAGTTATGTTGATTTATAAATGAATGAAAGCATTTTTACAGTTACTCTTTTGCCTAATGCAAAAGAATCTTATAGGTCAAGGGAATTAAATTATTAGCATAAGTTTTCATAGACTCAGGGTAATTCTACAATGACATAATGTGAGCCAAAGCCGACATGCAAAATACTGGTTCTGGCCTGCGTTGTGACCCACCATGGGCATCCTGAGTCACCTTCTCAGCAGAAGACATCACGACACCCAGCCTTGCTGAAGCCAATTCAGTGTTGTTAGGCAGACGCCCAAGTACCACCATCTGCCTACTGCTGGGCAGTTTTATTTCCTGCTTCCATGCCATGTGACTGGGAAAGGAGCTTGGGAAGAATGAGAGGGGAAAGCTTCCCTCTCCCTTCTCCAGGGTCCTTTACCAGTCATATGACACAGAAGTAAGAAGATGAACTCCCCAACAGCAGGTAGATTTCCTTGTTGCTGCTTAGCTGGCAGTGACAGAGACAAAAAGGATGGGATGGCTGTCAGGGATGGCTGTTCTGAAGGGAGAATCTCCCCCTCCAAAGGTCCTGGCATGTAATTGTAATGCACCAGGAACTCCAGAGGAGCCATGTGCCTCAGTCCTGAGGTTTTATAGTAATTTGGGGGGGGGGGGGAGAGTAGGCAAGTAGAGGACAGGTCAAGTGGTTATACCCCCCCCTTCAATAATTAACAGTAGGGGGGTTTTCGAGGGGGAATGGGAGTAGGGAGGGATGGATGGCTCTGCCATCTCTCCTCCCTGATGCCTGAGCCCATTGATACAAAATGACTGTGGGGACTGCCACCTGGGATCATGCATGGCAATCCCAAGAGTCAGTTCCCACTGGCACCATTCTTGGAAGGGCCTGGACCTTTCTAGGTATTATTTTAACCTGAAATAAAACTATATTTCTAGATTTATCCCAAGTCAAACCACATTAGCCTGGGATGTCATTTGGACTCTCCAGACTAATGTGTTCCCTACACTGCATTAAAAGGCATATCAGTGGCTTTCTCTGGGTTAATCTCGTTCAGGCCAAATGCATTTTGTAGTTGCCTGCGTGCTGATCCAAACTCACACTGACTTAAATGATGATGATGATGATGATGATGATCATTATCATTGTCATTATCATTATTTTATTTCTTATCCGCCTCTCCTCACAGCTCAAGGCAGATTATTACATTGCTAAAACACATAATAAAAACACCTAATCATTTAAAATCACTCCATAGAATGCACATATCCATAACGTATTAAAATACGCAAAACAAAAGTTAGACATAGAATTGAAGTTTAAACTTTGTCATTGAAATTCTTGGTATGCTTGCCAAAGAAATAGGTCTTAACTTCTGCCTTAAATTTCAATAGCTGATCTAGCCGATCATTGCAGATGGGGCCTCAGTCTACTTTCTCAAATACGTGTAGCTTAGTGCCTATGGAGATGGCTTTGTATGCAAATTTTGTGTATAGATTCCCATAGTAATGCAAAACTAATGGGCATTTTAACTATTTTAACTATGTTGATTAGTAAACAAAGACAATAGTGAAGATGCTGCCCCAAGCTAAAATGAATGCTGGGGGAGTTACTGGAATATAGTGGGATAATTCTGGGAGCCAAAAAGGAGATCTCATACATTGTCCCTTAAGAGATTTGGGGTTAACTAGTGTTATAATGCATAGTGTGCCAAGGAACCATTATTTTTTTGTTAAATCAATTATTGATGGACTGGAATTTGTGAAAATAGTCAAACTCTGTTGTTTCTCTTTCCAATCTTTGAAAATATATTAGATATTTGCCAATAGGTGATCAAAGTTTCGAATCATTTTGCATCCTCAGCAAAGGAGTTATCCTGTGCACTTTTCAGGCATCATAACATTATAAAGGAGGACAAATACAGACAACATTGTAACCAGAGGCGGTTCAACCACCAGGCCAACTAGGCAGTTGCCTGTGGCGCCATCTTGTTGGGGGCGCCATCGAGGCAACTCCTGTCTCCTGCGGCCTGCCTCCACAAGGTATTGAACTGCTTTTTCTGTTGATTTGTTGTAAAACATGATGTTTTAGTGCTTAATTTGTAAAATCTTAATGTAATTTGATGTTTAAAAGGCTTTTCCTTAATCCCTCCTTATTATCAAACATTTTCGCTTATCCAATGCTTTTATTTTTCAGTGATTGGTTTGAGGGGGGGGGGCGCCAAAATTCTGTTTGCCTACACTTGAAAAATACCTAGGGCCGGCTCTGATTGTAACAATGTATCAGACAAAACCCAGCTGTTCCGACCTGGGAATCCCATCTTCCAGTGGATCACAGCTGTGTGTTCTGCTTTTCCCAGCATGAAGATTTGTGGAGAGAGGGTTATATTCAGCTGAATATGGTTAATCCTCTGCATGACTGTAATTATGATTCTTCAGGGTTTCTGGTTGTTGGAGAAATGCAAATCTTTTTGTTCAGGCATGATTGCAGTCTGTTCAAAACAAGTCATGTGATGATCAGAGGCAGAGAATACAGGACAGTATCCATGTCTTTATACCATACTTAGTCTTCATACTCCCTATGGGGGGGGGGGGGGGTTGTTTGATACATTGTCTAGGAATATAGGAACAGTTTCAAAATCCAAAACAATTTAGGCATCTTTATGCCAAAGTCTATGTGTATAATGTAGTCACATGAGAATTTAAACTCTAATTCCTGACCATTTCACAAAGTGTGTTACTATTGTACTTGCTTGAGTGCTCTTCTTCATCTCACTTCAGCAGCATGTCATGGATTCTCCTTTGTGTCAATTTCTTCCACATTTGTCCATATTTGTTCACAGCCCAAGCTAACCTAAATTAATGCCAACCATGACTTTTCATGTAGATTAGTTTAAAATTCATTACAAAAATATGTTGAGGGTTCATCTGAAAAATATTAGCTTTCAGTCTCAGAACTATGGTTATTTGCAATCCACCCTCAATAAATATGAAGATTGAACAGTAAAATATTTCTTGCTGTGTTAACAATCATCTTTGAAGTGCCATGAAATAGTAATCCATAAATTTGTTGAACACATTTGCAAGTAATCTTGGCATCTTACACAAGAAGCATTTAAAACTACTTCATGAAAGAATAGTGCAGGAACTTCTGTAAAATAATAGCAAATCTTTGGAAGAATAAATGAATCTAGACCAGACCTCCATCTGCCCATTCTTTGATCTGCTAAGCTACTTTGAGATGTAAAAGTACAAGCTGGGTTTAGAAAAGGCAGAGGAATGAGAGACCAAATTGCAAATATCCACTGGATAATGGAGGAAGATAGGGAGTTTCAGAAAAATATCTATTTCTGTTTTATTGACTATTCTAAAGCTTTTGACTGTGTGGATCAGGGGTCCCCAAACTTTTTAAACAGGAGGTCAGTTCACGATCCTTCGGACCGTTGGAGGGCCGGACTATAGTTGGCCACTGAGCAATAATAATCAACAACAACAACAGCAACAACAATAATATTAATAAAGAGGGTTGGAAGAGACCATTTGGGCCATTGAGTCCAATCCCCTTCTGCCTTTGTGCGCCAAAAGCACAAGCAAAGCACCCCTGACAGATAGCCACCCACCCTCAATGTTAATAATAATAATATAATAATAATAATAACAATAATAATAATAATAATAATAATAATAATAATAATAATAATAATAAAAAAGAGGGTTGGAAGAGACCCCTTGGGCCATTTAGTCCAATCCCCTTCTGCCCTTGTGCACCGAAAGCACAAGCAAAGCACCCCTGACAGATGGCCACCCAGCCTCAATGTTTAATAATAATAATAATAATAATAATAATAATAATAATAATAATAAGGGTTGTAAGAGAAGAAATGACCCTTGGGTCATTTAGCCCAACCCCCTTCTGCCCTTGTGCTGTGGGGGCCAGATAAATAGCTTCGATGGGCCACATCCGGCCCCCGGGCCTTAGTTTGGGGACCCCTGGTGTGGATCATAGTAAATTGTGGCAAGTTTTGGTGGTATGGGGATACCAAGTCACCTTGTCTGTTTCCTGAGAAATCTGTATAATGACCAAATAGCAACAGTAAGAAAAGACCACGGAATAGACTGGTTCAAGATTGGGAAAGGAGTACGGCAGGGCTGTATACTTTCACCCTACCTTTTCAACTTGGACCCAGAACTCATCATGTGATGTGCGGGGCTTGACAAATCTAAGGCTGAGTTAAAATTGCTGGAAGAAACATCAACAACCTTAGATATGCAGACGATACCACTCTGATGGCTGAAAGTGAGGAGGAGCTGAGGAGCCTTATCACCAAGGTGAAAGAAGAAAGTGCAAAAGCTTGATTGCAGTTAAACGTCAAGAAAACCAAGATTACGGCAACCAGACTGATTGACTGATAACTGGCAAATAGAGGGAGAAAACATGGAGGCAGTGACAGACTTTGTATTTCTAGGCACAAAGATTACTGCAGACATAGACTGCAGCCAGGAAATCGGAAGACGTTTACTTCTTGGGAGGAGAGCAATGGCCAACCTTGATAAAATAGTGAAGAGCAGAGACATCACACTGGCAACAAAGGCCCGCATAGTTAAAGCAATGGTATTCCCCATAGTAACCTATGGATGCGAGAGCTGGACCATAAAGAAGGCTGAGCAAAGGAAGATAGACACTTTTGAACTCTGGTGCTGGAGGAAAATTTGTTAGGTCTTGAACAAAAAACCACCTTGAAACATTTCTTTTTAACTATGCATATTGTCAGTCATATGATAAACTAAGAAATACCCAACATAATTAAACAATGTATTTGGAGATCAGATCCAAATAAACAATTTATTTGGGGATCAAACAAGTATGCCTATGACAGCATACAGTACAGTATGGATAACAACATATTTTTATCTCATATCTTGATATTTGTCAGTATGAACAGACTTTTTGGATAGACTCAGGAAAGTAATGCTGCGGTAAAACTCAATTCTGTGCTTTCAGTTTGTTATTGGCAGCTAGCAGCCTAACTTCACACAATTCTTTGGAAAAAAAACAGAAACATAATTGATATATTAATGCTTCTTTAGGAACACACCCTCCTCATGGTTTTAGATACATTTCAATTGGATGAACATAAATTTAGATCAGCCTGCAATTTATATTTCAAGATATTATAAACTAGAATCGTAAACAACTGGGCCATGTAAGACTTCATATATAATGAAACACTGTAATAAAACTGGGTTGTTATTTAACTGTAATATCTAGAGCCCAAAATTACTTTAAACTGACTTGAGTAAAATACAGACCCAAGCATAGCCACTCGATTATCTGAAAATATAATTAAAAAAAAAAAAAAACAAAGCAAATTTATTCCCTGCAATGTGATACTGAAAACATTTGAAAAACTTTCCCCCACATTATCTGAAGTATTTAAATCATTTAGAAAAACAACAATGATCATATCTGAAAGTTGCAAAACAAGAAATTCGAGTTCTGAAAAACAAGAGTTTAGAAGAATAAAAAGCCCAGGAACAATGAAAATGAAAATGTAGTCACATTTCATGATTTGTAACTAATATAGTGACAACAAAGTTACATGTGCTAGTGATGTGATATGTACATGTGGTTTTGATGATGATATTGTAGTGTGTTACAGTGTGATAGTGATAGAAATGCACTATTATAATTGTGTATTGTGTGTTGCATGTGATATTGCTAGTGGTGTTGCGGCGTGGTAGTGTACTGCAATGTGGTAGTGTATGATGCTTATGTTGTGCTGTACCAGTAATGTAATGTATTGTATGTACTACCTATAACTTGTAAGCCGCCCTGAGTCCCCTTCGGGGTGAGAAGGGCGGGATATAAATGTCGCTAACAAATAAATAAATAAATAAATAAATAAGGATGACCATTATACAGCAAAGATATGAAATGGAAGGATTTGTGATGAACCATTCCTGAAGGATTACAGTTATGAAGGCCTGTCATAGAATCATAGAATTGGAAGAGACCTCATGGGACATCCAGTCCAACTACCTGTCAATAAGGAAGCTTTTTTTTTTTTACTAGTTTGAAAACAGATAAATAATTTCAGACAAGCAGAAAACAGAAAAGGGTAACTTTATCTTGTTGTGTTTTTATATCCCTTTGCCATAATTGATGTTTGGTAAGATGTAAAAAAAACTTGTCTTAAGTTGTATGCAAAAATATTTTAAAATGTTCTTTTCCACAATTACCTCTGCATAATAACACTCTCATCTTCTCTGAAGCATGTAACACCTGAAAAATCCCTTAGCTTTCTGCAACAGTGCACAGTTGGGTTTTTGTACTAATCCATTTCCCTTAAATCAATGCTAAGGATTTGGGCTTTTTTTCTCCCCTCCACATACACATAATGGGAAGTGATGTGAAGCCAGATAGGGTGCATTAGTCTGAACAAAAGAAATTTTAGCAAGTTAGAATACATTATTTGTGTCTTAACTGTTATAGTGATAAGCATGGAATTTATTTTGGATGAAATGTTTATCTGTTTTATGCTTGACTGAAATTACAGTATTACAATACAGGCAAGCTACAATCTAAACATATAAATATAGGATGCTTTTTGAATAAGCACTTACCCCAATGCTGATCTGGAATGAGCATCAGTGGTAGTTACACTGTCAGTTCTTGGACTGGATTGGTGGCTACATGGGCAAGTGGCACCTAAACCTGGTTGGCTCTACTCGCTCATTATCCATACCTTGCTCTACCTTAGCAGTGTCCACTAGACACCAGTGGAGGCAAATATTCTGTGGCATTTGGTGCTACGGTATCCAGCATGCTAAGGACACAGGGGAGGGAGGAGAGAACTCCCCTTCTCCCATCTCCCCATCCAATCTCCTTGACACACTGGATATTATCATTCCAGATGCTGAAGAATTTCTGTCTGCATTTCGCTGCCTGGTGGTAAATTAGATAAATTAGAGGGGAGCAAGAAAATGGGATGACGTATAATCAGCTATGCTGCTTCCCAAATGTTAATTTCGTAAGCCCAAAGTTGCTGGAGCTTTGAGAAGGCACCAGACTATCCCGTAACTTAAATCAATGTGAGTCAAGGCCTTGCATCTGTGAAATACATTATATAATGACCATATAATTGGAGTTGATCCAGTCCTCTGTGCCATAAACAGCAAGTCAAGGTGTACCCATAAATGCCACTTACATTTTAATTCATGCAGAATTCTCTTGGGTTTGAGACCATCTTTGCCTCTCCCACATATGTCATTCTTTAGGGATATCATTGCTTGCCACTGGAGCATTTATAATATGGAATGGTAGCTCCATCTGAAAAAACTCCATGATACTTTTCCAGTGTAAAAAAAATCTGGAACTCAGAGCTACCATTCTCCTGATGGCCATTCATCTTCAAGAAGGTGGCGAAGATGAAAGTAACCATGTCATATAATACCTTGTCAATTCCATATTAGATAAATGTTAAGTAACTATTGTGAAAATTCATGGTTTCCCCGATTGATGACATCAGCAGTTTTTGATTTGTAGTAGGAACAACTTTCAATCAATAACTGCATCAATGTCAGATAAAGAAGCTAGGTACAATTTTTGTTGTACCCAGGCACGCTACACAAGTGCACTGACTGTAGTTTCTTCTGCACTCTAAAAGTAACTCTTCGGTTTTCTCAATGGTCAGCTATTGTCTTCTTTCTGTAACATGATGGGTATCCTCTCTGCACAAATATCCTTCCAGAAGGTTAGTCCAAACAATGCATAAGAAATTGGTAATGGGACAAACATATGGTGTAAAACAAGCCAACTCATGCATGTCAAGTGAATTCATTGGTCCCTATTTAAGAAAGCTTTTGTTGATATGGTGACGTGCATCAGAATCTGTCTATGAAACTGAAGGAGTGTTGCATCTTCTCTGAAATATCCGTACTGATATTAAAGGCACTTCCATCTTAAGTAGGCTCGTTTTCAACAAAGTTCCACTAATTTCAAAAGGGCTCACATTCTAATATCCAGAGCTCCAATATTTACCTATGAATTTTGTTTCTATCTGAAAAAGAAATTAGAGGCTGGTATCTGAAGAAATAACGGATTATTTTAAGCCTGTATGACTTATCAGTAATTCTGTCATTCCTTCATTTTTTCTTTTTGTAAGACATAATATTTTCTCTTACTAGACCCTTTGTGATAATTTTCCCATCTCCAGTTTATAAAACTTGAATTTCCAATTCATCTGTTGCCTATGCATGAAGTCTGTTTTGCCTGTATATAAATGGAAAGAATAATAATAAATATTTAAGTAAAATGGTTGAAAATGGACTGAATTCATTTCATAATCCTAATTTGAATAGATCTTGTAGTTCTATTGGATTTCTAGGTGACGGCAGTGGCCAAGAGTGCCTTTGCACAGTTAAGGATTGTTTGCCAGCTGCACTTGTACCTTGAGATGGCTAACTTGGCCATAGTAGTCCACACCTTAGTCACATCCCATTTGAACTACTACAACGCTCTCTACATGGGGCTGCCTTTGAAGATAGTTTGGAAGCTGCAATTGGTGCAGAGATTGGTGGCCAAATAGCTAATTGGATCTCCATATAATGACTCCCAAGCTGCAGCAGCTCCACTGGTTGCTGGTCCACTTTTGGGCTAAATACAAAGTGCTGGTCATTACCTATAAAGCGCTAATCCAGTGGTTCTCAACCTGTGGGTCCCCAAGTGTTTTGGCCTACAGCTCTCAGAAATCCCAGCCAGTTAACCAGCTGTGAGGATTTCTGGAAGTTGAAGACCAAAACATCTGGAGACCCACAGGTTGAGTACCACTGTCCTAAACAGTTCTTGTCTAGGCTATTTGTCTAATTGCATCTCCCTATATAGGCCATCCCATGCACTGCAGTCAACAGAGGAGGCCTTGCTCTCAGTCCCACCACCATCACAAGTACGGTTGGTGGAAATGAGAGAGGGGGACTTCTCTGTGATTGCTCCCCATCTCCAGAACTCCCTCCATAAAGAAATAAAAACAGCCCCACCCTTCAAAAACCTCCTGAAAACATGCACTTTAGCATATGGAGAGGAGAAGGGCTAGGATGCTTTTAATTCCATCGGAACGCTGGCTAACATATTTTGATTCCGTTTCTGCTATGGTACATGAGAAAGAACATCCCTGATAGCCATTTTTATGTATTTTAATTGCTCTCTCAAAGTTTATGTCTTAATTGTCAATTATGTTATTAGTATAATTACAGTATGTTTGTTCAACTATTCATATTCTGTTTTCTATTTTGATGCTAATTTCTCTTTTGTCACAAGTTTATGGTTATTATTTTGTATTATTTTTTAGATTTTTGTATTTGTGTAGGGCATTGAATGTTTGCCTTTTTTGGTGTGTAAACTGCCCTAAGACCCCTTGGGGAGAGAGGGTGGTCTATAAATGAAGTTGTTGTTGTTGTTGTTATTATTATTATTATTATTATTATTATTATTATTATTATTATTATTATTATTATATGACAGAGCAAACAAGATAGATATGCTGGATTTCGTATCACAAAATCACAAGTCGAACACTTCCCAAGTGTCTAGGACTGTGTGATGTATTTTCAGATGATGCGCGCAGATCCCAGTAGGGTGGCCTTTTGCAGTTGGCAGATTGTAATTTTGTCAATGTCTATTGTTTCCAAATGCCGGCTGAGATGTTTTGGCACGGCACCCAATGTGCCGATCACCACCGGGACCACCTGCATTGGTTTCTGCCAGTCTTTGAAGTTCTATCTTGAGGTCCTGATAGTGGCTGAGTTTTTCCTGTTGTTTTTCGTCAATGCGACTGTCACCTGGTATGGCGACATCAATGATCCAAACCTTTTCCTTTTCCACAAATGTGATGTTGTTGTTGTTGTTGTTGTTGTTGTTATTATTATTATTATTTTATTATATCTGACTATTTGACTATGACTAAATAATTCAGTTAATCTACACTAGCTGGCAGCCAATACAAATTAGTCTTTCTTGTCTAATTAGAATTTAGACCCATTGTTTTCAATGAGTCTCAAGCAAATGCATATGGGAACATAGAAAATGTGCACAGAATGTCAGTGTATTCTGGTGAGTAAACCTCTGTAAACTCATTGGGGTTTAACTATAGTGAACTATTAATTACTTTAATGCCAGATTTCCTTTGACCTTCAGTAAACAGAAAATTGAGAGATGTTTGCACTAAGGGATTTAATAAGGTAATACTTTCTTTGTGTATTGAGTAATACCTGTTCATAGTTTCAGAAATAGTTTAAGTGTGTGTGTTTGGTTACACATGTGTCTCTCTTGTTTTTCAACCCTTTTCTTTTTCTTTTAGCAATTTTGACGTTTCTCCACCAGCAGGGATCCCATTCAAAAGGCTTTTACTATACTTATTTTTAAAAGTTTCCACTGCAGTGTAGTTCTATTTCTGTACTATGTTTGTTTGCATTTCATTTTGATTTTTTGTCTTTTCAGCTTGCAGTCCTGGTGGCAGGAGGTTGCTTTTGTTGTTCTGATAGCATGATTGACATTTCAAGGACAGATTATATAACTACTGGAGAGTGATGGCCAGTTCCTGGTCTCTTCTTTCAGAAACAGGCAGGTTTTGTCTCTCAAATACTCCTGACATTTTGGCATCTATCAAATTCTTGAAAGTGTAGTGAAATGAACTCTGTTGTGAAGTCCAAGACATATTGCTTCTAGTACTGAAGATTCTGTATCATTGTAACTATTCAATATGAAACTGTATTTAATGTAGCTGTGATTAAAAGAAACATTTTAATCATCTATTAAACTAGTTCAAAGTTATGTATTAGGTTTATTAGCTATGATAGGTTTCTCAGAACACCATCCAACCCACCTTTTCAATGTGACAATCACTATTCATTTGGGGGGGGGGGGAGGACAGTGGAAACATATCCAGCTGTTTTTACTTAGATGGACACATTGCTACAACTATTTTCAGAGACCTCTTAAGATTCCAGGAGGTCTCTGAAAATAACATTATTTCTATGAACTCAGTTACACATACTGTCCACTGATACAGGAATAGTCATGTGGGGGAGTTAGCTGTCATACTGCAAAAATAGATTTGGGGATACAGTGTGGGTCATTGCACAGTGAGAACAGAATTCCAGTCTTAAGAAAAAGGTGTTGTTGCTCTTGTTGTTACAGAGGTATAAGTTGAATTCATATCACCACAAGTCATTCTCAGTATGCTTGTTATTGTTTTGTGTTTTCTAGTAATTTCTGACTTGTGATAACCCTAAAGTGAACCTATTGTAGGATTTTTAGGAATTGTGTGTGTGTGTATGTGTGACTCATCCAAGGTCACCCAGTGGGTTTCCATAACCATGGGAAAATTGAACATAGTGCTCCACCTACAGCCCCACACTGCCTCTTGATATTTTGGGCTTTTAAAAAATGTTGCCCCTTTTGTCTTGAAAGGGATTTTTACAAATTGTGCCTTTTGTAGCAGGGAGTGAAATGCAATCCTAGGAATGTCCCCAGTGCTTTTTTTAATTGTAAATTTTATTTTATTTTTATCCAGGATGCCACTTTGATAGCATGTGTGGTCTAATGTGGGACTAAGCTGAGGAGGACTTGATCCCTTGTCCCAGACACCATTTTGAGTCCACTTGGCAGCCTGATAGAGACTCCTGAGCCTATTTGGTGGTACCAGGGAGTTAACATTACCCAATCACATCAAATACTGTTTGTCACCACTAAGAGGGTTCCTAAAGGATATCCCTCCCTTTAGTGGCTTTCAGTGGCTGTGACACCCCACAATTCAAATCTACACTTGACTATGGAATACAAATGGAAATAATACTTGAAAATATTTGAAACAAATGTTTAAAACATTGTTTTCAAGTGTTGAAATGCTCTGATATGAGGAATTCTGGACCGATGTGCATGATTCAAGACTTATTCTGCATGGAAACACATTATGTATGGGAGATAGAAAGAGAGTAAAATAATCTACAAATTTATTAGGGGATGGGTCTTTTGAGGTTATAAAAAATTAGGCTATTTGCAACTTTGCTTATAGTGAGCAATAATAATACTCATATTGAATTTGGTTTCCCATATTTGAATTTTACTTCTATCTATGTTATTATCATTTTAGTATGAAGCATTTTATCTCTTTATCAAAATCTATGGAGGCATTACACTCCTTTGCAGGCAAGGAGAGATAAACTTTTGGGAATGTTATGATGGCAAAAGGTCATGTTTGTATTTTATTAGAAATACCTTTAGAATATCAAGTGGTTTATAAGTCATCCAATCAATATCATTAAGTAAAAGTATATATAGCTTGCCTTTTTCACCACACATAATGCAAAAAAGTAATGATCTAAAGCACAATTATTGAGATTCAATAGATCATCACTTGCAAGCATTGTACTGTAATAAGCCAACCAATTAGAATAGTAGCAGTGATTACTATGCTTTGTTGCATATATATTCTAAGTGTAGTTCATAGCCTCATGATGTGGGTTATAAGGGGAGTGGGGCTTTCCACTTTGCATCCATCCAGCTTCCTTAATGACGAGTCACTGTGACCGATGTCAACTAGAGCACCCAAGACCATGTAGGTGTCATGTCAGGACTGGGTACAGCTGGAACATGGGAGCGAAAAAGTACCCCTAGGGTGGATACTCAGTAGGGCTAAACCATGTTCAGCATAGCTAGGCAGTCAGAGTTCAGGGAGTTCTTACCTGGCCACTATGTAAGCCTGATCCAGTATTCCAGGTCCCAATTTGGGCCCTGATCTAGCATCCTAGATCCCAGATCAGTGGTCAGTGTAGAAAGGTCCCTAGAGGCACTGTATTAAGACACTGTACACTTGACATTGTACAAAAAGCCAGCATCAAAGACTATATTGTTCCCTCTTAAAGGAATAAAATCAGAAAAATGTGCTAGAGCACTTTAGTGCATTCTTAATCACATCATCCCATAGGATCAATCAGGCCAACTTTTTTTAATCATGAAAAACATCTGGAGAAGTTGTCCAAAGTTTAATGAGCCAGTGTTCTAAACCAGTGTCTACCATCAGCAATGGACTGGATAAAAGCAAGCAAATTCAAACTTAATGTAGACTAGAATTAGGAATGGTAGGCCCTAACGTTGCACATTCTGAAGCCCCGCCCTAGTTAACATTTTTCAGGCATATATGATACTACCTTTTCAAAACATTTCAGAAAATTAAATTCATCTCAAAGGGCTATAGGCAGTTTCTAATGGGAAGTTATTTCACTCCAAACTATATTAATGAAGCTTTGTATGGGTTCGAGGTTCAGTTCCAGTTGCTGTGAAGCCTGTTTCCCCATTGCCAGTAACTATCAGAATACAAAGTTTAATTCGGTTGAGTCCAAGCTTTGTTTGAATCTTATTAACATCCCTGATATTAACTGCTATAAATCATGGAGAAAAATAGGTTTTCTGATAGGTTCTATTACATAATGAGATAAACTTTCAAGATGAATACACATAAATTTAGAAAATGGGAAAGATATAAAGTTTGTATTGATCTATTTTTGCCTGGAAAGAAAAGTTTTTGTTGGTGTCAATCCTAAGAAATGAACTATGAATAACAGAGGAGATACATCAGATGTACATGGGTCAGAGGTACAATAGATGTGGGTCTAAAATGGTAGCTTATATTATAATGAGGTATATTACTTTTGCAAAGCAATACCTTGGCTTATCCCATGAGGCCAATGACTTTGCCTGTGTGCTCATGCTGAAGTCCTCGTTATATATTTTTTTTAAAAATAACATAGCTATCTAGAATGATTTGATAGTCTCTAATTCCTGCCATGTTTCCAAAAGGTGATGAAACCTGAAGGGAAGGGCATCAAATATGGAAATTACATATGGGAAACTGGTTCATAATTTAGACTTAAAATTCAAATTGTTTCCTGATGAAACAAGTAGTTTTATCTAAGTCTGTAACCTAAACTCTTCAAGCAACTTTGAATCTAAGTTCAGGTGCTAACCTTAAAAGTGGGAAAGAAATGCACACACTGACCTCTTTAAAGAAGTAAGTTTGAAATGGTGAAATTCAGTCTGCATCCCAAATACAATATGCTACTGCAGAGAAAGTATTCAAAACTACAAGGAACCTTGGAGTACAAAGAAGATTATTATTTCATAACAACAAGGCCTTTATTTTGCTAAAATGTACTTGGATTCCCTGCTATTGACAGCCATGTTTTCTCTCTTTTATAATGCCATAGATTATTCTGAATGAGGGTGATTGGTATGAAGATGCCCAATGAACTTTAAGAATAAAAATCTCTTGGATTCAAGTCCAGTTTTATTCTAAACTAGAACACACTTGCTATTGACACCCCTTACTCAAGATTTCAAAACTGTCACACCAGTTGAATCTCCAAAATTCATATTCCAAGGTTCACAAAATGCTTTATGGAGCCATGGTGGCACAATGGGTTAAACCCTTGTGCCAGCTAAACTACTGACCTGAAAGTTGGCCATTTGAATCTGTGAAATGGAGTGAGCTCCTTTCTGTCAGCTCTAGCTTCCCATGCAGGGATATGAGAGAAGCTCCCTGCAGGATGGTAACTCATTTGGGCAACATTTTTGAAGATGGCCAATTCTCTCACACCAGAAGTGACTTGCAGTGTGTTCTCAATTTGCTTCTAACACGATAAAAAATAAAAATAAAATGCATTCCATCTCTACTGTCTTTATAGCTTTGCATAAGAACAATATTTATATTACTTCACTTAGAATCCTTTTTATTATTGCATTTCTAAAATTGAATTGTATAATTCTGTCCACCCTATGTTTGCATATGCTGCAATAGGTTCCATTGCTTCTTCAATTTGGGTATTATCTGGTGGTCTAATGTGACTAAGAAATAAGCAGACCGACTGAATAAATAAATAAATAAATCTTCATTGTAGGTAGTGCTTTAGATTACATCTATGCAAGCTTCATTTTAGATAATACCACGGCTCATTTATAGGTTATAGCAGACTATTTTCCTCAGGTTACAATGACCAAATGAGGTAACTTTTCAGAGTAAACACACTGTTGTGAGCTTATTCTGTCATACCTTTTAAATGTCTATACTTATGGGCAGATTGTCTTCAGTGAAACAGTTGTTTCTTTATATGACAGTCACTCCCACATCACATTTGAAAAGTACTGTAGTTTTCTGCATACACACAACTTCCTCATTTGAAAAGTGATTTTTAAAGTATATTTTATCCCAATCTTTCAAACATTAAATGCACGTGCATTCCTACAAAAGTATAAGAATATGCACATTGGCAATAATAGGATCATCAAAATATTTTATAAATGAAGGCTCTGCAGAAAGTCGTATCATCACCGTATGTTGGATCTATTTTGTAAGATGCATACATATTAAAAAAATGCAGGCAGTGCCCACACCAAAATTTAAGAATCAAAACTCTCACCCAATATTTTTTCATAAGTTGCATAAGTATTATAACTCTCTCTGTGACACAATTCTAATTTCCAGAGCAAGCAAACTATACAGGAAGGCGAAGCCGAACTTGCCTCTTAGCCTATCAGGGCTGGGGAGGGGAGGTGAAGGTGAAGCCAGAGCTGCAGCCCTTCCCCTTTAAATTAAGGAGTGCCATGAAACTGCCTCCATTTAGAGCTGGGAGAGGAGAGCAAGTGTGAGAGCAGAGCAGCAGACAAGGCATGCAGTAGGTTACACTGAGAGAGGCTAGGAAGACTAAGGCCCCTTCTACAGTCCTTATATCCTAGGATCCACTTCCAGGTTATCTGCTTGGAACTGGATTATATGGTCTCCACTGCCAGATAACATGAGATAAGCAGATAATCTGGGATCACATCCTAGGATATAGGGCAGTGTAGAAGGGGCCTGAGTAATTGACTGCTGTTAGGAGAAATCCAGACTGCTGGGAGTCTTCTATATTTATTTTATTTAACTCCTATAATTCAATTTGTTATTATTTTGCTAAGGAGTGACTGCTGGGAGCAAAAGTTTTTGTTTTCATTTTTTCAAAACCATTCTGTTGGTGGGAAATTCTTCTCAGTTATCGAATCTGATACTGCACCTGCTGGGGTTTCTGGAGGGAAAGTCCCAAAACTTTAGTAGTTTCCCAAAATCATTCTGTGTTTGGGAAACCCAGTTCAATTAAAGTACAGCAGTTTAACAAAAAAAAAATGTTTTCTTGGTTATTGCATCTGACACTGCATCTGTTGGGGTGATTGGGGAAACAGTCTTAAAGCTTTAGTAGTTTTCCAAAACAATTATGTGTTTCCCCCAATTGCACACCCCTACTGACTACCTCTGTTCGGAGTGGTGTAGCCCAGCCCAGCCCACCTCACCCCACTCCAGCCAGCCATAGCATCTTAGATACATTATAGAGAGATTCAAGGGAGTAGCTGTTATGGCTTTAAAAAATGACAAAACTTTTAAAATTCCCCAAAAATCATATGTGAATCTTTCTGAAATTTTGAGTGAGTGATGCCCAGGTTATCCTGTGTAATTGTAGAGAAATTCAAGGAGATAGCTTTTTTAGCTTTTTAAAAATGTTGTTCATAAAAACATTTAAAATTTCCAAAAAAAATCAGTGTATGAGTGAAACATTCTAAAACTTGGATAAATGTGTTCTACAATTGTAGCAAGCTTCATCCCAATAGCTCTGAAAATGAGGAAGAATAGTTACAACACATACCCCTTACAATATTTTAGAAACTCTTTAGAAATTAATGGCCACCCTCTAATTTAATAATGAGTATTGAAACATTTTTTTAATTGATCGCACACTGTTATTATATATTACTTGCTATTTCACAAATATTCTACCACTCAATATGGAATTTAGCTTTGACTGACACAATCTAATGTAGTGGTTTCAGCACTGAATGATGATTTTGTGTTTGAAACTCCATGAAAACACACTGGTGACACTGGGTAAATTACTCTCTCAGCCTCAGGGGTAGGCAAAAGTAATCCTACACTGAACACCCCATGATACCTTCACTTTAGGGTTGCCATAAATTGAAAACAATTTGAAGGTACACAACTGAAGCAACAACAATCATACAAAGGAACAAACAGAATATACATCACAAGACTTTTAGATCGTATCAATTTACACTTTAATTTATTTTAGAACGTATCAATTTACACTATAATTAAGGCCCAGCCTCCTTTAACCTGACATAAATGTCAGCTATTCAGAATCTGGGATGGCAATACAAGTCATACGGAGCAAAGGGAGATTTGATTATGGCAGGGTTACATACCCTTATAGAGGGAGGAGAAAAAGGTGTTTAATCTCACCCAGTCACCTTGCCCGCCTGGGGAACTTGGAGTGAGCCAGACCACCTACATAACCTCACCTTGCTCTTAAGCAATGCCTGGTCAGTGAAAAATAAGACTCGTCATCTATGATCTTCTCAAAGATGAGGGAGCAGACTTGGCATGTTTACCTGAAACTTGGCTGGGTGGTGGTAGTTTTCCAACCTGGGCTCAGGCCCTCCCAGTCAGGTACTGTATAAGTGAGCAGGTGAGGGAAAGTGGGTGGGTGGGGGTAGTTGTGTCTATAAAGACTAGCTTAACCTGACCAGATTACCTGCTAGTGAGCTAAATCACATTGAGTGTGTGTACCTGAGTCTGAAAACCAGGAAGAACAAAGGGGTTTTTCTGGGGGGGGGGGGGGGGACAAACTTAGGCTCCTGGTGCAGGACAGAGTACAGAAACCAGAAGGTAGGGCTGGGGAGGGATTGAAAAACAAATTGAAACTGAATGCAGATAAAACAGAAGTGCTTACCATTACCTGGATCCATCTCTCCAAATATCAGCCCAAGTTGACGCGATGGTCAGGAGTGCACGACTTACTACCAACTTCAGCTGATTCGCTAGATGTGCCCCTTTCTGGAATCTGAGCACCTGAAAATGGTAATGCATGCAATGGTAACTTCAAGCCTGGACTTTTGAAATGTGGTTTACATCGGGCTGCCTCTGTACCAAGTTTGGAAACTCCAATTATTTCAAAACTCAATTGAAAACTGATCTCTTCTATCAGGTTTATCCAGTCAGTTTTGAGTTGTGAATTATTATTTGCATTTTATCAGTAGATTTTAACTTGCATTGTACCTTTGTATCTTAGTGCATGTCTTTTGATGGTGTTTTATCTCTGGCTTTAATCATATTGTATCCCACCTTGAGCCACAGGGAGAGGTGGGTAATACATTCATTTCATCATCATCATCATCACCACCACCACCACCACGATTATTATTTTAAATGGAAAGACTTCTGGGAGTATTCTGAAATTTTACTCAAGCCCTGTGTTTGTATCACTAGGTCAAAGACTTGAATACAATTCTTATATTCAAAGAAACACTAGACTTAGTTCATATGGTAATGAGTTGAACTAATTACAGCTTCCAGTCATTACCTATTATTCATTAATCATTGAAAGTTGACATGAGATTTCTTATGGACAGCTTTCAATACTTTTATTTACAAGTCTGAGGTGATTGAGATGAAAAAAAGATCTGAAGAAAAGTACAGTGAAAAAATGAAAGTCAAAATGAAAGTATCAATATATCAAAATCTTTAGATTCTACATATGTATATGTGTGCAGTCCTAGTGAGTTTGCATTCATGTATTATATTATATACTTTACTTTTAAATTCTAAATCCCCAGTAGTCACCCTCCCTTCCAGAAGAAAATCATTTGACCTTCAAAGATATGGATACTCTGAAAAGCACTAGAGTGTATAGTGTTATAAATAACTTTGTGTTATATTCATACACATTCCTTGTATAATGGGTAGGCTTATGAATTGACAACAATGGAAGCTCAGTGGGCAATGTGAACATGAGAACTGGCAACATCTTAGCTGAAAGGAAAGGCAAAATGTGTGGGGAAAAGAAAAAAGATAAAGAGGGAGAACACCTTAAATATAATAACTAAAACCTTGAATCTTATGAAAACTGAAAAGGATCCAGATGGAGAATCTAAGTTGATTGGATGTTTTTGTTGAGGGAAAGAAGACTTTCATTATACAGATGTGTTTTGAATTAACTGAAGAAAACAGCAAAAAAAAAGTGACTACTCAAAAATTATACAGGTGATAGCCAGAGTTTGGAAAGTTACTTGTAACATACATGACTATGACTATATTGTCATGTCAAAGCTATACACATCTGAATAGTGATATGATGAAGTGCTTGTGGGTGAGATGAAAGGTGGTTTTATGATCAACAGACAAGTGGATATAGACACTACATGGAAGTGTGAAATATTTCAATTACATGAAAGCACATCATGTCCTTGCATCATCAGAGAGAGAAAGACAGAAAATTTCTAATACAGCTTCACATTTCCATTTGGTTTGAAAATACACATTATACCACTTTTTTGATGGCATGCATACCTGGGGAAGGTAATGGCGACCCATCCCAGTATTCTTGCCATGAAAATTAAATGGATCAGTACAACCAGAGATATGTCGTATACCACTGGAAGATAGGACTCTCAGGTCAGAACATGGTCAAAATGCTACTGGAGAGGAACAAAGGATAAGTTCAACTAGCCCCAGATGTGATGACACAGTTAGCTCAAAGCCAAATGGAAGGCTGACAGCGGACGGTGCTGGAGGTGAACAACAAATTCATGTTCTAAAGATCAACATACTAATGGAACCTGGAATGTAAGATCTATGAGCCCAGGTAAATTGGACATGGTTATTGGTGAGATGACAAGATTAAAGATAGACATCATGAGAGTCAGTGAACTGAAATGGACTGGAATGGGAAGCTTTACAACAAATCACCACCAGATCTACTACTGTGGACAAGACAAACACCGAAGAAATGGAGTAGCCTTCATAATTAATAATAAAACAGTGCTTGGATACAATAAAAAAAATGATAGAATGATCTCAATCAAGTTCAAGGTAAGCCATTTAACATCACAGTGATCCAAATATGTGTCCCAGCCACAGCTGCTGTAGAAACAGAAGTAGATCAGTTCTATGAGGATCTGTAGCATCTACTAGATAATACACCAAAAAGAGACATTTTTTTCATTACAGGAGATTTTAATGCTAAAGTGGGTAGTCAAATGACAACTAGGATCACAGACAAGCATGATTTGGGACAACAAAATGAAGCAGGACATAGGCTGATAGAATTTTGCCAGGAAAACTCACTGTCCATAACAAACATTCTCTTCCACAACCTAAAAGACGGCTTTATACATGGATTTCACTAGATGGCCAACACCAAAATCAGATTGACTACATCCTTTGTAGCCAAATGTTGTGGACATCCATCCAGTTGATAAAAACAACTGGAGCCGACTGTAGTTCAGATCATGAACTTCTTATTGTACAATTTAGAATCAGACTAAAGACATTAGGGGAAACACACAGAGCCGTTAGATATAATCTCACAAATATTCCTAGTCACAATTCCAGAGGTTAGTCAGATGAGATAAGGAACTATTTTTAAACATGCAATGCATGGAAGTGGAAGAAGACAATAGAATAGGAAGGACAAGAAACCTCTTCCAGAAAATTAGAAACATCAGAGATAAATTTCAGGCAAAAATGGGCATGATCATAAATAAAGATCGCAAGGACCTAACAGAAGCTGAAGACATCAAGAGAGGGTGGCGAGACTATACAAAAGATATGTATTGGAAAGATAATCTTGGGGATAGTTTTGATGGTGTGGTGAGTGGATTAGAACCAAACATCCTGAGGAGTAAGGTTGAATGGGCCTTAAGAAAAAATTGCTCATAACAAGGCAGCAGGAGATGATGGGATCCCAGCTGAACTGTTTAAAATCTTGAAAGATGGTGCAGTCAAGGTAATGCATGCCGTATGCCAGCAAATATGGAAAACACTAGAATGTCCATCAGATTGGAAAAAATTAACTTATTTTTTCCATACCAAAAAAGGAAAACACTAAAGAATGCCCAAACTTCCATACTGTGGCCCTTATTTCACACGCCAGCAAGATAGACTCCAGTGAGAGCTGCCAGATGTAAAATCTGGGTTTAGAAAAGGGAGAAGGAACAAGAGGCCAAATTGCCAATATCCGCTGGATAATGGAGGAAGATAGGGAGTTTCAGAAAAAACATCTATTTCTGTTTTATTGACTATTCTAAAGCCTTTGACTGTGTGGATAAAAATAAATTGTGGCAAGTTCTTGGTGGTATAGGGATACCAAGTCACCTTGTACGTCTCCTGAGGAATCTGTATAATGACCAAGTAGCAACAGTAAGAACAGACCACGGAACAGCCTGGTTCAAGACTGGGAAAGGAGTACGGCAGGGCTGTGTACCCTCACCCTACATATTCAACTGGTATGCAGAACACATCATGCGACATGTGGGGCTTGATGAATCCAAGGCTGAAGTTAAAATTGCTGGAGGAAACATTAACAACCCTAGATATGTAGCTGATACCACTTTGATGGCTGACAGTGAGGAGGAGCTGAGGAGCCTTATAACTAAGGTGAAAGAAAAAAGTGCAAGAGCTGGGTTGCAGTTAAACATAAAAAAAACAAGATTATGGCAACCAGACTGATTGATAAACTGGCAAATAGAAGGAGAAAACATGGAGGCAGTGACAGACTTTGTATTTCTAGGCACGAAGATTACTGCAGACATAGACTGCAGCCAGGAAATCAGAAAACGTTTACTTCTTGGGAGGAGAGCAATGACCAATCTTAATAAAATAGTTAGGATTAGAGACATCACACTGGCAATGAAGGTCCACATAGTTAAAGCAATGGTATTCCCTGTAGTAATCTATGGATGTGAGAGCTGGACCATAAGGAAGGCTGAGCAAAGGAAGATAGATGCTTTTGAACTGTGGTGTTGGAGGAAAATTCTGAGAGTGCCTTGGACCGCAAAAAGATCAAACCAGTCCATACTCCAGGAAATAATTTCCGACTGCTCACTGGAGGGAATGATATTAGAGGCAAAGATGAAGAAGAAGACAGGAAGACAGGAAAGCTTGGAGAAGATCATGATGCTGGAAAAAAAGGAAGGAAAAAGGAAGAGGGGCTGAACAAGGACAAGATGGGTGCATGGTGTCCTTGAGTTGACTGGCTTGACCTTGAAGGAGTTGGGGGTAGTGACGACCGACAGGGAGCTCTGGCATGGGCTGGTCCATGAAGTTACGAAGTCAGAAGCGACTGAACAAATAAACTACAACATATATGTACAACATAAAAGAGGGGCGGGGGGTATCTACATTGGCTAAACCAGATTCTGAAATGGCTAAAATGAAGGACGATTTTTGAGTAAGAAGATGATACATAGTGGATTAATTATACACATGAAATATGGATGCAGAATGTCCAATAGATTATGAAAGCCAAAAGTATTCATGTCAATGATGGCACTATGTTCACCAGGATAGGAAGAAAAAAAGGGAAATATTTGGAATTTAGTTTTTAGTGTCAAGAGAGCCTGATAAGAAGGAAAGTGGATGGCAATCTTGACAATTCATGATCTATTTTGTACAAAATTTGCACATGCTTCATTGTGAAATATCATTTTATATGCAGAAAAGATGGTTTTCTGCGGACACCAACTACACACAAATTTTGCATACAATAAGACTCACATTCTGAACAAGCTTTGAAAACCATGTGGTTTTTTAAGACTTTTTTCAACAGGAAAGAAATTGTTAAAAGTATTCATTGCTTCCTTCAAGATGAAAATTAGTGAATAATTATTTTTCTCATGTGGCTGTAAGAAATGTGACATTATATTAACCAGAGCATTTCTGCATGAGTCAGCAACATGTCTAGGTGGCTAAAAAAAACCCTTATATACTTCAGTGTGAGCCCACAAATGCACTTCTACTAAGCTCTTAAAAAGATATTTCCCATGCATTTTTAGATTTTACCATGATACATTTAGAGTAGTAAATGCACAACTTTCTTAAGCAGAAAGGGGCTTTTGTGTCTTTAAGGGTGCATCTACTAGGCATGGGCGAATTAATTGGAATCATTGTTAATTGTAATAAATTTGTTAATTGTAATAAATCCGAACGGGGTTCCGAGGTGGTTTGGTGCTTCGAATTTAACCTTCCAATTCCAAGCATTGGCACCCATGCCTTGGAATACCTTTGGGTAACCTTCGGATATATGAGAAAGTGTTTTAATGCATCCAATCGCCTGGCTAGCATTGGGGTTTAAGAGCCCCATAGAAACCAAGCCTGGAGAGAATTCCCCTTCCCTTCCTGATTGGTTTCTATGGGGTTCTTAAATCTGTTTCAGCTGGGGGAAGTGGCTTTGCCCCCTCCCACCAGAAGAAAGAGTTGTTTGAGGGGCAGGGCCTAGCATCTACATTGTAAAATTAATTCAGTTTAACATCAGTTTTGTACTTATTGAGACACCAGCACCATTTGGCAGGGAAGGCTATGGACTTTGCAACATGCCCTTAGTTAACTTGGAAGGCTCAACCCATGTTGTGAAGCAAGGCGCTAGGACAGAAGCATTACCTTTTCCAAAAGGCTTTCTAATCTTTTTGTTGAAGAACTTTTATATTTATGGAAATGGATGAAAGTTATATATAAAATTTAAAAAGACACCACTATCACCATCCTGTGAATCTGGACAAAAGTTATACTTTATTGATAAGAAGAACAAGTGTAGTTCTGTGTGTTTTCCATTCCTCCCTTCCCTCTTCACTGTCCACCTTATCAAATTGAGAAATTTCCTAGTCGTAGGTCACTTCAATCTCTAACTAACATTATGAGCTCAGTGTCTCTCCATGTTTGAATAAACTACTTCTGGAAGTCATGCATAGCCCTCCAATGTTGAAAAGAGGCAGAAGTGTCCTTAGGGAACTTCGGAATTCAACCTTATCACATTGAGAAATTTCAGAGCTCCTACCTCTTATCACATTTTACTCACATCTTTACAACGGAAAAACAGGTGCGATGGGAACCATCAAGTTTCCCATCTTGTTTCATTGCCCAACTCTCAGCAATCTCGTGTATCCTCTGGGGTTCTATGCAGAACAATAGGATCCCATGGAAAGCGCTGGTTTTAACCTGGATTACTGTCTCTTGTATCCTCTGGGATTTGGGGCAGAACAGTTTTTCCCGTAGAAAGATGAGGTATCCTCTGGGGTTTGGGGCAGAACAATTTTTCCCATGGGAAGATGAGATATTGAAGAGGTGTCACTCTTCCTTAATGTAAGGGGCTTTGGGCAGGACAAGGGATCTCTTGGTTTTTGGATATTGTTGTTTCTCCTGATTAAAAACCAAAAAGTAATACTGACTATGTAAGATGAATGTATTGCCAGCTCTTACATTTCCATGTATGAGAATGATGGGGAGGAAGAACTCAAAATGGGATTGCTGATTATATAAAAGGGGCGATTTTCTACACTAAAAGGATGGTCACCCATGCTTTCCCCTCTCAAAGTGATATGGTCATATGTTCCTTGCTATACCTAGTGGTAGCAAATGATGAACCACTGTGGCAGGTAAAATCAGAAACATATTATTGTTGTGTTGTTGTTGTGTTATTTTGCAAACTTCTTGCAAATATAACATTGTATTTGAAGGTCCTATTTATAAGATATTCAAGACAATACAAAAAAAGTGTTCAGTACTTGTGAACCTCTCTCCAAAATTATAGATCTTTGGTATTTGTATTATAAGATTTTCACCAAACCTTAGGAACATTTTCATTTTTCTTGCTTTTTAGTTAAGACTTCCATTTTGATTGTTTTTAAGCAGACTTTTCCCCCATTGAAATTAGAACTGGGCAGTTTCATAATGTCTGCTTGCAGTAGAGTGGTTTTATTGTTATTACATAGCAGATCCATTGTACTATGGGCCATTGCACAACAGGACTATGTACAAATGGAATGTAGAGTAGATTGGTCATGCCTTCCAATATCCCATTTCACATTTTCACCATGTACTAATAGAGTTTCTTAGTGTCCTTACTACTTAGGTAAGTATATCAAAAGATACAGGTTTCTGGCAAAAAAAAATAATCTGTATTTTGCAAGCTGCTTATCTGAAAGGCAGAAAATACAGCAAAGGGTAAGCAAATGTCAAAACTGAATATGTAAAACCTGATGATATGGAGGAGTGAGAAGCTAGAAAAATGGTTACTGTTACTAATGACAAAAAACATTTCTGTGTTTCAATATTTATAAATTGAATGAATACTTATTTTAGAAATATAGCATTTTTATTTTGATATACTGCACATATCAATATGTTATTAATCAGTTCTGAATAAAAGTTCAATTACTTGTATACCTTTCATTTCAAAATTAATGAGGGGGAACCCAAAGAATATCAATACAACCCACATGTCTTCACTTGGCAATGTTAAAATACAAACTGAAAAATTGATTTACTGAAAAAAAAATGTAGTGTATTGCTATTTTATGAATGATGGCCTGATAGAAATTCAATTCATTATTCAAAGTATATCAGTGTATCAAATTTAGAGTTTCTCCATAAATCCAAAAGTGAAATGTATGAAGCAGAAAAAACAATGGCTGAATGCAGGAAACGTGTATTTCATTGCTATTCAGGCATTCATTTGCGAATCCATAAGAAAACTTAAGAGAGAGTATCTTATTTTCATTGATGCCCAGTATTCCTCATTAAAATCAGAGCCTGAAAAATGAACCAGGGTGGGGGGGGGGTAATATATCAATAAAACATACCAAGCTCAGGTCTGGAATGCAATGGTTTTGAACTTGTAGTGCCTCATAAGACCTGCATGAACCATTAGTATATAATATTTCTTTCAACCTACTGTTAGGTCCTGCTAGGCCTCAGAACAAAGGTTCACTCACAAGCAGTTATTTGCTGGAAACAATCTTTATTTCAGCCTTTATAGTACACTAGAAAGCTAGTTCTAATGAATCAACAAAACCCTTCCGCTTATGCCCCTCGCCTGTCTTTGAAGATGGAGGCTTCCAAAGGTAATGTATGTGCCAGAGCACTGAATATACTAGTTCCCATAACAAAACCCAGATGCTCCATCATTATCACTCCTGCATCACTATGCCCTGGTTATCACCCTTGTTTTCTTCAGTTCCCAAAACAAATGGCAGGAAGGCTTTGTTTTGGTGATTTCAAATGGCAGGTACATGCTCCATAAATTATTTGCTTAATTTCCTTCATTGTAAAAGCCACTCATTTAGTCACATCCCTCTAACCAACCATCAAGACTTACGAGATCAAAATCCCATTTACATTGGGGATTATTCCAGAGTTTTGGGGAAGTTCCAGAGTATTCCATGGCTTCTATTGAGGTTGCATTATCTCTCATCTTTCTGTGAACTGTGCAACTGCTATGGAGTGGATTCACCCAAGAAGCTTATAGTAAACATGAAGGTAAAGATGCACACTGAGACTTAATGCCTCACCCTAACATGCTAATCTCAGGATTCCATAAAATAGAACCATGAAAATGAAAGTGGAATGATAGCATTATTACTGGGTAATATGAAAATGCTCTGGATTTTATTCTGACTGTGGAAAAAAAGTCAGTTTAGAAAAGAACTTCCATCTTTGCTATTCCTGACATTTTGTAATGGGGCAAGGTTGCAGTAACCTCTTGAAAACTGGGCATTTTCTTTAAAAACAAACCAACCCTTTTGTCACTATAGGAACAGAGCAGGGTCGTTAGAAGTGGTACGTCAATGAATGTCTACTTGCTTGGAAATAAGGCAAAGTCTGTCCATCTCTGGTAAGAATTGCAACAAACAGTGATGGAATCCTATCAAACATCAAGTATTACTACACACACACACACACACACACACACACACACACAGTCTTTGCCATGGCAACATTTCTTGTGTTTAAAAAACTGTAACCCTATAAAATGTCCTTGGAATTATGAGAATAAATAGTTTGAAAGATAGCTTAATGTTTATAGACTTTTGTGAATGGATTATTCTTGTAACAAAGTAACTGCCTTCTATAGCAATATATCAATTGTTAAGACTTTTTATTTAATTGCATCATTGGTGCCTCATCCGATGCCTGAAAAAATAATAAGCAGGGGAAATCCTTGTTTTTCGCCTGCAACATACAATAATATGAAAAATGTATGAGAGAAATGGAGGGGGAAAAAACAAAGAAAGGAAGGAGGGAGGGAGGAAAATGGGCAAGGTATATGAGGAAAACTGAGGAGGAGGAGAAAGAAAAGGGAAGAAAGGGAAGCAGGGAAGATGAAGAGAATAGGATAATAAAAATTACCAAGAGGAACTATTCTGTCAAACTATGACTAAAGTAGTCTCTTTCACTGATATATCTTGTGTTCTTGTGTTTTTTATGTATACAACCTACAGTTAATGTATCAGAATGGAAATACAACTTGTAATTAACATTGTAGACAAGAGGTAAAGGTTTTGCAATTGCTTACACAATCTACAGACTCATTCAGATTCTGCTAAATTTTGCCAAAGTCAAAACGAAGAATACCTAACCTTTTTATTCCCTTAAAACTTTGTAGACGCTCAAGATATACAATATCACAACATTTCATGCAGTTATATGGAGGCAATATTCTGTTCTTGTGAGAAAATAAAATATATGCTCAATATGAAAGGTTTAAGATCCAGTTCACTTTATTATAATATAAATACAAGGTGGTGTTTTTTTAAAAAAAAATTGTTCAAAGTGTGCACAATTTAATGTATAAAAGGTATCTCTATTGATTGTGATGGTTTATTTGGATATCATGTGCATTAGTTGTAAACAGCTGTAGTTTGAAGAAAATGGATAATCAGATGATGTGTGTTATGTATGTATTTTATTTTGTTATATTGTAATTACCTGGGCTTGGCCCCATGTTAGCACCAAGTCCCCTTGGGGAGATGGAGGCAGTGTACAAAAATAAAGTTATCATCATCATCATCAGCAGCAGCAGCAGCAGCATCTAGTTTGGGTGAGTGTAGTGAGCCTACATAATGTAATAAAAACATATTTTATACTTCTTTAACCTTTCTTATGTTTGAAAGTGAGACCAGTAAGATTAGTCATCATAAAGTGTCAGATTATGGAGTGAAATCCATAAACATGTTCAAATATATTTCATATAAGCAGATAATCTTTAAAAACTATTATTTATTTTTACGCCAAATAACACATCTAAAGTTTTACAGCAAAACGAAGCACGAGAATATCATCCATGTGTTCCTCAAATGACAGAACCTGGGAAAATACTATCCTGATATTATTAGGAATTCTTTTTCCAAATTAAGTGAATGTCACTGGGAAGTATTGAGCATTTGACCACACTCTATGCACTCTTGTGTTCCCAGTTGCAGCATTCCCTATGCATGGAAGAAAAAGAAAGTATAAGAGCCTCTGTTGCATTTTAGGCTTTCTATATTATTTGGAACCCTGGTTTTTCATGTAGAAGATCTCCAAGATATACTGTTTAGGTAAGAAAGCTCCAGTTCAAAATGCTGCCATTCACTTATGGGACATAAGAAGATATGATGTGTGAGAGAGGGATGAGACCTACACACACACACATATATATTCCACATGCCTAAGGATGTTTAAATAGAGTTAATGTCATATTCTTTGTTAAGGCTAATTTTTGGTTGAATTTAGTGTTACTTGAAGTGTCATATTTGTCACATTGCTATTACATTATAATAATAACAGCCTTTCAGTGATATGGTATCACAACGTTTCATTTAGCTAATGTGTTTTGTTTGACATTAAAACAGAATATACAAAACCAGAGAACTCAAAATACTCAGGAAAAGAGTACAAAAGAAGAGATTATCTGGCTTGCAGTTGGTTGAATCTTGCTTGGTGTTTCAGCTTAATTACTGTTCTGTGTTATGTTTTTGCATGACAGACTAACATAAAGGTTTCATAGTTCCTTCATTAGTCATTGCATCCAATCAGTCTACCTTCTGGAGCCCTCGGTGGTGCAGTGGGATAAACCCATGTGTCAGCAGGACTGATGACTTGAAGGGATGTGGGTTGCTGACCTGAAGGTTGCCGGTTCGAATCCAACCTGGGGAGAGTGCAGATGAACTCGCTCTATGAGCTCCAGCTCCAGCTCCATGTGGGGACATGAGAGAAGCCTCCTACAAGGATGGTAAAAACATAAAAACATCTGGGCATCTCCTGAGCAACGTTCTTGCAGATGGCCAATTCTCTCACACCAGAAGCGACTTGCAGTTTCTCAAGTTGCTCCTAACAAGAAAAAAGTCTACTTTCTCAGTTCATGTTCTTGCAATTCCTGGTGCTGGAGGAAGAAGCTTCTTCGGGGTTGTTGTATGTATTCCGGGTTGTATGGCCATGTTCTAGAAGTATTCTCTCCTGACATTTCGCCCACATCTATGGCAGGCATCCTCAGAGGTTGTGAAGCTTCTTCATTTATTACAATTTTTAAAATTAAAAAAAGCATTAACACTACATTCTGATTGTACTACAATTCTGCTTTAACTGCCAAGGGTTTTTTCCTATGGAATTTTATGTCTTGTAGTTCAGGGACGTATTAGATTTTTTTTTTTTCTGGCTAAGAAGTTTAAATGCATATCCCTAAAAAACAGCTTTGTATGCACTGGCTAAATAATTTTTATTTTTATATTTATTATACAAAGGTGTGATGACTTATGGGCCATGTAGTCCTGTTCCTAGTACTGTTGTGACAGATGAAGAGGAAAACTTGGGTTTCCCACCGTTTCTGCCAGATTTGGAGCCCTTGCAGCTGCAGGATGTTTGCCCACAAGAAGTCAGACAAACAAGCCTTGAGGAGAAATCTCCCCCATTTTCTCGCCGCCTTTATTATAATCAAGATAGACACGCGCGGGAGGCGACTCGCCGAAGCGCCCGGATAGCTGCCAGACAATTAGATGATTAAGTCTATTTCCCTTGGGAAAGTTTAAGGAGTCCTGCATCTGGACAGTTTAGGTTTCGGTTCTTGTTCCCCAGAGAAAGTCTGCTTTGGCGGGAAAACAAGATCCTATATAGATGCTTGGCCACAAAGGATTCCTTGCGGAGTCAATTCGTCAGCTTCGGGAGTAGATTGTGTGTGGACTACGCTACTCCAGTTTCCAGGACCTTGCTCTCGTTCCAGCCCTGCCTTGTTCCCCGGACCTCGCCACGGATTTCGCCACGGACCCTGTTCTTGCTCCTCGCTTCTTGTTGCCTTGAATCAAGCCTTGTTTGCCAAGAACCTAATTTGCTTCCTAGCCTTGCATTAAGCTCCATGGACTAAAGGACCTTGTCATCTCCCCTCACTTTGCTTGGCAAAGTGAGTGTTTCGGTTATTGGATTACAACTTTGGACCTTAATATTTCATATTGGACATTGTTTTCTTGGACTAATTTTGACCTTTCCTGAAAGGTCTACTTCTGAACTATTTTCTACACTTGCTTTTATTAACTTTATATATTTCCTCAATAAAGATATTAGATAGATTCTGGCCTCTGTGTATGGTTATTGGTGCTCTGCAGCCTGGGTCCTGACAGTTTGACTCCGCCACCTTAAGCACCAATTAACCTAGGCCAGAATGTCTACCGGAACCGGGGCGGGAGACCAACCACTCAGCTACACCATCGCCAAGGATGAAGTGGACAGAATCCGAGATATGCTCCATACGCAGGAGGGAGAAATACGGGGTTTGAAGGAGCGCGGAACCCGTCTCCCTGCCCTGGCGTTGCCAACCAAGTTTTCTGGAGAAGCTTCCAAGGTTCATGTTTTCCGTCGTCAATGCCAGGCATACCTAGAAGCCCGTCAGGCCGAGTTTCCCCAAGAAGACATCAAATTGGCGTGGATTTACAGTCTCCTAGACGGGCCAGCGGCCAATTGGGCCACGGCGCTGTTCGATGAAGCCTCCCCACACCTAAATTCCGCGCAAAACTTCCTGAATCACCTTAAGGCTTGGGGGATTGAGGACAATTTAGAGGCGGCCGGCCACAAACTCCGGCGCCTTTCTCAAGGGGACAGGCCCTTGTCCCAGTACATAGCCGAGTTCCGAGTGCTGGCCCAAAACACCGGTTGGAATGACATAGCCCTCAGAGGACAGTTTCGGGAGGGTCTCAACATCGAGATGCTGGAAGAAATCTCCAAGGTGGATCCTCCAAACTCTCTTGAAAGACTTATTGACCAATGTTTACGAGCCGAAGTCATGCTTGCCAACAGAAAACAATGGCTCCGAGGCCAGAGTGGGAGAGCTGGAGCAAAACCTCCCGCTCCCGCCGGCATCCAGCCACGTCCAGTGTGGAGACCCCCGCCACCAGCCCCATACCCCAGAGAAAGCGGGGAGGTGCCGATGCAATTGGGCAATGTGCGTCCCAGATTAGACGTTGCCGAGAAGGCCCGCCGCCAAAGTTTAAACCTCTGTTGGTACTGCGGAGATGGGGGCCACTTTGCCAGAGAGTGTCCAGCCAAAAGAAAGCCCGCCGCTCGTTTGGCGGCGGCGTCCTCCGTGGAGACGGAGACGGCCGAGGCGGCTGGCGCAAAGCCGGCGGGGGAAGCCAGCGACCGGGCGTAGAGAGGCTCGCCAACCCGGTCAGAAACCCCACTCAAGAGCCGCCAACCGGGGTCCTATTTCTCCTAGTGGTCACCTTGTGGTCAGCGAAAAAAGGACCCGTCATGATCCATGCCATGATAGACTCAGGAGCAACAAACAATTTCATCGATAGAGAGTATGCCGACTCTCTGGGATTACAATATCACGATTTCAAGAACGCCCGGGTGGTGCAAGCCATAGATGGCCGCCCCCTAAAGACAGGTCCAGTAAGCCAATGGTCTGAACCCACCAGAATGTGGATAAGGGAACATATGGAAGAGATTTCCTTCTTTGTTACCGAGGTTCCTCACTTCCCTGTGATTTTGGGGATCCCATGGCTGACACTCCACGACCCTAGCATCTCATGGACCAACAGAGAACTGCAGTTTGCTTCTAAATATTGCCAAAACCATTGTCTCGTAGCCAAGGTCTGTCACGCCACAGACGCTGAATCCATCATCACCTTGCCCAAGAAATACTCAGACTTTTGGGATGTTTTCAATGAAAAAGAAGCCGAGAGACTACCCCCGCATAGGCCTTATGATTGTGCCATTGACTTGGTGGAGGGGGCCCCGATCCCGCGAGGACATCTCTACTCCTTGACTGAACCAGAGCAAGAAGCTCTCAGGGAGTTCATAGAGTCAAATCTTCGCAAGGGATTCATCAGACCCTCTCAATCTCCAGCCGCTTCCCCAGTGATGTTTGTGAAAAAGAAGTCAGGGGACTTACGTTTGGTTGTGGACTATAGAGCATTGAATAATATCACGAAGCGGAACCGCTATCCCCTGCCTTTAATCTCGGACCTATTAGACCGGCTTCGAGGGGCCAAGGTTTACACCAAGCTGGATCTTTGGGGGACTTACAATCTAGTTCGCATCAGGGAGGGGGACGAGTGGAAAACCGCCTTCCAGACCAAATTCGGATTATTCGAGTCCCTAGTCATGAATTATGGTTTATGTGGAGCTCCCGCAACGTTCCAGCACTTTGTCAACGATATCTTTCAGGACTATCTAGATGGGTTCCTGATCATCTACTTGGACGATTTTTTGGTGTTTTCTAGATCACAATCAGAACATGAGAAGCACGTCAGAATGGTGTTACAACGTTTGCGGGATCATGGACTATATGCCAAGTTGGAAAAATGCGCCTTTGATCTTGAAGAGGTTGATTTCCTGGGATACCGTGTCTCGCCACAAGGGCTCTCCATGGACCTGGCAAAGGTTTCAGCAGTATTGGAATGGCGGGCGCCAACCAACAAGAAAGAGGTGCAACGTTTCTTGGGGTTTGCGAACTACTACCACAAGTTCATTCCAGACTTTGCCCGCTGGTCTGACCCAATCACCAGCTGCATCCGTGGAAAACAGCCTTTTGCTGGACGGAGCAAGCAGAGAAAGGGTTCCAGCAACTAAAGAAATTATTCACGTCCCAGCCAATTCTACAGCACCCTGATCCTAAAACCCCTTTTGTTGTGCAGGCTGACGCCTCCGATGTGGCAATTGGGGCTGTACTCTTGCAACCAGTGGGAGAACATCTTCATCCTTGTGCCTTTTACTCCCGTCAACTAACAGCCCCAGGGAGAAATTACACTATTTGGGAGAAGGAACTTTTGGCCATAAAAGCAGCCTTTGAAAATTGGAGACATTGGTTAGAAGGGGCCAAATTCCCCATTGAGGTCCATACTGACCATCGTAATTTAGAGCATCTAAGAACTGCCCGCAAGTTAAATCAGAGGCAGCAGCGCTGGGCTTTATTCTTTGAGCGTTTTGACTTCCAGATCCATTATGTAACCCCAGCTCAGACCAAGCAAGCAGATGCTCTATCACGGAAACCAGAGTATGCTGCAGGGCGCAGAGAGACTTTTGAATCCCAATTGCTGCAGCCCGGGAACTTTGCCACGCTCACAGTGGGAAACACCAAATCCACTCCAATTGAACCAACTCCCTCTACTCCAGGACCCCTTTGTGCTCAAGAACTTAGAGCCAGTCAACAAGCAAATGCCTGGGCTCAAGATCAAATTCGCCAAGGACGACGTTTCCCTTTCTCTCTTAAGGATGGACTATTATGCTACAGAAATCATGTCTACATCCCTCCAGGACCAGGCAGAGAAAAGGCTCTTCGCCTGTGTCATGACTGCAAGCCAGCAGGACATTTTGGACTATTTAAAACCATGCATTTAATCCTACGAGATTTTTGGTGGCCCAAAATCCGCAAGGATGTGGAAAAATATGTCAATACCTGCCCGGTATGCCAGCGTTCCAAGACAAGAAGGGAGAAGCCCTCAGGGCTACTGCATCCCCTTCCTACTCCATCTCGTCCATGGGAGATAATTTCTGCGGATTTTATCACTGATTTACCAAAAACAAGTCATGCCAGACTAATCTGATCTCTTTTTTCGATAGAGTTACGAGTTGGGTCGATACAGGGAATGCTGTGGATGTAGCGTACCTGGATTTCAGTAAGGCCTTCGACAAAGTCCCCCACGACCTTCTGGCAAACAAACTAGTAAAATGTGGGCTAGACAAAACTACAGTTAGGTGGATCTGTAATTGGCTAAGCGAACGAACCCAAAGGGTGCTCACCAATGCGTCGTCTTCATCATGGAAAGAAGTGACAAGTGGAGTGCCGCAGGGCTCCGTCCTGGGCCCGGTTCTGTTCAACATCTTTATTAACGACTTAGACGAAGGGTTAGAAGGCACGATCATCAAGTTTGCAGACGACACAAAACTGGGAGGGATAGCTAACACTCCAGAAGACAGGAGCAGAATTCAAAACGATCTTGACAGACTAGAGAGATGGGCCAAAACTAACAAAATGAAGTTCAACAGGGACAAATGCAAGATACTTCACTTCGGCAGAAAAAATGGAAATCAAAGATACAGAATGGGGGACGCCTGGCTTGACAGCAGTGTGTGCGAAAAAGACCTTGGAGTCCTCGTGGACAACAAGTTAAACATGAGCCAACAATGTGATGCGGCTGCTAAAAAAGCCAATGGGATTCTGGCCTGCATCAATAGGGGAATAGCGTCTAGATCCAGGGAAGTTATGCTCCCCCTCTATTCTGCCTTGGTCAGACCACACCTGGAATACTGTGTCCAATTTTGGGCACCACAGTTGAAGGGAGATGTTGACAAACTGGAAAGCGTCCAGAGGAGGGCGACTAAAATGATTAAGGGTCTGGAGAACAAGCCCTATGAGGAGCGGCTTAAAGAGCTGGGCATGTTTAGCCTGCAGAAGAGAAGGCTGAGAGGAGACATGATAGCCATGTACAAATACGTGAAGGGAAGTCATAGGGAAGAGGGAGCAAGCTTGTTTTCTGCTGCCCTGCAGACTAGGACACGGAACAATGGCTTCAAACTACAGGAAAGGAGATTCCACTTGAACATCAGGAAGAACTTCCTCACTGTGAGAGCTGTTCGACAATGGAACTCTCTCCCCGGGGCCGTGGTGGAGGCTCCTTCCTTGGAGGCTTTTAAGCAGAGGCTGGATGGCCATCTGTCGGGGGTGCTTTGAATGCGATTTCCTGCTTCTTAGCAGGGGGTTGGACTAGATGGCCCATGTGGTCTCTTCCAACTCTACTATTCTATGATTCTATGATTCTATGATTCTATGATCTACCACCTTCCCTTGGATTCACCACGATCCTAGTGGTGGTGGACCTTTTTACCAAATGGGCCCATTTCATTCCCTGCGATGGTCTCCCCACGGCCAAAGAGACTGCAGATTTATTCCTTCAGCATGTTTTCAGACTACATGGATTGCCCAAGAGTTTAGTCACAGACCGTGGATCTCAATTCACCTCTCGTTTCTGGAAGGCACTACAAAAACTATTGAGCATAGACTCTCGTTTATCTTCAGCTCACCATCCTCAAACGGATGGGCAAACTGAGCGCACCAATGCCACTTTGGAGCAATACCTTCGTTGTTATGTAAACTATCAGCAGGACAATTGGGCTTCCCTGTTATCTCTGTCAGAGTTCGCCTACAACAATGGTGTCCAGGCTTCAACTAAGGAAATCCCGTTCTTTGCAAACTACGGCTTCCATCCACGTTTCTTTCCTCCTGTCTTTGAAACCTCAGAAGTCCCCGCAGCGGAGGACTGGCTACAAGAACTCGCAGCGGTGCAACAACTATTGCTCCAGCAACTGGACCAAGCCAAGGAGGACTACAAACGCCACGCTGACAGCCATCGCCAGCCGGGCCCCGAGATCAAGGTAGGAGATCGGGTTCTTTTGTCCACTCGCTTTTTGCCCTCCCACCGTCCCTGCCGGAAGCTAGATGCCCGTTTCATTGGTCCTTATCCAGTGGTGGCGCAACTTAACCCCGTGACTTTCAAACTTCAACTTCCGCGCTCTATGCGCATTCATCCAGTGTTTCATCGCTCCCTGCTCCTTCCGGCGGATGGTGTGCGCCCCGATGCAGACCGGCTGGCCCCCACTCCTGTTTTGGTGGATGGGGAGGAGGAATTCGAGGTTCAGGACATTTTGGATTCTCGCTTCCACCGCCGCCGCCTTCAGTATCTCATTGACTGGGTGGGTTTTGGCCCCGAAGAACGCTCTTGGGAAGACGCTTCCACAGTCCATGCCCCTGATTTAACCCGCCGCTTCCATCAGGCCTACCCCGCCAAGCCGCGGCCCCGCACCTCGGGAAGAGAGCCCATTTTGGAGAGGGGCCTTGAGGAGGGGGATAGTGTGATGACTTATGGGCCATATAGTCCCATTCCTAGTACTGTTGTGACAGATGAAGAGGAAAACTTGGGTTTCCCACCGTTTCTGCCAGATTTGGAGCCCTTGCAGCTGCAGGATGTTTGCCCACAAGAAGTCAGACAAACAAGCCTTGAGGAGAAATCTCCCCCATTTTCTCGCCGCCTTTATTATAATCAAGATAGACACGCGCGGGAGGCGACTCGCCGAAGCGCCCGGATAGCTGCCAGACAATTAGATGATTAAGTCTATTTCCCTTGGGAAAGTTTAAGGAGTCCTGCATCTGGACAGTTTAGGTTTCGGTTCTTGTTCCCCAGAGAAAGTCTGCTTTGGCGGGAAAACAAGATCCTATATAGATGCTTGGCCACAAAGGATTCCTTGCGGAGTCAATTCGTCAGCTTCGGGAGTAGATTGTGTGTGGACTACGCTACTCCAGTTTCCAAGACCTTGCTCTCGTTCCAGCCCTGCCTTGTTCCCCGGACCTCGCCACGGATTTCGCCACGGACCCTGTTCTTGCTCCTCGCTTCTTGTTGCCTTGAATCAAGCCTTGTTTGCCAAGAACCTAGTTTGCTTCCTAGCCTTGCATTAAGCTCCATGGACTAAAGGACCTTGTCATCTCCCCTCACTTTGCTTGGCAAAGTGCGTGTTTCGGTTATTGGATTACAACTTTGGACCTTAATATTTCATATTGGACATTGTTTTCTTGGACTAATTTTGACCTTTCCTGAAAGGTCTACTTCTGAACTATTTTCTACACTTGCTTTTATTAACTTTATATATTTCCTCAATAAAGATATTAGATAGATTCTGGCCTCTGTGTATGGTTATTGGTGCTCTGCAGCCTGGGTCCTGACAAAAGGTAACTTTCACTTTGAATGTTATTTTTTATGTAAGAGAATGACATGTTGTTTTTATGAAGATTTTTTGTTAGCAGAAAATTATTGGCAATCATTTATTTTCTTGGAAGAAAGGAAATCAAAGGGCTAACAACTTTGAAGAGGAAGCAAAATATATATGAACTTCAAAGTTTTACGGAAACCAGTCAATTGTATATGGATTCCTCATATCCACATGCTGGTTTGTGACTCACAAACACATGGAAAGATTCTTCAACCTTGAAGCTTATGAAAATTCAGAGACATACCTGTCTGATGTCAAGAACTCTGCAAGCTGTTGATTAGGTAAACTGAGAGTCATGTACTTCTTTGTTCTGTACTTCAGTTATGACAAATGTTGAACCGGACTGATACATAAAAACATGAAAATGTGAACTGCCAATGCATTGCTGCCTTTATCTGGCTATCGAGTGCCAGTCCTTGTGCCTAGCTAATGAGTAGCCTTGATTTTCTGACAGACAGACACAGATGATTTTATTCTATACTATCCTTCACCTGGGTGAGAATCTGGGATATTACTGATGTTACACTGGATGCAAATTCTTCTTATGTCACTAAGATCGTGTCAAAAGGCCCAAATGAAACTTAGTAAGCATCTTTATACTGATTTGGTATCTCTAGGATGAAAGTGACAGGCAGGTGCTTTCCAGGGTTTCAATCAAGATCCTTTCCCAGTTGAACACAAAAATGCTGGGAATTGAAAAGGAAAACATCTGCATGAAAAAGCCTATATTTGTCTCTCTTCTATGTAAAGAACCCATAAAATTTTCTCTCCCACATGCATTTTTTCTCAGGTATTTGGAGAAATAATATGAAGGTTCTTCCAAAATGTAGCAACAGCTCAATAATTAAGAGGAAGGATCGGTGTACAAAAACATTTTATCACTTAAAAAAACATTATTGTTAATATGTGCCTTTGAGTCTTTCCTGAGATATGGCAGCCCTAAGTAACCATATTATTGGGTTTTCTTGGGCTGAGGAATTGTAACTCACCCAAAGTCATGCAGTGGATTTCTATGATTGGGAGGGGAAATTGAACCCTACACAACACTGACTCTCTTAAGAGAGCTTTACTTCTCCGTATTTGTACTTCCACTGCTCTTTCAATTGCTCTCTGTACTAGAGTGAAGAAGCAACAACTGTAAGGAAGAAAGATTGGGTTCAGGAAGTTCTAGTAGTGGACTAGTGTCCAGTAATGCCAACCCTCCCTTAATATAGGTCTCTTGCATAACCAACACCTGTAGTAGTGCATTTTTTCCTTTACCTCATAATTTGGATCAAATTTATTAAATTTTGTACTTATGAGGTAATATTTGATACATGGGTATGTCCCGCACCAAAAATGTAAGAATCTAAACCTACCCCATACTTTTTCATCAATCTTGGAAGGATCCCAAAGTCAGTTTCCTTTCCAGCACAAGGAAGCAAAGCAAAATCAACAAGGCCGCCTGAATGCCTTGCCTTTTCTCTAAATTAATGGAGTCTCAATATTAGGAGCAGGAAAAAAGGGAGCAGTGCTTTCTGGGAACAGCACAAAACTCTGTAAAATGTAATTGGAGAAGGGAGGAGCTCTATGCCAAAGAATTCAAAAGGCCCTGCCTTAAACTTCATTTCCCTAAATGCATCAGTATCAGAAAGCACCAATCAGGGTAGCAGTGGGAGAGATTTGTCCCTCCTTAACAGCAGCCAGCAAGATTTCCAATGAATGGTTGAATCTGCAAAGAGGAGGACTGACAGATACTTTGCTGGGCTGGCCCCCATATTATAGGGGAAGCATATTCGTTTAGAAGCTTGATGGCCATCTGCCAGTAGAGTTTTGATGGTGTCCTTCTGCCTGGAAGAAAGGGGTTGTATTAGATGGCTCCTAGGGATCCAACTCTAGGATTCTATGAAAATGTAGAATTGGTTAATTTTGGTTTCTATTGGTTAATATGAGAGACATTCAATGGGATAGCTGTTGTGGCTTTTTTAAAAACATTTTTATCAAAACATTTTTAAAATCCTTAAAATCAGTAGATGTATGAATATTTCTGAAAGTTGGGGGAAATGATCCCCTGTTATCTCATTTTATAGAAAATTCAAGGAGATAGTTATTGCAGTTTCTTTGAAAGTGTTTTTTTAATAAAAACTTTAAACATTCTCCAAAAGTCTGTGGATAAGTAAAACATTCTGAAACTTGGTGGGCTAACAGTGATAAATGTTTTCTACCATTGTAGCAAGTTTCACCCCAATAGCTTTAAAAATGTGGGAGAAAAGAGCCGCTGAATTTTCTCCATTTATAAAATGTATGCCCAATTACTATAACGAAATTTTTGTTACTCTCATTATAGTAACTAACTATACTTTAGAAATGAAATGCCAGCGCTCCCCATTTTTTATGGATCGCACATCCCAAACCTGTAGTAAGGAGTCCATGCTGGAGAGAATGTAACATCAGATAAATGCTTGGTTCCAGTTCAGACAAAGCTATCATAACTACTACCTGTTAGATACTGTAGTTCTTGGTACTTTTAAGACCCCTTCTAAACTGCCATATAATCCAAATTATAAAATCAGAAAATCCAGATTATCTTCTTTGAGCTGGATTATCTAAGTCTACACTGCCACGTAATCTAGTTCAAAGCAGGATTTTATATGGCAGTGTAGAAGAGGCCTTAGTACTTAGTGGCTCAGCAACATTTGGTCTATTCTTCATCCAGGAAGAGAGGCCTCTGTTTTAGCTTGCTTACGATAGCCTATTTAGATCACACCATGTATTCTCATTCATATTAGTGTTGCTAATATGTTTTATACCTTTTAAATTAAAGGCTTCCATTAATGGGTGTTTTTGAAAATATAATTATAATACCTCAAAGTAGTTTCAGCACCTGGGGTTCTACTCATAATAGCTTTTAAGAAAAGTAATATGTGCACATTAACACACACAAAATGTAACTGTAATTCTTCCTATTTGTCAAAGTGATGAATTCATTTGTGGCAGACTTTTCTGTATTCAATTAATTATTAGTCCTTCACTCAAGAGAAATATTCTGAATAAGTAATTAAAGTTCTTTCTAAAAGTTTACCATTTCTTTTTCTCAGCCACTTTTTCTCTTTAAAAATTGATTTTTTTTAAAAAAAAGGCAATTCAATTGTCTGATATAAAAGAGTTACAAGACAGTAATACTAGTATTTATAAATCATTATCCCTACCCCATGCAGATTTTTATTCTTTGAAATGTCTGCATTATATTGATACTTGGTGAGTTGAAAACTAACAGTGCAATCCTGCAGAAATTTACTTTGAAGTTAATCGTAATTTTACATACCATTTTGTCTGATATTCATTGTTGTAGCGTAGATCTGTAATTGATCTCTCACTCTAATCTATCTTAAAAACCAGAGACTAAACAGGTCTGCTGAGCTGGCAACTGGAAGAAAATGTTCCCATTTCCTTCTACAGGTGATAAGACTATAGCTATCAAAAGCAGAATCTCTGTTCCAACTCCTTGTTGCAGTCATGCTGGTTGGAATGGGTCAACATACCAGCAACAGTGTGTGCCAACCTTGTGAGGACTTACAGGAAACGTTTGACCTCTGCCATTGCCGATAAAGGATATATAACAAAGTATTGAGATGAACTTTTGTTATGGACCAAATACTTATTTCCACCATAATATGCATTCATGAAAAATCAGACAATGTGATTTTCTGGATGAGTTTTCTCATGTTGTCTCTCATAGTTGAGGTCTACCTATGATGTCAATTACACGCCTCTCTCATCTTTTTAAGTGGGAGAACTTGTACAATTGGTATCTGATGAAATATTTTTTCCCCACTGTATATTGAAAAGATTACTTAATATGCCTTTGGCAAAATATTTCCCCAGCACTATAAGGATTGCCTAGATGAATATATATACAAGCATGCAAAATCAGCTCAATATACTGGTTGTGCGTGCGTGCTGCAGAGCTCAGATGAAGCAAAGGTAATTTCTTCACGTGCCTATCCAGTGTGACATTATTTTCCATATATAGTGATGGTCAATGCAGGGGTGGTTCAACCATTAGGCGAAATATGCGGTTTCTGAAGGTGCCATCCTCTAGGGGGAGCCTAGGAGGCACCATTAAGGCACCTCCACCCAGGTGTGGCCTTCCTGCCTCTGCGGCGTGGCCTGGCCTGGCCTCCAGAGCGGCCGGGCCACCATGGCAGTGAAAAGTGGTGCCGAGGTGCCTTCACTTTAAAGCAGAGGCGCAGAGTCACTTCCTTCAAGTGCTTCCCAAACTTCGGTAGTGACCCAGGTGTTTTGGACTCCAGTTCCCAGCAACCCTGGGCATCAAGGAAAGCAATGAGGCTGTTGGGAGTTGAAATCTCTTCCATGAGGGTGTGGCCTGAGGAGGAGGCCACTCACATTCAGGCGTGGTTGCCGCAACTTGCTCCCAGTGCTGGCGAGGAATGGAGGGCGGCGGCATGGAAAGCGGGGGCCAGGGCGATGGGGGCGCCTATGGAGCGGCCAAGGCGGGCAGCCCTTTTGACCTGTGGCACTTCTTGCAGCAGCCCCAAGTCCTCACCTGACCCCTCAGCGCTGTAAGCCGGGACTTGGGGCAGGCAGGGGGTTCGGGAGGGGGTTGTAGGAGCTCTCTGAGTGCTCCTGGGGAGGGCTGAGGTGCGGCCTCCTGATTGGTTGCTTCACAAACCTGGGCTTGAGGGAGGGAGTTACGAGCCTGAAGACTTTCTGAAACTCCCAGGATATTATAACATTGAGTCATGGCAGTTAAAAGTGCTGCCAGGTTGCATTTGTTTACTTTACAGCAGGCATAGGCAAACTTCTGCTCTCCGGTTATTTTGGACTTCAACTCCCACAATTCCTAATAGCGAGGGGCAACCATGAAAATTGTTTGCTCAACTATCTATGGCAGGCATGGGGCAAACTTCGGCCCTTTGGGTGTTTGGACTGCAACTCCCACAATTCTGTAGGCTGTTAGGAATTGTGAGAGTTGGAGTCCAAAACACCCGGAGGGCCGAAGTTTGCCTCATGCCTGATCTAAGGCAAACAATTGACATAATAAAGTATACTGGGTTCAAGTTAAGGAGCAAAGAAAGTGGGATGATGGTCATATGGGGAGTCAAGGACCCCCAGGGCTCTTCCAAACAGCCATATAACCCAGAATATCAAAGCAGAATAACCCACAATATCTGCTTTGAACTGGGTTATCTGAGTCCACACTGCCCTATATCCCAGTTCAAGGTTTGGTGCTAAATGCGCAAATATAGTAATTTCTACATAACATTACCATGTATTAACTGCTTTTTCTGTTGATTTGTTGTAAAACATGATGTTTTGGTACTTAATTTGTAAAATCATAATGTAATTTGATGTTTAATAGGCTTTCCTATTATTATCCTATTATTATAATCCCTCCTTATTATCCAACATTTTCGCTTATCCAACGCTTTTATTTTTCAGTAATTGGGTTTTTTTTGGGGGGGGGGGCAAAATTCTGTTCGCTTACACTTGAAAATTACCTAGGCCCTGGGTCAATGTGTGTGTTCCATAGAAATTATGCTGGCTTGAAATACAGGCAAACACCTACACATGTCTTCAGCTATCAATAATTGATTAAAAACGTTTGGAATGCAAAATAATGTTTGACTTTAAGGAGAAAAAATAATGCCATATATATTAATGCATAAATCAATTTCATTTATAAGTTGATGGCAGGTTTAAGAGTCAAAGTTATTATTTAGAGAATGATTAACTGAAACTATGTTTTTTGATTCTGCAGATAAAGGGTTGTACTGGATATATATTTAATTTTCAATATATAGTCTTGCATGTAATATTGTGTAATATTATTGTGTATTGTGTAGTATTACACATTTACCCATTTTAAAAGCTGATATATTAGTGAAAAGAGAGAAAAATGTGCATTAGTGAAGAAAATGCATACAGAAGCAGTAAATTAAGCGAAAATAGCTTGCACAAATGTAAAGTGTACATATATGCATATGCATAATTTTCCAAAACACATACCCTTTTTTATAATAAAAATCAAAACCTTGGCAGAAATGGAAAAAACAAAATCAAAAACAAAAGTCTTGAAAGGGAAAGAAAAACTGCAACTGACCTTAAAGTGACATTTGGAGGGGGGTGGGGTGGAAAGGTATAAATCCCACAAACAAACAAACCAAAATGGAAGATGGGTTCATCCCTACTCTAGACTGGTCCATATTTTGGCAGAATTTGCTGCTTTCTCTCATGCCTCAGTCCCTATTAAATCTAGTAATCCATGATTAGCAGCAGACACTGCCACCATGAATATGAACAAGAAGCTCAAATCTATCTGAGATGCATTTCTTGTTTAATGAGATACTTATAACCTCTAGTTTTCTTTCATTACAAAAGTTCATCACTACAGATCATTATCAGTCCTGAAACCCTAAAGGCATAGGCTAACAAGAATAAAATGAGATGCTTAGGGAAAACTCATTCTACAAGTATGTTTGATAGTCAATATTGAAAACATAATCTAATAATCTATCATTCCACGGAGATTTATATTTTTAATTGAACTCAGCTAATTAGTCATCCAGGTCTACGCATATAACAAAAATCTCTAAGGCCTTTGATGGTAGAAATAAGGTTAGAAAATAAGGCAATGTTATATTAATTGGTTGGGAGAGACATATGTGCTTTGTCTTTAAATATTTAATGAAAATAGTTCAAATCCTTTTGACTAATTTCATTTTTATCTATCATAAAAGCAGGTCATTTAGGTCTAGATTTCTGAACCAATCACTGAATGCGTGTTTCATAATGGGCTCAGATCCCTTAGATATGTGAGTTTACTTACAAGTAAGTGTTAAATTCTTCACTGAGTTTTAATTCTAACCAGTATGCATATGAATGCTGCTTCTGAAATGGGGCATTAACTGTTTAGTGTGGATAGATGTTAGCTGCCTTGAGTTTCTATGGGGAAAAATGGCATATAAATAAATATGATTATTACAATTATGGCTGCTTTTGGGGAAAAAGAGGAGATATTTTTATCTAATGCATATAGGGATATATGTACATAGTTACATACAATTTTCACTAGAGGAATCGCTTCAAAATGGCACTTTACAATCTTACAAGAGGGTAAGATTGTAAAGTGCCATTTTACAATGGCACTTTACAATCTCCCCCAGGGGGACTCAGAGCAGTCTTACATAATGGCAGGATTAAATGCCACATATAATACAACATGTAGAAAAACCAAACATAAAACACAAATAAAAGCCGGTATCCAAATCAAACTAAAACAACTAAAACCATGTGACCATTGCAAAGGGGAAGTTTCAAGCCAAAGTCAGAGCCAGTCTGTGTTCAAATTAATATTAATCAATCAGGTCATATTAGCTCATATCTTAGGATGGGCCAAATGCTTGATCCCACAGCCAGGTCTTCAGCTGCTTCCTGAAAGACATGAGTGAGGGGGCTTTCCTAATCTCCCTTGGCAAGGAGTTCCACAGCCACGGAGCCACCACCGAAAAAGCCCTGTCTCTTGTCCCCGCCAACTTCACCTGTGATGACGGCAGGACCGAGAGCAGGGCCTCACTCAAAGATCTTAATCTGCAAGACAGCCCATAGGGGGAGATATGTTCTGAGAGGTAAGTTGGACCAGAGCCGTTTAAGGTTTTGTAGGCCAAAGCCAGCACTTTGAATTGAGCCCGGAAGCTAACAGGCAGCCAGTGGAAGTGCTTCAACAGAGGAGTTGTATGCTCCCTGAATGGTGCTCCAGTTAGTAACCTGGCTGTGGAACGTTGGACTAATTTCAGCTTCCGAACAGTCTTCAAAGGCAACCCCACATAGAGTGCGTTGCAATAGTGCTAATGAGATGTAATTTTAATATTTGATGTGAATAATCAAACACATATTTATTTAATAAAGAGATGTCCCCTTCCATCATTTTATTTCTTCATGTCTCCCATGTGAAAATGTGTGAAATCAGACTCCACCTCTCCAAATTTACAACTGAGGGCACTTCCAGAAAGGGCCCAAAATATGGGCCCTGTCGAGCTTTTACCTGAGGCATCCTAACAATGCCTCAGGTAAAAGTGAACTAATTTGGGACAAGGCAGAAAACCCTGCTTTGTCCCAATTAATTAGATACTGAATAAATCAGATTCCTGAAAGACCCAGGTCTAATGACCTGTGGGGACTCGCCCATGGGTGATCTCGCAACTACCCAGGTGTCAGTCTCCACATCCAAGCTTGAAAATGCAAGTATTCAGCATCTACTACTCAATAGACCAAAGAACGTACTGCTTTAGTCATGCACAAATAATTATTTTATGGTAAATAATATATTTGCAGATAGTTAGCTCTAAACATATTGTTAGCCTTAATTAGAGAAAACTTGTTGAATCAAATGAAATTTAACTGGGAGTTGACTACCTATTCAGGAATTGATTTATTGGGTTTACCATACTTGGGACTAACTTATAAGATTCACACCATGGTTGACCAATACAAATGAACAGTGCTACCCTATGGTTATAGCCTGTTTCTCTCTTTTCTCTCTTTTTTATTTCTTTCTGCCTTCTTATTTTAATGTCTGGGTTGTTTTTGAATATATGTATATACATCCACAAACCAGTGTTTCTCTTGTTGTTACATGTCAATAAAAGTCAGTATGCTTTGCATTCTATGACTAAAATATTTATGCCATTCTATAGTAAGGCAGTAGGAGGATCCAAATAGAAAGAATCCTTGTTACAAAGTCATAAATTTAAAGAAATAACATAATAAGCACATTGCCTGATTGACTTCAACTGTTGTGCAATGCTATGATTCAAAGTCAAAAAGAGACAAGATGATATGAATGCTTTTTACATGAACTATAGGCTTGATGGGAATATACAACTATATATAGGAGGTTTACAGAATGATCATACTTTTAATCTGTGTAAATTTTTCCAATTCACATCCTTAAATGTTAAATTATTTTCACAGGTAGATTTTCCTTTCTGGATCAAGCCATTCATTTGTGTTTTTTTAACCACTGTTTAAGGTGAATATGTGGCTCATATAGTTTGCAGAATACATGTAATATGTTAAATTATATTTAATAAATAGAGAAACCATCTTCAATTTGAGTTTAAAAGCATCTACATTTTTGAAGTACTTGAAAGCCTTTTTAAAAAAAATGAAATAAAAAAGTAAAAAGTTAAGTGTATAAGACATTAGAGGAGGAAATATCCATAGTTTGATGAAGAAAGAATGGCTCTGAGTGATGATTAATATGCCAAGTATTGTAAGTAAATGAGCAGTCTAATGCCCAGTGATTGAGGAAGGAAAATAATGGTCTAAAAGCATAGCAATTTTTTACACGTAATTGAAATCCGGAAAATCATCACTTTTCTATTAAGAAGTCTCTCATTATTACTTCATGTTACACATTTGTCAAGGAGTGGATACCTTCACTGGTATTATTTAATTTTGCAGTTTTTATTAGGTGTCCCTTAACATAATGCTTCTTTTTAAAACCTCATTTTCTTTCCGTATTTCCCTGCATGTGAGAATATACTTTGACATATTCAATTCCTGTAGCCTATTCATGATCACCATTGCTGCACTTTGCCTCCTCTGCACTTTGTTTCATAATTTTCCTCACTGTGTTGCCTTGAAGTTACAGAAAATATTGGATTGGATAAGCATGCATGAATGGGAAAATGTAAAGAAATAAACCAATGGAGGTGGAGGAGAAATCCAGTGTGATGCCCCTACTTAGATAAAGCCACCCATGAGAAACAGAGGTTTTCTATTGCTACTGCAGTTAAACATTATTTATTTAGTATAGTTTAGTTTATACTGTATCACCTAGATCAGACATTTTTGAGAATGAATTGGGATTATGTACAGTGTAAATGGACATTTCTTCTATATACTTTTTCTTACTTTGAAATGAAAATAGAAAATACATTCTGATTTGGGGAGTACTCACCATAGACAAACTAGAGGAAAGTCATTATGCAGTAAGCAATTATTAACAAACAAAAGTACATGGTTTCACTCTAGCTAAAATATCGTACATATCAATGACTTCATGCAAACTTATCAGACAGTAACAATCTGTTGGAGCTTGTCAACCTTTGCTTGACCTACAGTAGTAGAATGAAGAAGGAAGGGCCAGGAAGACATCTTTCCACCATGTCTCCTGTATCAATTTAATAATATAATAATATATAATACTCATATTATACTATACTAATATTATAATACATTGTATATACATATAATATTGATATTATGATGTAATACAATGTAATAATAATATTAAACGATTATAATTGTATATTTATATTACATGCAATATTACTAATAATATTGCAATATAGTCGTATAGTACAATATAAAAATATATAATGCTTATATTGTGCTATACTAATAATATAATTTATTGTATGTATATATAACTTGTAAGCTGCCCTGAGTCCCCTTCGGGGTGAGAAGGGCAGGATATAAATGTCATTAATAAATAAATAAATTAATTAAAAATGGTATTTGGTGCCTTCCACTTCAGATTGACATTGAATTTGTTGTGGTTAGTCTTGTTTAAAAAGCTATTCAAAAGGCTAGACTTTGTTGGAATTTAAAACACATTTGAAGACTTCTCTCTTCCAGCAGGCCTACCCAACCAGTTTTATTCACAAATTTTAAACTTGCATCTTACGTTTAATCTTTGTTCTGTGTATTTTAATATTTATTTTGTAGAAATGTGTTTTAATATGTGTATTTTACAGAAGGTTTTTATATGATTATGTGTTTTTAGCAATGTTGTAACCCACCTCGAGTCATGAGGAAAGGCAGGTAAAAAGTATAACAACAACAACAACAACAACTGCAAAAGGTCACCTTACTGGGATCTGTACACATCATCCGAAAATACATCACATAGTCCTAAACACTTGGGAAGTGTTCGACTTGTGATTCTCTGATACGAAATCCAGCATATATATCTCATTTTCTGTGTCATACTATGTTTTGTGTCAATAATAATAATTCAAATAGGTTCAGCTCTTTTAGTCTACAATCTGTACTCTGACATGATAATCACCAGCCACCACTTTTACTCCATCTGGGTGAAGTCATGACTTAGGACAAGGTGCATCCTTAGAAGGCCATAGCCCATTATAAATATGCCTATACATTCATGCTGGTCTTGTTTCTTCAAGTCATTCCCAACTTATAAGATGAATGTGTCACAGGATTTTTTTTGGTAGAATTTGTTTAGAGATGGTTTGTTTTTTGCCTTTTTCTTAGGATGATCAAGTGTGCCCAGGTCACTCATTGTATTTTCATGGCTGAACAGGGATTCAAACACTGGTGTCCAGAGGTGTAGTAGTCCAATGCTGAACTACTATACCACAGCAGCTCTAATAAATCCACATACCAGGCTGAAATCCACCTAGTTTATAGTCAACCCACTCTCACTCTAGTCTCATACACACATGCACATAGACACTTAAACGAGTAGCCCCATTGGTCTGATCAGTCAGATCTAGCCTTGGCATAATGGTTATGATACCAATCAGGCTATTAGAAATTGCTAATACCACAAATTGTATTGAAATACACTGTATATGAAAAATTCTCTAACAGTTACAGATGAAAATGTATATTAGTGTAAAATTTATGTCATATACAGTATGTAATATAAGAGGATACATAAGAAAATAGTTTCTGTACTGATTAGATTGCTATAAAAGGTAATCATTTTTTCATAAAGTACTGACCAGTTTGTTAGTTATAAATATGGCATTTCCAAGGGTATTACTCACTACTATTCTTCCAATTACACTAATGGAGAACCTGTACCAAATGTATTATGTTTATGTTTACAGAAAGCTGTAATAGGTATGGGGTGGTTGGATTCTATTTTTTCCTGCATCAGCAAAAGTAAATATCATTCTTGTGCAACAGCCAGGTAAATATTATTTAATTTATCAAAAGAGCAAGAAATGTATACAGTGACCTATTTTCTTTGGCCTTTTTACCAAACAGCTGCATTTTATCAAATTGAATGTATTAAAACATCTACAAACAGCAGATAATAGCTTTTCTCTTGTTCCCTCTCACAGACTGGTAATGCCACAAAAGTTATAACACTCATTTGTATTTCCTCATTATTGTGTCACCTCATCCTGTGTTCTTGTGTCATAAGTCCTAATACTCATAGGGGTTAGCACATTTCACTTTGACGTGAATCTTACTGAAAGGTCACCATCAACAGAGATTGAAATTGGGGCATAATAGCATTATATACTCTGACTGGGGCCATATTCTTTTGTGTACTACAAGGAGACATGATCATATAGAATATGGAGAAATTCCTCAGAAATAAATATAGCCAGCTAGGAGGGAGAGGAAACACCTTTTTCTATTGGGGATCTAGTATACAGTTCAGCACTGATGGGTCAGGGAGTTCTTTGGGTAAATAATGGATAAATCAACAGTGGCTGATGGCAGTATTAATCTTGTCCCAAGGCATTTTGTTGCCTGAAACAAACATAGAACAAGAAAGTATCCCTCCCTTTCCTTTCACTAAAGTTGATTATGCTGATTAATTCATCTCCCCCCCCCCCCCCCTTATGCTGGCAATGGGGTAAAATTTTCCATCACCCTTGGAAACAAGTCTAACTTGGGGGGGGAGGGAGGGGGAGGCAGGAAAGGCTATACAGCAGAGAAATCTCTCTCCCAAGAGATTTCTGACAGTGTCCATCAACTACTAGGTGAGAGACTGTCCATGTTAGTGATGGTCTTGCCACAGCAGAACACTTAAAATGAGTTAACAAAATGTTGGGCAACATCTACATTAGGCAACAACACAGGGCAAGACCAATTTTCACCTGATAAACTCCCTTCAGGCTATAGTGCCCTCTTTTCTTGTTATATATTGGGCAAAATATAAGGGATATTCAGAAAGTAAGGTTACAAGAATTTTTTAAAATTCAAAGAATGAATATATTTTAATAAAACTTACATGGATTATAGCATAGATATTACAGTATTTTTTTTCCACATAATGACCATTCGGTTCAATACATGTTGTCATCCATGGGACAAGTCTTTTATGCCTGTGTCATAGATGTCTCCTGCCAGAGGCAAGGCTGAGGCTGCCTCTTGACTGGAGGGGCTCCCCTTCTCCTAAGGCTCGCCCCCTCCCTCCTTTTCCTTATCGGAGGGAGAGGGAGGCCCCAAGCCAGTGAATGAGAAGGAGGGAAGGAGAGAAAAATGAGGGGACAGAAAGGCAGCACATACCTGCTTAACTCGCAGCTGGGCCCCCAAAGGAGGAGGATGAGGTCAACCATAGTCGCCTCTTTTTCCTACCTTCGTTCCTTCGTTCCTTCCTCTCTCTCTTTTCTTTTTTTACTTTTGGATTTTTCATATTGCATGTTTTCCTTCTTGAGAAAAGGAGGGGAAAGAGGGTGGTGGTTCTCTAAAGCAGCAGTTCATCCTCTTCCTCATCATCACCTTCCTTCTACTCCTCCTCCCCTGCTGGCAATGGGGGTGTGCCTGGCTTTTGGTGCCCACCTCCCAGCTTCATGGTCTCACCAGGTGAGGAAGAGGAGGAAGGTGTTGGAGAGAAGTTTTATTATTGTGCTAGGACGTTTTACAAAGATATTTCTCATGTGTGACAGTGGAGATTAAATGGATAATACCACTAGCCCATGGATCAAATTTTCCTTATACATAATTGTTGAAGACCCTCACTGTTTACCCATAGTTAAGCTCTTTTTAGAGGGATTAATATTTTATGTACAGTTTCTGGGGGGTCAGTCTTGACAGCCTCTTTGCATTTGAAGCCATTGTCATCCTGCCCCTTGAAGAATCTCCTCAGGGGTGGAGCCTCAGGCAAGGCACTTCTGGTTCTTGGAAGAGTCAGCCTTTTTGTAATTGGAAGGTGAAGAGAGAGGAAAGCCAGAAAGTCTACAAAATAGCACATTCAGTCAGAGCTGCATTCAAGTCCAGTTGGAGTTATATTCAAGTCTAGTAAGAGTTAAATTTTGGGACCATCTTAGAGACAGTTGAACACCATACAAGAAAGAGATAATAATAAGAAATAAATATTCAAGAGCCTCAATTTATTTTATTTATTTATTTATTTACAGTATTTATATTCCGCCCTTCTCACCCCGAAGGGGACTCAGGGTGGATCACATTATAACACACATAGGGCAAACATTCAATGCCCATAAACACATCAAACAGAGACTGAGAGACACACGCAGAGGCAAGTTAACCTTCTTCTGAGGGGATGTTCGATTCTGGCCACAGGGGGGAGCAGCTGCTTCATCATCCACACTGACGGCACTTCCTCATTCCAGGTCGTAAATTAGTTAATCTTGCCTCCCCACTTTATAAGTGGTACCTTATCTCCTACTTGATAGATGCAACTATCTTTCGGGTTGCTAGGTCAGCAACGAGCAGGGGCTATTTTTTATTTTTAATTGACGGGTGCTCACCCCGCCACAGGCTGGCCTCGAACTCATGACCTCATGGTCAGAGTGATTTAAGGCAGCTGCTCAACAGCTGCGCCACAGCCCGGCCCCATTTAGCTAGAATTATGTCTATCTCTCAAAGACTTTACCTCTCCTCATAAAGATTTTGTAGAGATTCAGGAGGAGAAAAAGTCTAAAATTCTTGTCAGTTAAGAAATTCTTGCTTGATTCAACTATATAGTCACCTGCACAGCCAGTTTACCATCCAAGTAGTTAAGATAGCGTGGAGGCAGAACAATAATACGAGGGCTATCCACAAAGTAGGTTACGTTTTGGATTTTAAAAAGGACAAAGTATAGGAGAAATCATTTACCATATGCAGCTGAAAGACACATCCCAAAACTACAATCTCATCTAATCCCTATTGAAATGTAGGCATGTCTCATATAGATAAATGAGTTTGAAAAGTATTGCTCCAGTAAATTTCCCGCTTGTGTACTCAGCCCTTCCCCCTTCTCCCTTCCTGCAGTGTAGCCAAAATGCTGCGCTGCCAGCCACACCCCCATTCTTGGAAACAGAGGAGAGAGGCGGCAAATTTACTGGGGCAGATCTTTTCAAACTCATTTATCTATATGAGACGTGCCTACATTTCAATGGGGATTACATAAGATTGTAGTTTTGGGATGTGTCTTTCAGCTGCATATGGTAAACGATTTCTCCTATACTTTGTCTTTTTTAAATTCCAAAACATAATCTACTTTGTGGATAGCCCTTATAGTTACAGATATGATGTCCCATACAAACCTCTTCATATATACAATCCTGTTTTGATTTCAACAATTTTGTTAAGAAAATGACAGGGCAAAGATAATGAAGGCACATCTAACATTTTAATGAGGTATCGCAGCATAAATTTCCATACATGTTATGTGCAAAAGGAATGGTTTCTTAAATGAAAACTTTAGAATATTTCTTAATGTAATATACATGCATTTATGGATCTAAATTAAATATTGCTCAAACCAATGAAATTGTTCTATCTGTTTTCAGGTATTATTTCCATAATGTTCACAATCCAGTTTAAATAATTTATTTGCCAGAGCAGATAAGACTCAGTAGCAAGTGGTTGATTTAAGACCTATTCATTTTTATTGCTCATAACAGTAATATGGCTTCAAATATAATCCTATGTTTTTACCACATAATAAAATGTGATAATATATTAATCATAGTGAGATGATTGTTAAGCTTCCATAGCTCTTCTTCTAAATATTCAACAGTGGTGACATTTTTATTTGTAACCAAGATTTATTGTTTAGTGTTTCCTTTACAACAGAGCAGGTTATACGTGTATTTTTATCCAAATGAACCAGTTTCTGAAGACTTGGTTCTAATTTTACATAATCACCCCCTTCCCCTTGGCAGTCATGTATTTATCATACATAATAGACAGGAAAAGGATTGCTTCAGTTAAATCTTTCATAAGAGAAAATACAGGCACAGGAGAAGTAACACAAATCTTCCCTAAACCAAAAGGCAATATCTAGCCCTTGGTTAATGCCAGTGCATAAGTTCCCCAGTAGTTTCTATGACTGATATCTGATTTGGTTTGCCCTTTGGAAAAGTATTTGGGTCTGTGAATTTCCATTATAATAGTACCTGAAAGACATTAGGACATTGTGGAAATTAAAACAGTGGCTTCCAGAAACAGTTGTCCATTACTTCTTCTGAATAAGCTGAAAATGGTCCAGTGGAATAGGAAGGTCAATCAAAGAACTGCTCCCCAAAACCTGACTTGGTGGTTTATAAAAACATATAGAATAGGTATGATCATAACAATTATAGCCATCATATCTGTATAAGTCGAGGACAGGTTTTGGGGACAAAAGTATGGATTTTTTTAAGGATTATTCTGTGAAGAGAGGGAAGTGCCAATGTCTACTGAGGGAGCCAACACCAGTTTTTTTCCCACTCAGGCATTCAAAAAGGCCACAAGTAGTGCCATGGCAGAAAGAGTAGAGTGGTCCATATTTTTTTTAGGTTCTCCTAGGATGGACTAAGCTCTTGCCTTCTGCCACTCTACACAGACAATGGGGTGGTTTGTTTTCTAGCACCTTATAGTTGGCCAATCCAACATTGAATCCTGGTCACTGTATCTGGGTTTATTGATGGAGTTTTTGTCATTAGGTTTTTAATCTTTGTTAACTGATTATATGTCTTATGCACTCATGTTCATGTGGTATTATGTTCTAATTGCTGTATGGTTTTAACTTGTGGTATGTTTTCTGTTGTATTGGAAACCACTTTGAGTTCCTTGAGGAAATAGGGCCATATATAAATAAAGTATTATTATTATTATTATTATTATTATTATTATTATTATTATTATTATTATTATTTCTGATCAGACTTAAGGTATAGTAATCATTGTCCCATGAACAAATCAAGCCAGATGTTTTAGATTGATTTTTTTTTGGACTCAGTGTCTACACTTATACATGAAAATATAGATTAGTCAATTTTGGTGCTAAAATACATTTTCCTTAACTATTCAGTTTATCAGTGTTCTCTTTCTTGAGAATATATGAGTTTCTGAAAGAATATATCTTGATCAAGAAAATGTCCCAAAACAGGAATAGTAAAGGTCAATTAGCTACATCAACACAGGCTGTAACAATTGTAGGAGAGCAATGTTGGAAAAAAGGGAAAACAGGAAACAATAACAATAACAGAAAACAGGAATTTCTCTCTAAAAATAAGATGATCTCAGTTCCTATATGATAATGCAGATATAATTATAGAAAGAAACTTTAAATGTCTCAAACTTTGTGCTTTAGTCTGTGCTGATTTTAAAGGGTTACAAAGAATGTAACCAAGGTAGCCTTATTTCATAACAATTAATTTTGTGCCACAAGAGAATTGTTAGTTGTTAGCTTCACATGTTTTAAATTGCTGGATTAATGGTGGTTGTTCATTTCTATGTAAATCAGAGCTGCAGATCTCTGTGTGTGACCCTTACTGGCATAATTAAAAAATATGGTTTGTAAGCAATTCATGCATTCTAAAGACTAAACACTTTAGATTTTGTGCTATCAGCAGTTCATAAGCATCTGAAGTTGAGGATGGTAAAACAAAGATACCTGCTGATCCATATTCAAGGGTGTCCTATTAACTGCTTCAGTATTTTGATTTAGAAAGATTAGCCCATATAAATAATGCATCAAAGATGCTTGAGCTACTTTTGCATATGAGACACTTCCTTGTTTGCAGTTCTTTAAGGCATAATGTACAGTAACTATGCAAAAGTGATGCAGTGAGTTATAATTGATTATTGCAGGTAAATACTGGGTGCCCTTGTGTATTGCTCAGTGAGATCAATAATGAATACTCATAGAAACATGAACATTAGGATTATCAGAAAACAGCTGACTTTCTTAACTACATTCTCAGCCTTGTGAAATTGGAGTATTCCTTCAACCTTTCATGTTGTCTGGAGTTATTCTAAAGGAAATGATACCAGGAAAAGAAAGGGTGTATCAATATTTCACATTCAGCTACATGTTGCTTATGTTTCCCTATAATTTCTCATGGTTTCAAGCTTCTTAGCAAAACAGTTTTGTACAAAAACAGTATTTGTGAAAGATGCAAAATTTCTCTGCAAAATATGTTGCATTTAAGCAAAATGTAATGCTTATTTTCATGAAAATAAAGACATGTTTTTGACTTACAAAACATTATTGGAAAATGAACAAAAAAGTAAGCATTCTTGCCATCATAAGAAAAAAAGTTTTTGTTTAAAATTCTCAAATAGAAGTCAATAATTATTACTTACCTGTTTAAAGAATCACTTCTATTGAACCCAGTGGTGGACTAAATATTGCTTAGGATCATTACTTACATGATCTAAATTAGTGATGAACAGACTTTAAAATGCTAGGTGTTGAAATGCACTCATCTTATACATCACAGCTGACTTTAATGGCTACTGCTTGTGAGAAGTCCAACAGTATCTGAAGGTCCACAAGTTATCCACTCCAATCTAAATTTGAACACTTTAAATAAAATATTTTCAGAAATGTCTGATCTTTAATGTGTCATGCTCACAAAATATTTTGCTAACTAAAAGTCTCCATGGGTTTCCTAAAAACAAGTTATACTAGACTAATCTTATCTTGTTTTTTATGGAATCATAGAATTACAAGTTTGGTAGATGAAGGGAATGTAGTGATGTAGCATATACAGATTGTTAAATTCAATCTGTTCCTGGATTATGGACTTCTTGTCTGGATGTTCCCAGAGGGGTAGATTAGGTAAACAGACCTTTGCAGCAATCACTCTCAACATTGGGATGCCACAGGGCTGTGTGTTGAGTTCTCTGCTTTACACTTCATACACATATGATTGCATCCCATCCACCATAACAATATCATGACCAATTTTGTGGATGATACAACCATGGTGGGGCTTATCTCTGAAGGGGAGGAGTCTGCTTATTGGATGGGGTGGATTGGCTGCAGGGACAATAATTTGCTTCTTAACATCAATAAGACCAAGGAACTCATAGTGGACTACAGAAAGAATAGACCAGAAATCCAGCCCTTTGTTGTAAATGGGGACTAAGTGGAGCAGGTGGCTAGTTTTAAGTTTCTGAGTGTCACTGTTAAGGATCTGACCTGGGGCACCCATACAGCAGTGTTGGTTAAGAGAGCCCAGCAGAGACTGTACTACTTGAGACTTCTAAGAAACCAACAACTGGTGACTTTATACTGCTGTGCTATAGAGAGTGTCCTAATCTGTGCATGGTTTGGTAACTGCACAGTGGCAGATAGGAAGGTGTTCCAAAAGGTCACTTCTACACAGAGAATCATTGGTTGCCCTCTCCCCTTTTCGGAAGAACTTTATAGATTCTGCAGCTTTAAGAAAGTTCAGAGCTTTCTTGGGGATCCATGGTGCAGAGTGAGAAAGGAAGGACAAACAGACTGAGAGACAGCTTTTATCCTAGAGCTGTAACTATATTGGACTTCATAGCTTCACACTGATGTGGCATTGGGGGCTGTGCGGTGGTTGTGGGAGTGTGGAGGGATGGGTGTGTTGCTTTCTGATGTGTGCTGGTGAAAATATTTAATTTCATTGTACAATGTACAAGGACAATAAACTCATTCTATTCTATTCTATTCTATATCTCAATTTCTCTAATGCTTTTCACAAGGTCCACCATAATATTCTCATAAAGAAGCTAGTAAAATGTGGGCTAGAAAATGCTACTGTTATATAGATTGACTGCATACCAATGACTCCTCTTGATCCTGGAAAGAAGTGACTAATGTGGTGCTACAGGATTCTGTCTTAGGCCCAGTGCTATTCAATACCTTTAACAATGACTTGGATGATGGAATAGGGGGCATGCTTATCAAATCTGTACTTGTGAAAGCAATCTAGAAGTTTTAGTAGACCACAAGCTGAATAGAATTAACAGTGTGATGTGGAACCTAAAAAAGCCAATATGATTCTAGGCTTCATCAACAGGAACACCGTGTTAAGATTGAGGAAAGTCATAATACTGCTGTAGTCTGCTCTGGTGAGACCTCACCTGAAACACTGTGTCGAGGTCTTGGTATTACAAGGAGGATATTGACAAACTAGAACGCATCCAAAGGAAGGCAACCAAAAGGATGAAAGTTCTAGGAGCCAAACCTTATGGGGATTGATTTAGGAAGCTGGATGTCTATATCTATATCTATATCCATAATAAAAGTGAAAACCCGTATGTATGTATGTGGCATGGGTGTCTGCTCACACAGACAGCCTCCGGCCTCCACAAACAGGCTACAGTTCCCATGGCTGAGGAGCCAGCAAGTCACTCCCATCCACTGACATTGCGGTTACAGCAAGCTCCCAACCCCTGCCAATGTCCTCCCCAAACATTGGTATTTGTGCATAGCAGGGTGTTTGGCTGGATGGCTTTTCTTGTCTCTTCCAACTTTATAATTTTATGATTCTAGCAAATTCACATAACCACAATTTTCTTTTCAATATAGCAAGTGCTAGTTTTATGAACCAAGAGCACATCCTTAAATATTACTTCAATGAGTTTAGTGTTGGACTAATTTTGACAAAACATCACATCTTGATATACAGAGTAGACATACTCCCAAATTTCAATTTCTGCAGAACAACATAAGAAAGCGATCTTACCATTTACAGCTGATGCATGATTTTCCAGATCACAGTGAGCCAATTATTTTCTATGGAGCTGACAATTTTTCATTAACCAAACCCCTACGTGCTATAGCTGATATTCCCAGCAGAGATTCAAATAATGAATCAGGACACATCTGTTTAAATTAGAAGAGAGACTTTGTATCCCTCCAGATGTTGTTGGATGGCTACTCCTTTTCTAATCAATGTTGGCAGAGTATTTTTAGTCCAAAAGTATCTGGAAGGTCATATGGTCCTCAGCTTAAAGTAAGGCATTACAAAATAAAAGGAAGACAAAATCAGACTCTTCAGTTTCTGAGACAACTTGGCCAAATGCAGAAGAATATGGTGTCACCAGTTTATTCATCTTATCCATAGTTCCTCGTGTAGTGTCAAATAATGTGTGTAGAATGCCCATTATGAAAGCAAGGGAATTGAAGTTTGCAATTAATTCAGTACATCCCAATGGAACTATCATTTGCTGGAATACATTTTTTTTATAATCCCAACAGGGCTTTAAAAACGTGTTATCAGGGTGAATACTGATTCTGAAAGAAATGGGAAGCTATGAATGAAAGAAATTGTGCTTGGGGGAAAGGATAATTAATTGTTTTTTAAATCCCTAAACTCCAATCTGACATACTATTTTTAATGCATTGGGATGTCCTTATTTGTAATAAGTCTTTAGTTCTTTCAGGTTCTGTTTACTATAGGGAGAATGAAATCCTATTTGACTGGCCCTGGTTAAATCGAATTAATTAAAGATCTATAGATAACTTCAACTTCGAGGAATAGTTGAAAAAACAATTGACTACATTGAACTGACTTTTTTTTCCTGTCTTCTGTTTTAGTTAGAGAACACTTAGGTTTCAAAATTTATTCAACATTATTTGAAATGGTATAACAAAACATAGCCATATATTTTCACAACCAATGTCCAGAGACATTGGGAGTCCTCAGAGCTTAAGTAATGTGAAACATTAGTTTCATGTGTGATTTCTCATCTATTACTTGGTTTATGTTTTCAAATGACAAGACAACCAGCATGATTCAGATACTATTTCCAGAAAAATGAGACACAGTAATACACAGTACAATCATTTGTGCTGTAAATATTGCTGCAAATGCAAGATGCTACACCAAAATTCTTGATATTTTAAGTCATGCTTTTCCATGGAGCATTTTTTGTTAAAGAAGGTATGATAATATCAATAAAATCTCATGTTTTTTAAAATAAGGATAACGTTAATATATTATGAACCTTTTTTTGGAAAAAAAATGTTGGTCTAGAAGTTTATTGAGCTAAGCCGACTTAGCAACAACATTCCTTTCTATTTACTTCATGCCTTGGAATGTTAGTAAGCAATGAGAAAAACTTCACATACTCCAATGAAAATAATTCTTCCATAGCTAATTGGAATGGAAGTAGATGAATGTTTAATAAATACCAGAGTAAGAACTGGGGATAAAGCTGTTATTTTGAGCTTCCTTACATTCTCAATTTCTCTGATTAATCTTGCAGTGTTGCATTACTTAAGCAAGTGGCTGAAACATCATATAAATCCTAAATTTAAGTTAACCTAAGAGCCTAACTATTCCAAGATCTGCCCATATCACCACCAACAACAGGATACCTACAGATTTGTTCAAATTGGTTTGCGTAGCAGGCAATGCATCTCAATAGCATTTTGACACATACAGCAATACTGTGAGCAGGAAAAGCTATATGTGGCTATTCCCCAGGAGCTCTTAAGAAATGAATTATTTTGTTGAGAGGAAAGCTCCTATGAAGTATTGCACAGTATGGACAATCCACACAGGCACTGTAATCAGGCTGGAAACCGGCTTGAGGTCAGAGTGTCAGATCTCACAACCTCTGAGGATGCCTGCCATAGAAGTAGGTGAAACATCAGGACAGAATGCTTCTGTAACATGGCCATACAACCTAGAAAACTCACAGCAACCCAGTGATTCCATGAAAGCCTTTGACAACACATTGTCTATGAAATGCTCACTGCCAACCTACATCCAGCCAGAAACAATGTGTTAAAAACTCACAAGAAATTCTGGATCTTGGATCAAGTCATAAAATCCACTAAAACTGATTACTGTATAAACACCATAGTTCTGCCAAGTGGAAGAACTTGAATTTGGTAACCTGTTTCAGCAGATTTTATAACTGTGCCATGTTGTGGAAGCTTTTTCCTTTTTTCATTGGAAGAGGAACAGCATAAAGGTGGGCATGCATGATTTAAAACTATTTAACACAGGAAAACAATCTTCAAGCAAAAGCAGGCAACCTAATTAAAAACTCACCATAGTTCTTTATTGCTGTTGTATCAGTCAGATCCAAAGATGTCAGGTCTCCTCCCTTCTCAGGACTTTTACTTTTCGTGTTTTTTTTTTTCTTCCCCCAGTGCCACCCTTCATACTCACCTTCATAATCACCAGCTGACATTCATCAACATGGTTTGTGTCTTTTCCCCTTTGCTTAAGGGAGTATGTTTTCCTTACTCCAAGGCCAGGACTCTCTGACATCCTCACACTCTTACACATATTTCAAATCCTCTGATTCTTTTTGAAATCACTGGGACAAACTGGATTTAGGAAGCATGGCATCCAGGGCAGAAAAACCATAAGAACTAGAAATTCTATCCAAAAACAAAAAAGGAAGAAATCATGCAGGAAGTAAAGTAGACTGCTGATATTCCCAATTCAAATGAAAACAAGTTTGGATTTAACAGCCGCAGCATCCAAATAGAGGTGTAAGTCAGCCTTGATATATCTATTAACATCCAACTAGTGAAATAAGTGTTGACTGTAATGGGGTAGTGGGAACATGATCTGACACATTATAAGGCAGCTTCCCGTGACTTCAGTCTGACCTCATATTGCATCTTAATGTGATAATCTACACAACTGACACTTGACTTTATGACAAGAACTTACATAATGTATTCTATGCAATGTTTTGAAGATACACTTAGAGTTTCTGAACTTGAGCTCATCAACCAATGGTATTTTGAGAATTAGTTGGTACATAACTTTTCTCATGGGCTTCAACACAAAGATTCCCATCCTGCTCTACTTGTACTGCAAAAGTAGGGAAGTGTGAAGAATCTGTTTTCAGTGTAAAGTTTGCCAAAGCTTCTCCTGTCTGCGTGCAGCATGTAACCAGTTTGTCATCTAAAATTCTCAAATTCAGAGATGGCTAGAGTCTAAGGAGAAAAATGTGCACATTTTAGCAAAGTGCTTAAAAAAATGGACACATGCAAAACACTACGATGGGTGTGTGCTGTATTTTAAACATGGTATGTATGTGTATATATCCAAACCTATGATTATTTTTATTTAAAACCATGTACAAACACAATTACATAACTGAGCCCAGCCATACTTGGATGACTTAGATCAGCGGTTCTAAACCTGTGGGTCCCCAGGTGTTTTAGCCTACAACTCCTAACAGTTTACCAGCTGTTAGGATTTCTGGGAGTTGATGGCCAAAACATCTGGGGACCCACAGGTTGAGAACCACAGACTTAGATGGTGGAAACATATAAAAACAATGGGTTCCTGTATGTACCCATCTTTTATAGCACTAATCCACATATAATAGCACACTGATGTACATATATACCAGAGGTATGTAAACCTTAACAATTATTTTGATGGGAATAAACCTAGTATTAATTATAAAATAAGACAGTATATGTGTGTATCTTTTGACCAAGTCCAATACGTAGGGCAAAACACATAACAAAAATGATTTTTTTTCTGTAATGGAAGAATAAATACCTATTAAGAAATATTGCTTTAATGGATAGGCAGTAATTCTAATTGGAAAAAGCATTTTTCATATGAATTCAATATCAATTTTGAATTGCATTTCTAACACCAAACATGTTTGATTTTCCTTCTGCAATGTGATGAATGTGCCTCATGAGACAAAAAAGGAGAGAGAAGCATTATATTCCTTGATACAAAACCAGAGAAGCAGTTTTCAATAATGCATAGTTTCACAAATATAATTTACTGTGTGAGAGCACTATAGATTATACATGACCTACTCTCCTATAAAGAAAACAAATTAATATTCATTGTGGGCTTGCCAATATCCAGTGATTCCATTTGTGAGTTTCCAATCTTCTAGGTAAGTTGATCCCGTTTTAATGTGTACTAATTGTGCTTTGCTTATCCAAATCCAGCTACTGGAAATTGGAATGTGAAGGAGTACCACTGGCATAACTGTTTGATTAGAATTGGCTCTTGCTTAACATGGCAGCTTTGGGTCATAAAGAAGCTTTCTGGAAGATTGGAACATGGCTTATCCTCTAGTGTGCACATTCCCATCTGATTCTGTCTTGACGGTGGTGGTAATTGTACTTTTACTTCCCAACAGACTTCAAGGAAAGTGTTTCACAACTTGTGTGCTTCACACGATCTAAATCATAACAGCAGTGACTCTACAGAAAAAAATAAAAGAAAGAAATGAACAAAGAAATATCCCCACCAGCAGGCAGGATTAGAGATTTCCTGTGTTGGTGGCAATGCCAAAGAGAAAATTAAATAGGCTTTCATGACCATGTTTGGGGAAAAAAAAGAAAGGAAGCAATGAGCGTAAAGTGAACAGAAAAAAATGGGATGTTTAGTGGTTGGTATTATTTGTTGGAGGGAAAGATCTTACCAATGTTTTATCCACCATTATGAATAGCTGCACTGGCTTCTGACAAGTTTCCGGGCCCAATTCAAAGTGAAGGTGAATTTACCTATAAAGCTCTATATGCTTTGCTTCCAACCTATCTTTGAGACCGCATCTCCTTCTATGAATCAGTGTGAGCATTGAGATCTGCGGGAGAGGCCCTTCTCTCTGTCCCACCACTGTCTCAAATACGAGAGAGAGGGCCTTCTTAGTAGTGGCTCCCCGGCTCAGGAATTCCTTACCTAAAGAGATTAGACTTGTCCCCACCACTCAAGCCTTTCAGACGAGTTTAAAAATATGGCTCTTCTGGCAAGCCTTTGAGCCTTTGTAATTCTGGCCAGCCTGATGACCCGATTGTGCCACTCTGCACTTTGTTATTGCAGATAATAACTTATTCACAGGTTTTAATGCATTTTAGGAAATTTTTTATAATTCTTATATATTTTACTGGGATTTTATGTATAATGTTGCTTTTATACTTATATTATATATTTTGCTGATGACCTTGGCCTTACAACACATGTGAAAGATTTTGAAACAGTTGAAAACCAACTCACCAATGCCTTGAAAGATCTCTCCAGCTATTACAAAGAGAACCACCTGAAGCCTAACCCTGCCAAGACACAAGTGTGTTCTTTGCACCTACATAACAGTGAAGCCAACAGGAAACTGAAAGTTACTTGGGAAGGCCAAGAGCTTGAACACTGTTTCCATCCTAAATATCTTAGTGTCACCTTAGATCGAACACTAACATATAGGAAACACTGCATGGACACCAAGCACAAAGTAGCTGCACACAACAACATCCTGCAGAAACTGACTGGCAGCACATGAGGTGCACACCCACAAGTAATAAGAACTTGTCTTACTCAACTGCTGAGTACGCCTATCCTGTCTGGCAAAAGTCTGCCCATGCGAAGCAGGTGAACATAGCACTAAACGAAACATGCAGAATAAGCACAGGATGCCTTAAACCTACACCTGTTGATAAACTCTACAAGTTAGCTGGCATTGCCCCTCCTGACATACAACGGGAAGTTGCTGCTAACTGCGAGAGAAATAAGGTTGAACATTGTGAAAGCCATCCACTGCACGACTATCAGCCTCCTCCCACCAGACTCAAATCAAGGAAGGGCTTCATGAGAACCACCACTCCTCTTGATGTTCCTCCAGCAGCAGCAAGGGTGTCCCTCTGGGCAGCTAAACCTGGCAATTCTAACTGGATGGCCCCCCATGAGGGTCTGCCTCCAGGGGCAAACCAAGAATGGGCAACTTGGAAGTCCCTGAACAGACTCAGAAGTGGAGTGGGCAGATCTAAAGACAACTTGGCAAGGTGACACTACCTGGAGGAATCCTCCACCTTGTGTGACTGTGGAGCAGAACAAACAACTCCACATATGTATGCTTGCCCACAATGTCCTGCCTCATGTACGGAGGAGGAGTTGCTTAAAGCTACGGACAATGCGGTTGCTGTTTCCCGCTTTTGGTCTAAAACTATTTAGTTGCTTGTGATTTCCTTTTTTCATCATTTTAAAATATATTTCTTATACAATGCTTTTGACACGAAATAAATAAATATATTTTATATTTGTGCACTTGTGGTTCAGATGTGGCACTATAGTCCTTCTGTGAGCCACTCTGAATCCCCCTGAGGAGATAGTGGCAAGGTACAAATAAAGATGATTTATTATTATTATTATTATTATTATTATTATTATTATTATTATTATTACTACTACTACTATTATTATTGAAACAAAGACACAGTATGACACAGCAAGCGAGATATATATGCTGGATTTCATATCACAAAATCACAAGACGAACACTTCTCATGCATTTAGGCCTGTATGATGCATTTTCGGATGATGCGCACAGATCCCAGTAAAGTGGCCTTTTGCAGTTGACAGCTCATAATTTTGTCAAAGTTTATTGTTTCCAAATGCCGGCTGAGATCTTTTGGCACGGCACCCACCGGGTCCGTCTGTACTGGTTTATGCCAGAGCCTTTGCATTTCGATCTTGAGGTCCTGATAGCGGTTGATTTTTTCTTGTTGTTTTTCATTGATTTGACGGTCACCTGGTATGACGACATCAATAATCCAAACCTTTTTTCCCCCACAACTGTGAAGTCTGGTGTATTGTGTTCCAGAACTTTGTCAGTCTGGATTCGAAAGTCCCACAGTATTTTTGAGTGTTCATTTCCCAATACCTTTGCAAGTTTGTGATCCCACCAGTTCTTTACTACTGGCAGATGATACTTGTGGCATAAATTCCAATGAATCATTTGGGGCACATAGTTGTACCTCTGTTTGTAGTACGCCTGTGCGATATTCTTACAGCAGCTGAGGATATGATCAATGGTTTCATCAGCTTGCTTGCACAGTCTGCATTTTGGGTCATCAGCTCATTTTTCGATCTTGGCCTTAATTGCATTTGTTCTGATGACTTGCTCCTGGGCTGCAAGAATCAGGCCTTCTGTCTCCTTCTTCAGTGTACCATTCGTGAGCCATAGCCAGGTCTTCTCCTTATCAACCTTTCCTTCAATTTTGTCAAGGTACTGTCCATGCAATGCTTTGTTGGGCCTTCTGTCAGCTCTAGTTTGTAGTCCAGTTTTCTTGTACTGATTCTTTGTCTGCTGTGCTTTGAGAAGTTTCTGATTTTTTTTCCTCAATCAAAGCAGGTTCTGTACTTTTCTTTACATATTCTGCCAGGGCATGTTCTTCTTCTTTGACTGCTTGTTTTACTCTGCCACTAGATCTTCTAGGCAGATATAGCTGGTCAATATCTCTGCGAGGATGCAATGAATGATGAATGATCATGAGTTTTCTTGTTTTTTTGTCCAAATTACCCAGTTCTGCCTGCGTCCAGTTTATGATGCCAGCAGTATATCTTATGACAGGTATGGCCCAGGTGTTTATGGCCTTGATAGAGTTGCCTCCACTGAGCTTGGTTTTGATAATTTTTCTGACCCTTTGTGTGTGTTCTTTTCTGACCACAGTTTTCACATGTTCATGCTTGATGTTGTCCAGCTGTAGTATGCCAATATATTTATAGGTCTCTGGCTGGTGACACTTTATTGTTTGGCCATTAGGCATATTTATGCCCTCACTTTCAATGATTTTTCCCTTCTTTAATGCTACTGTCAAACATTTTCCCAAACCAAACTCCATGTTGATATCAGTGCTAAAAATTCGGACAGTGTTAGTCAGAGACTGGATTTCAGTTTCCGTTTTCCCATACAGCTTCAGGTCATCCATGTACATCAGATGTGAAATTTTGTGAGATTTCTTAGACGTTTGATAGCCAAGATTTGTTTTTTGTAAGACTGTTGATTGAGGGATCGTGGCAATAATGAAAAGCAGAGGGGACAATGAGTCCCTGGAAAATTCATCTTCTGATGTTGACAAGTCCATAGCTTTCATTTCCAACAAACAGTTCAGTTTTCCAGTGCTCCATCATATTTTCAATAAAAATGCCAACATTTTTACAAATCCCAATGGTGTCCAGACACTTAATGATCCAGCTGTGTGTGAGTGAGTCAAAGGACTTTTTATAGTCAATCCACGTCATGTGAAGAGTAGTTCTCCAGAATAATTTTGTCAATTTGTAACTGGACTTTTCCCCCCTGCTTTTCCGTTTGTTGCCTTTCTGTTCATATGGCAAGATTTTTTTCCTTCAAGATAGTTGTGAATTCTGTCAGCTATGATGCCAGTCAGTAGTTTAAACATTAGGCTTGATCGATCCATGAAAAATTTGATTCTAAACTCGTTTCAAAACTAGAGGGGGCAGCTTTTCGTTTTTGTTGCTATTTACGAATTTTGCCCCCCAAAAAATTCGAAATTAACGAAAATTCGTTATTTTCGAAATTAATTCGTTAATGGCGGACGCGCATGCGCGGTCGCCCAAAAACAGCCCCAGAGGGGGGGGGGCGGGGGCTCTCCTGCTCTCATTTTTTCAGCTATACTGATCAAATTTGGTACAGTGGGAGAACACAATCCACCCTGCTTGTTTGCTAAATTGCAGAGCGTTTGCCCTTTCCTAAGATTTATTGCACAATTTTATAGTTCACTAGCTGTGCCCGGCCACGCGTTGCTGTGGTGTATGGGAATTCTTTGTTAGGTAGGTGGAATAACAGTGAATAGCTTTGTAGCCTGAAAGCCTGGCCATTTTCTTATGGGAATCCTTGTTTGGTGAGGTGGAATAGAAAGGAATAGGCTTGCTGCTTGGAAGGTTAGGTAGTTGCCTTTTAGGGGGGTAGAATTGTAATGAATAGCCTCGGTGGTTCAAAGCCTGGGTGCTTGCTATCTAGGGGAAATCTTTGGTTGGTCAGTTTCAGAGTAGTATCACTGTTTCAAAGCCTGGTCGCCTTTTTCGAAGGTTAATCTTTTATTGGTCTGGTTGAATTGCACTGAATATCCTTGCAGCTCCAAAGTCTGGCTGTATTTATTATTTTGTATTATATATTACAAAATATAGAACGCATGGCACATTGCCTGTTGTGGGTTTTGGCCTTTTTTTGGTGTTGTGATTGTGTTTATTGTGTGATTGTGTTGTAACTTACTGGAGGCAAGAAAAGAAAAGAAAGAAAAAGCCACAGCCGGCAAGGCCCATACCTTGAAATATTGCCCAGGGGGGCCGGCCACCGTTGGCCGGCACGCTTCCCGAAAAGGAAGATAGAGTGGCCGCCCCCAAGGAGGCTTCTGTGCCAAATCGCACAAAGGGGTAAAGAACGACAGCCGAGAGAGAAGAGAGATGCGGTGCATCGTGGGAAACACGACCACGTAGGCCGTGAGGCAGCAAAAACAAAACAAAAGGAAAGAAAGATAAACCCACAGGCGGCGAGGCCCGCACATTGAAATACTGCCCAGGGGGGCCGGCCACCGTTGGCCGGCACGTTTCCCGAAAAGGAAGAAAGAGTGGCCGCCCCCAAGGAGGCTTCTGTGCCAAATCGCACAAAGGGGTAAAGAACGACAGCCGAGAGAGAAGAGAGATGCGGTGCATTGTGGGAAACACGACCACGTAGGCCGTGAGGCAGCAAAAACAAAAGGAAAGAAAGATAAACCCACAGCCGGCGAGGCCCATACCTTGAAATACTGTACAGGGGGGCCGGCCACCGTTGGCCGGCACGCTTCCCAAAAAGGAAGAAAGAGTGGCCGCCCCCAAGGAGGCATCTGTGCCAAATCGCACAAAGGGGTAAAGAACGACAGCCGAGAGAGAAGAGAGATGCGGTGCATCGTGGGAAACACGACCACGTAGGCCGTGAGGCAGCAAAAACAAAAGGAAAGAAAGATAAACCCACAGCCGGCGAGGCCCATACCTTGAAATACTGCCCAGGGGGCCGGCCACCGTTGGCCGGCACGCTTCCCGAAAAGGAAGAAAGAGTGGCCGCCCCCAAGGAGGCTTCTGTGCCAATCGCACAAAGGGGTAAAGAACGACAGCCGAGAGAGAAGAGAGATGCGGTGCATCGTGGGAAACACGACCACGTAGGCCGTGAGGCAGCAAAAACAAAAGGAAAGAAAGATAAACCCACAGCCGGCGAGGCCCGCACATTGAAATATTGCCCAGGGGGGCCGGCCACCGTTGGCCGGCACGCTTCCCGAAAAGGAAGAAAGAGTGGCCGCCCCCAAGGAGGCTTCTGTGCCAAATCGCACAAAGGGGTAAAGAACGACAGCCGAGAGAGAAGAGAGATGTGGTGCATCGTGGGAAACACGACCACGTAGGCCGTGAGGCAGCAAAAACAAAAGGAAAGAAAGATAAAACCCACAGCCGGCGAGGCCCGCACATTGAAATATTGCCCAGGGGGGCCGGCCACCGTTGGCCGGCACGCTTCCCGAAAAGGAAGAAAGAGTGGCCCACACGTTGCAATACTGCTCACTGAGGGCCGGCCACCGTTGGCCGGCACGCTTCCCACAGAGGGAAAAAGAGTGGCCCACATCTTACAATACTAGGCCGGCCACCTTTGGCCGGCACGCTTCCCACAGCGGGAAAAAGAGTGGCCCACACGTTGCAATACTGAGGGCCGGCCACCTTTGGCCGGCACGCTTCCCACAGAGGGAAAAAGAGTGGCCCACACGTTGCAATACTGAGGGCCGGCCACCGTTGGCCGGCACGCTTCCCAGAGACAGAGAGAGAAGTAAAAAAACCTGGAAATGTGGGCGCAAGCCCCTCAGACGTGTCTTCTTCACGTCTGCTAGTGAACTGTGGGCCCAAACCCCACTGCCCAGGGGGGCCGGCCACCGTTGGCCGGCCCCACGGCCACGCCACAGAACCCACATGGGGAAGGGCGTGTCTTCTTCACGTCTGCTAGTGAACTGTGGGCCCAAACCCCACTGCCCAGGGGGGCCGGCCACCGTTGGCCGGCCCCACGCCCACGCCACAGAACCCACATGGGGAAGGGCGTGTCTTCTTCACGTCTGCTAGTGAACTGTGGGCCCAAGCCCCACTGCCCAGGGGTGCCGGCCACCGTTGGCCGGCCCCATGCCACCTCCTAACCTCCCAAGGGGAAGGGCGTGTCTTCTTCACGTCTGCTAGTGAACTGTGGCCCCAAGCCCCAATGCCCAGGGGGGCCGGCCACCGTTGGCCGGCCCCACGCCCACACCACAGAACCCACATGGGGAAGGGCGTGTCTTCTTCACGTCTGCTAGTGAACTGTGGGCCCAAGCCCCACTGCCCAGGGGGGCCGGCCACCGTTGGCCGGCCCCACGGCCACGCCACAGAACCCACATGGGGAAGGGCGTGTCTTCTTCACGTCTGCTAGTGAACTGTGGCCCCAAGCCCCACTGACCAGGGGGGCCGGCCACCGTTGGCCGGCCCCACACCACCTCCTCACCCCCCAAGGGGAAGGGCGTGTCTTCTTCACGTCTGCTAGTGAAATGTGGGCCAAAGCCCCACTGACTAATGTGTCAACCAGACCATAGCAACACAGTCTGTAGCCGCCACAAAGGCACACTCCATGACAGCAAACCGTCAGCGGCCCTGGCCGCGCCCTTCCCGGGTGGACACAAGCTAGCTGACATTCCACAGGGAAGTTGTGGACATCATCACATCAATAATGATTGTACTAATAACCACAGTAAGATCTTAATTGTTATTACCCGGCCCATCTTCCCGGAGGGACTCTGAGCAGCTTCCATGGGGCGTGGCCGTCAGCAGTACAATGTGCACAATTAAACCCCAAAATTTTATATTTCTTAAAGGAAATGTTGCATCAATAACACATAAAATAAAAAAGCTGTCACAGCATTACCTGCTTAAAAAACAGAGGTGTAAAAACACGGCTCTGTGGCCGAGGGCTGAATAATTCCACATAGATGAGGTAGTTTGAGAGTTAAAAATCAATAAAGTGCGAAATACTCTTGGCCTGGAAACCAATTCTTCATCTGCCAGCGATCCACCCCATAGTCCTCGAAGGCTTTTCGGAACTGGAATGTTTTACGGCTCTGATGTAAGGTTAATGTTTCTATGGCATTGAACTAGAGGGAAGACTTGTGTGTGTGTCTGGTGTTATTAAAGGTAAATGACCAAAGCTGGGTTGAGAAGGAAGCCAAAGGGAACCACAGAGATGTATAACTGTCAACAGCATGGATTGGATGTGGAGGGTTTGACAGACCTTTAATTTATTCTTGCAACATCTCACTGTAGGTGTGGACTGTGGTCTGCAAGTTAGTAGAGGTTTTGCAGAGCTGTCCACACTAGACAAAAAAAGAAAAGAGACTTCATGCAAACATTGGAGGACCGCATACTGGCATTGTCATCGCAATGCCGTAGTCCAGAAACCTGCGGATGTGAGAGCTTGACCGTTAGGAAGGCAGAGCGTGGGAAAAAACGGCACTTTTGAAAAGAATTCCTTTTTCAAAAACAAGACAGTGCCTGGGAGTGTTAGAAGATCCAACTGGTCCATCCTCCATGTTTTATTGCCCGTCCGATTCAAGGAGGTAGTGATATTACAGGCATAGCATCAGGATGGCATGGACTTGAAGGAAATGACGCCGTTGATGTCCAACAGGAATTTCTTTTCTGAATCTGTCCGAGAGTTCTCCATAGTTCGTTGAAGACTACAAGTCTTATTTCTGAGTGTAAGACTTTCTGCGGTGTGATTCCACCCTCTTCTATCGTCCTACCAACAAACAGAACCTGCGCCCAAGGGTCACTAGCAGCCGCAAAGGCACACGCCCTGACAGGCAAAGGGCACCGTCCTCGGGCGCGGACAGAGGGCGAGGGGACCCTAAGGCGTCTGTCCCTCGGCAACAGCGTCGACAACCGCCTCTCAAGGTGATGGGACAGTGGAAGAAGAAAATTTTGAAAATTGGTGGACAAGGCCGAGGTGTCCCGCTTTCAGCGGTGCGGTGATTCCACCCTCTTCTATCATCGCTGCCAACAAGGCAGCAAAAAACACTTCCGTAGCCAGAGGACCTGCACCCAGAGATCACTAGCAGCCGCAAAGGCACACGCCCTGACGGGCAAACGCCACCGTCCGCGTGCGCGGCAAGATTGCGGGGGGAACAAAAGGCGGCCGTCCCGCGGCCACAGCGTCGAGTACACTGCCTTTAAAGGCGATGGGAAAGTGGAAGAAGAAAATTTCAAAAAGAGGTGGACAAGGCCGAGGTGTCCTGCTTTCTGCGGTGCGGTGATTCCACCCTCTTCTATCTTCGCTGCCAACAAGGCAGCAAAAAACACTTCCGTAGCCAGAGGACCTGCGCCCAGAGATCACTAGCAGCCGCAAAGGCACACGCCCTGACGGGCAAACGCCACCGTCCGCGTGCGCGGCCAGAGGGCAAGAAAAACCAAATGCGGCCGTTCCGCAGTAACAGCGTCAATCACAGCCTTTCAGGGTGATGGGACACAAGGTTTACATTTGGAGTACTTTCTTCAACCTCGAAGGTGTTCCACTGTGTTTGATTCTTCGACCCTCTGAGTTATACCAACAAGCCAGCAAAATGCGGTTCGCACTCGACGGAACCTGCGCCCAGAGGTCACTAGCAGCCGCAAAGGCACACGCCCTGACGGGGAAACGACACCGTCCGCGTGCGCGGCCAGAGGGCAAGAAAAACCAAATGCGGCCGTTCCGCAGTAACAGCGTCAATCACAGCCTTTCAGGGTGATGGGACTCAAGGTTTACATTTGGAGTACTTTCTTCAACATCGAAGGTGTTCCACTGTGTTTGATTCTTCGACCCTCTGAGTTATACCAACAAGCCAGCAAAATGCGGTTCGCACTCGACGGAACCTGCGCCCAGAGGTCACTAGCAGCCGCAAAGGCACATGCCCTGACGAGGAAACGACACCGTCCGCGTGCGCGGCCAGAGTGAAAGGGGGACCAAAGGCGGGAGTCCCGCGGCCACTGCGTCGACCACAACCGCTCAAGCCGATGGGTCAGTGAAAGATGAAACTTTACAGAAGTGCTGGCCAAAGTCGAGGTGTTGTATTAATCCCCGTGGCAAAACACGACCTCAAAGGTTCAGATGGACAGATATCTCAGAAAAATATGACTGTGGCGTATTCCTTCACCTTAAATGAATATCCGAAGTTTCCTCATCAAATATATCACTGCTCTTTCTGAACAGGAACTCTTAGGATCTGGAGAAGACCAAACATTCCTGGCTCATGAGGGAAATAATTTTTGAACCAAAAAGAAAAAAAAGGGGAATTGAATGAAATCCGTAATGAACCCTAAGAGGATGCATATCCTACCAAGGATTTCATGGAGTAATTTATCACACAAAATCCTTCTACCTCTAGAGCGTCAGTATTGCGGGACAGAAAAAATTTTGTGACTTCAGACTACAGAGATGGGCCAAAAGTAACTTTATTTTGTTCAACAGGGACAAATGAAAGCAACTTCACTTCGGTAAACGTAATGTAAATCCAAGCGATATTTCTTGGGACGCCTAGCTTGACAGCACTGTGTGAGAAAACAGTCTGTGAGTCCTCGTGGACAACAACATAACAATGAGCCTACTATGGTTTGCGGCAGAGCAAATATCCAATGGGCTTTAGGCCTGCATTAACTGGGGAATAGCGTCGTCTAGATCCAAGGCAGTCCTGTTCCCCCTCTACTCTGCCGTTGTCAGACCGCACCTGGAATAATATGTCCAACTTTGGGCAACGCAGATAAATGGAGATGCGGGCAAGCTTGAAAGTGTATAGAGGATTCCAAATAAAATGGATAAGGGTCTGTAGATCAAGCAGTATGAGTAGAGGCTTTATTAGCTGATGGGCATCATTGTTTAGCCTGCAGAAGAGAAGGCTGAGAGGAGAAATGTTAGCAATGTACAAATATGTGAGGGGTAGTCATAGGGAGGAGGGAGCAAGCTTATTTTCTGCTGCCCTGAAGACAACAGGACGGAGCAGTGGGTTCCAACAAGTGGAATGGTGATTCCACCGGAACATCAGGAAGAACTTCCTGACTGTGATGGCTGTTCGGGAGTGGAAGTCTCCCCCGGACTGTGTTGGGGGCTCCTTCTTTAGAAGCTTTTAAGCATAGGCTCGATGGCCAACTGTCGGGAATGCTTTGAATGAAACTTCCTGCGTGTCTGTTGGGGGAGAACTCGATGGCCCATGAGTTCTATTCCAACTCTACTTTTCTATGGTTCCATGATTCAATGATTCGGGAAACGGCGCCTTGTGATTGATGAACCCAAAAACAACAGTGGGCAACGGTGAGTGATGATAAAAACGAGAAAGGAAGGAAAAAGAGAGAGGAAAGCATTGTAGGTTAGAGGAGAGAGTTGTTTGACAGTGTCCAAAGGGGCAACCCCACCCCTGGCCACCCACAAAAGTAGCCAAAGTTACTCTGAAGCAGAGCTGATTAAAGGAGAACTATTCCTCTATGAGCCGTCGGTGTCAAAATCCAAATCTGGGAAATTCAAAACGGGAAGGTTGGCCTTCAGGAAAACCAGTTTCTCAACTGTTTGCGGGTCCAGCAAGCTGCGGTGGGGCGTGACTACATCTCCCGCAAGGCTGAAGGCCCTTTCGCTCTGCACGCTCGTGGGAGGACAGCTGAGGAACTGGCGGGCAACGTGTGACAGGTCCGGCCACATGTGTTCGCGTGAAGCCCAATAGGCCAATGGATCACAAGATATTATCTCAGGAGGCTCCTCAAAGTACCTGTTGACCGAGCATTCGGCCGAGTCCACCTTCTGAGCAGAAGCCAGCAAAGAGGATTCTTCAGAGCAGGATAGTATGGCCACCGTCTCCGCAAAAAATACGTTTCCTGGTCGCTGCTGGAGATCCGTATCCCTACGGCAAACCCCTACCGGCTCCCCGGGACTTTCTGTCTCGCCACTAGCGCTAGTGCTGGGGGTTACAGGCATTTCCGGAAGAGGGGCCGCTGTGCCCGTTTCCTCCACCCTGGCAGCAAAGACCTCCCTTACAAGGTTAACTAGTTGGGCCTTCCACACGGTAAAGTCTTTTGGGCAGACGTTGTACTTTAGCCGGGGATCACACAAGGCCGCCAGCATATGGACCTTGCTGGAAAGAAGTGGCTCAAGGCGTTTCCGTACAGCAAAGGACAACCTCCTCACCACCTCCTGGGCCGGCGGTGTCAGCGGTCCAGCCAGGGAGTCCATTGTTCGACCGGCCCCAAGCCTTTCAAGGTGCCTCCTTAGCCTCAAGACCATGGGCACTGCCTGGCTAAGAAGGGCTTTTGAGTCCAAAAGGGTGTCAGTGGCATGTTTGAATGGCTTTAGTATGTCTACTAGCTGGGACATGGTGTCCCACTCTTGCTTATTTGGAACAAGTTTGCTAACTGGCGCAACCAATGTGAGGGAGATGCCGTGTACCGCCTTCTGCTGCTCGACCATGCGTTCAAGCATTTTAAAGGTTGAATTCCACCGAGTTGAGACGTCCTGGAGCAGCTTGTGCTGCGGGAGGCCTTCAAGGCTCTGCCTCTCTCTCAGCTGCCGGGCTGCCTTGATGCTCCTGTGGAAGTAGCCCGCGATCTTTCTACAGCGCTCGATCAGCAGGGCGATGTTTGCGTTGCTGGCTGGCTGCTCTTCCGTGCTCTTTAAACCTTCCTTGACGGTATTGTGAAGCATGTGGGCCATGCAGGACACATTCTGAAACCCGGCACTTTCAACCGCTTTGATCATATTTTTCCCTGCGTCAGTCACCATAAAGCCCCTCCTCATTTCTTCCGGCCTATACTGCATCCACTTCCCCATAATGTTTTCCAGAGAGCTGCAGATGGTCTCTGCCTTGTGATCTCGATCAACTACCTCCAACGCGAGGAGTGCCCAACGATGGGATGTATCCATACTGCCTTCCTTCTCCCACCAATGTGCTGTGAGAGAGAGGTAGGAATGGCCTCCTCCCAAGCTTGACCAAATGTCAGAGGTAAAATGGATGTGTCCTCCCATGGCGCTACGCAACATCTGGGAAATGCGTTCCTTACAGCCCTCGTACAAGCCGGGAATTACTTTTCTGGAAAAGGTGTGACGGGAGGGGATTTTGTATCGGGGGCACAGCCGTTTCATAAGGCGTACGAAGCCTTCTTGTTCAACCAGGCGGAAGGGATGGTGATCAAGGGCAATCATCTCTCCCACAGTTTGGGTTATCTGCTGGGGTGTGAGTAATGTTTCCCCCGTTTTCTTTCTGGGTAATGGAATGGCCCAATCCTCCAAGGTGGACTGTGTCTGCCTTCCACCATCTTCACCAGGAGAACTTTGTGTGCTAATGCTGCCACTGGAAGGGCTTGCAGTTCCCCCTCCTACCGATATGGAGGGATGGTGTCGCTTCAAGTGAGAACTCAACCCCGAGGTCGCAAGATGTCTCAGGTCTCTGCCTCTGCTGATATTTGCCCCACAGTGCCTACAAACAGCCAAGGTAGCACTCTGAGAGTGGACATGGAAATGGTCCCAAATATAAGACCTAGGCCTCCCCACAGCCACTGTGGGAACGCCCACAGAGATAGGAGTCGTGGGCACCCTTTCGTCAGCTTGAGAAAGTTTTTGTTTGGATGGTACAACCTCCTCTACCTCCTCCTCACTGTCAGTAGTGGGTGGAGGGGTGGGGTTATCAATATCCTCACTATCCACCACCTGTAGTTCCAGGACGGCTAAACCTGTATGTTCCATTGATCGTCCTGTGGTCTCAGCTCTATGAGACAACTGGCTCGGTGTGGAGGGCTGTGTACTTTCTGCATGCGAACAGCCGGCTTCTTCATCAAGTCCACCCACTCCCATAGTTCGGCGTTCCAGACAGATGGGACCCACCCTAACTTTTTTGGCCCCCCACAGTGTCCTGGCTGTGCCTTTACCACTATCAGGACTTGCTCCCCCAGACCCGCGTACAGCTGAACGTTTCATGACAGCAGGAGTGTTTTCAGGAGACAGATGGGGGGATGGAAAGGTGTCGTGAAAGTGGTGGAAAATATTTCTTGTTTCTTGATTGGCAACGTGTTATGTTATTAAGGGTATCTTAACTGCCGCAAAACCGTCTATTTATTTTTTAGCTAATTTTATTTTTTTACAAGGGGATACCTGTACTTTCCAGTTCTCACAAGGACTAAAGGGAGGTGCAATTCTTTTTGGCAAAGTTGGCTTTTGATACACAGAAAGCGACCCTTCAACGGACAGACTGCCCTGTTTGAGCAGTGATAGGGCAAAAGTGGGTCCCTTGTTTCCCAAAAAGGAGGATTTTTAGTTCTCTCAAGGACTAATGGGAGGTGCAATTCTTTTTGGCAAAGTTGGCTTTTGATACACAGAAAGCAACCCTTTAACGGACAGACTGCCCTGTTTGAGCAATGAAAGGGCAAAAGTGGGTCCCTTGTTTCCCAAAAAGGAGGTTTTTTAGTTCTGCCAAGGACTAATGGGAGGTGCAATTCTTTTTGGCAAAGTTGGCTTTTGATACACAGAAAGCAACCCTTTAACGGACAGACTGCCCTGTTTGAGCAGTGAAAGGGCAAAAGTGGGTCCCTTGTTTCCCAAAAAGGAGGTTTTTTTAGTTGTCTCAAGGACTAATGGGAGGTGCAATTCTTTTTGGCAAAGTTGGCTTTTGATACACAGAAAGCGACCCTTTAACGGACAGACTGCCCTGTTTGAGCAGTGAAAGGGCAAAAGTGGGTCCCTTGTTTCCCAAAAAGGAGGATTTTTAGTTCTCTCAAGGACTAATGGGAGGTGCAATTCTTTTTGGCAAAGTTGGCTTTTGATACACAGAAAGCGACCCTTTAACGGACAGACTGCCCTGTTTGAGCAGTGAAAGGGCAAAAGTGGGTCCCTTGTTTCCCAAAAAGGAGGATTTTTAGTTCTCTCAAGGACTAATGGGAGGTGCAATTCTTTTTGGCAAAGTTGGCTTTTGATACACAGAAAGCGACCCTTTAACGGACAGACTGCCCTGTTTGAGCAGTGAAAGGGCAAAAGTGGGTCCCTTGTTTCCCAAAAAGGAGGATTTTTAGTTCTCTCAAGGACTAATGGGAGGTGCAATTCTTTTTGGCAAAGTTGGCTTTTGATACACAGAAAGCAACCCTTTAACGGACAGACTGCCCTGTTTGAGCAGTGAAAGGGCAAAAGTGGGTCCCTTGTTTCCCAAAAAGGAGGATTTTTAGTTCTCTCAAGGACTAATGGGAGGTGCAATTCTTTTTGGCAAAGTTGGCTTTTGATACACAGAAAGCAACCCTTTAACGGACAGACTGCCCTGTTTGAGCAGTGAAAGGGCAAAAGTGGGTCCCTTGTTTCCCAAAAAGGAGGATTTTTAGTTCTCTCAAGGACTAATGGGAGGTGCAATTCTTTTTGGCAAAGTTGGCTTTTGATACACAGAAAGCAACCCTTTAACGGACAGACTGCCCTGTTTGAGCAGTGGAAGGGCAAAAGTGGGTCCCTTGTTTCCCAAAAAGGAGGATTTTTAGTTCTCTCAAGGACTAATGGGAGGTGCAATTCTTTTTGGCAAAGTTGGCTTTTGATACACAGAGAGCGACCCTTTAACGGACAGACTGCCCTGTTTGAGCAATGGAAGGGCAAAAGTGGGTCCCTTGTTTCCCAAAAAGGAGGATTTTTAGTTCTCTCAAGGACTAATGGGAGGTGCAATTCTTTTTGGCAAAGTTGGCTTTTGATACACAGAAAGCAACCCTTTAACGGACAGACTGCCCTGTTTGAGCAATGAAAGGGCAAAAGTGGGTCCCTTGTTTCCCAAAAAGGAGGTTTTTTAGTTCTGCCAAGGACTAATGGGAGGTGCAATTCTTTTTGGCAAAGTTGGCTTTTGATACACAGAAAGCAACCCTTTAACGGACAGACTGCCCTGTTTGAGCAGTGAAAGGGCAAAAGTGGGTCCCTTGTTTCCCAAAAAGGAGGATTTTTAGTTCTCTCAAGGAGTAATGGGAGGTGCAATTCTTTTTGGCAAAGTTGGCTTTTGATACACAGAAAGCGACCCTTTAACGGACAGACTGCCCAGTTTGAGCAATGAAAGGGCAAAAGTGGGTCCCTTGTTTCCCAAAAAGGAGGATTTTTAGTTCTCTCTAGGACTAATGGGAGGTGCAATTCTTTTTGGCAAAGTTGGCTTTTGATACACAGAAAGCGACCCTTTAACGGACAGACTGCCCTGTTTGAGCAATGGAAGGGCAAAAGTGGGTCCCTTGTTTCCCAAAAAGGAGGATTTTTAGTTCTCTCAAGGACTAATGGGAGGTGCAATTCTTTTTGGCAAAGTTGGCTTTTTATTCAGAGACCCTGGCACGGAGAAAAACAGCCCTGCATGAGGCAAGGGCCAAATCAACAGGCTCCCTTGTTTCCAAAAACCCTTTAGAAGAAAAAAAGGCGCAGCAGAATAATTGCTGGCCGTGTGGGAAAATTGAAAACGCCAATCTCGTGAGGAAAAAAACACCCACAGGCCCTTTGCAAAAAATTATAAAAGCAACACCCAACACCCAACAGTTTACCCACACCTCCCAAACTCACCCACCCAAACTTTTCTCCCGGTCTTCTGTAGCCTAGCTCAGCTCTAGAAAACAGCCAAGGAGGCTGTGACGCAGCAAAGTTTCCTGCCTGCCTGCCTGCCTGCCCAAACTCCCTTCCACCCTCTTCAGAATCCCGGTGCGAATGAGGCACGAGGCTGAGTGCAGGCTCTTTTCATTCAGTACGTCCTACCAGCCCCTCCCCCTGGTTTAACGTGCTCTCTGATTGGCCACAAGGTGCCAACAACACGCTAGGTTGCCCCAGTGCCATTAAACAAGTTTGGGTGATTTGCAAAAGCATTTTTTAAAAACGAAAAAAAAGGCGCCATAACGGAAAACGGCCAATCGCGGTTCGAAACCGCGATATCCAGACGTGTGGACAAACAAGGTTCAATATTGCTTCAAAACAAACGAAAATAACAAATTAATAACGGGTAACGGGGAAAACGAATTATTTGAGCAAGCCTATTAAACATAGTGGGCAGACACATCATTGGCCAGTAGTTTACTGGTGCTGCTCCTTTTGCTGGATCCTTTTGTAACAGATATGTTCTCCCAGTTTTTAACCATTCACTGATACTTCCTTTTTGCAGCATCTCATTGAATTGTTGGGCCATTTTTTTCATGTAAACTTATCAGATATTTGAGCCAAAATCCATAAAGTTGATCACTACCAGGCGATGTCCAGTTCTTGACTTTTTGCACATGTTTGCTGATCATTTCAGTTTTTATTTCCATCTGTTCCATTTTGTTCTGTGAGAATTTTCCTTCAAACTCCTTTATCCACATAGCGTTATTCTTGTAGTTCTTATTATTTTCCCAAAGTTCTTTCCAGAACTTAGTTGTTGCAGTTTTCTCAGGCTTTATAGTTACTGTGTCTGTTGTTTGGTTCAGACTCTGGTAGAACTGTCTTTGGTCTGATTGAAACAGTTGGTTTTGTCTGTACTGGATGTTTCTGGCTTCATATCTTTCAGTTTTTCTGGCTGTAGCTATAATTTGTTCTTTTGCGATTTCCAAAGTTTCTTCAATGTTTCTGGTGTTCAGCTGGTACTTTCTGATCAGGTATTGCTTGATTTTGTCATTCTTCAGTTTCTTCTCTCTTTCAGGTTACTTGCATCTTATCTTAGATTTTTGATTTTCAACTCCAACCTGACCTTCCATTTTGGTTTTCTAGTCGATTTTCTTTGAGGCTGCATTGATTGTAGGAGCCCAAGCTCTTGTGTTACTATCACTGCTGTACTATAGGCAAACTAATTTGTTTGTTCAGTTGATGTTATTTGGATAGTAGAAAGTAATGTATTCACATCCTTGAGAGGCTCCAGGTGTCTCTTAGGCACTGTTTTTAGAGTTGGAAGTCGCTTTCTTATTGCATTTGCTGCAGCATGGGCCATGATTTTATCCTTGAGCTCTTGTTTTCTTGCTGTCAACGTTCCTGGTGGTTCAACAAATGCTTCAAGTGCTGGTTCTTCAAATTCTTGCAAAAGCTCCACACTTTCTTCTGGTTCAGTCTGTTCCACCATTCCAAGTGTTGCTGGAGTCTGTGCTGCTGTCTGTGCTGTGACCTGATGGTAATTTGCTTTTCAGATTTTCTGAATTTCTTCGAGTTCAACTTCATTGAACATTATGTTTCTGATTATGAATCTTCATTAATCAGCCAGTCAGAGTTCTGTTATCTGTTAGTCAGGGTACTCTTGTTTCCACAGTTGATGCATCCTTTTTTGGTAGTCACACTTCTGAGGTTCTGATTTCCAATAGCATTTCATAACTGTGTGGTTTTCTGGCATTGTATATTTCTGCAACTTCTCTGACTGTTCATTTGTATTTTGATTCCGTAGCCCACTTGTCGATGGATGTCCAGAATCGGCAGCATCCACCATGGTCCTTTTTATCCTGGGTGATGTTCGAGCCAGTATAGACTTCGTTTTGGTTTGTTTCTCCATAGTGCTAATGGGTTGGGTGCTCTTAGTTCCACTTCTCAACTGAGACCATTCTGGCTTGGTTGGACCTGCCAATAATTGCACTACTGCCAGCCCAACTCTCAGCATCTTTGGAACAGTTAAGTCCTCCCAACGACAAGGTGGCACCAATGGGGGTATTATTATTATTATTATTATTATTATTATTATTATTATTATTATTTTCATTTAGGAAACAACAAACATTATTACTATTATTATGTTTGTTGTTTCTTAAATAAAAAACAAACAAGAGCAAATGGTCTGCTGAGGCATGGGTAACCTTTGGCCCTCTAGGTGTTTTGGACTTCAATTCCCACGTTTCCTAACAGCTGATAAGCTGGCTGGGATTTCTGTGAATTGAAGTCCAAAACATCCGGAGGGCCAAGGTTTGCCCATGTCTGATCTATATAAAGCATTTTAGGAAGATCTATAATGCTACTTTGAGACATTTTATTATCCAACAACAAAAAAGCAAATCCCACCTTCCCAAGCCAAAGTTTCTTCTTTCTGTATTGAAATTTGTATGCATTTGCCAAAGTTATGCAAAACTGATTGTGCACATTTCCTTATTAATTAGAGCACAGGTTCTTCAACCTTTTTGGTTTCACAACCACTTTGCCAATCAGGTGAAAACTACAGATCCCATCTCATAATGCAGAGGCAGATAGTTTTGTGGCACTCAACATCAGTATGTTTTTAAATTAAATTTTAGGATTATTCAAAATTGCATTTTACAATTTCTGAACAGTTAATATCTGGTAACCTAACATTGTGCAACATCTGTTTAAATTGTTTTTTGAGATCTGCAACAACTGTAATGTGATAAGAAATGACTAATACAACATACAATCATAAATGAAGGATAAATAGATTTATGTTAGAAGTCAGAGAAAATAAAGATAACTTGATTTCTTTTCAATTCTGAAATATTTACATGGATTCCCAAGGGGTTTGTGGATCCCAGGTTAAGAACCCCTGCATTAGAGTATACTTGCACATGTGTAAAATTTGAAGGCAAAGTGGATGTTTCTGGTCATAGTAAGCATCAGGAGGTTTGAAAGGATAAATTTTGTTGTAAAATTTTAGTTCAAAGGATTTGTTTCTTCCCTAGTACGCACTGTCCAAAGCCCTTCAGATATTTTGGCTCTTGATATACAATAAGCCACGCACCCTTCTTTCCATCACTGGAAGTAAAAATATAACAAGAATGAACTAAATTGCTAACAACTGACTGGCCATTCACAACACCTCAAATTATCTGTATCAGTCTGCCTTAGGCAAAGACAGACCTGTAGCTCTAGATCACAGATATTAGTGAGAAAAGCTGTTCTTCCCCTGGAACCTATGACTATCTCCAGTCACTACACACTCTCATACGCACACACATTTGCTGCCATATTAGTTGTTTGTGGTAGCAAAACAGGCATATCTCTCTACTCTTCACCATTGGTAGCTGAATAACCTAGCCTTCAAGATGGAAACATATAAACTCATCATTTTTAATATTATATCTAACACAAAAGAAAAAGAAGATAATGGAATTAATAATATGCTTCTTCAGAAACAGAATTTGAAACACAAATGCAGACACCCAATGAATAACCTAGTATCTTAATAAATCTCATTCTGTGAAGAAAGCCGCTTATTTTACAAGGCTGATGATCTCCATAAATATGGTTAGGCTACCCAACAGGCTCATAAATTGTGTAGAGTCTGTAGAGTCTCAGTCACAAAACCCCCAAGGACCTTGCACAAATATTCACAGGCTCCAAGAATTGTAAATCACCACTTTCCTGGAACTACACAAGAGGCAGCCAGGAAGAAAAAGCCATTTTAGTTAATTATTTATTTATTTGAGGAAGTCTTTTTCTTCAGAGTTTAGCAGCTCAGGCAAAGTATCTCAGGGGGAACGAGAAATATAAGGGTCAAATCCATTAGCTCTTAGATAGCATTAAAATAAATAACATAGAACTGGCTCAGGGGTTCATTTTCTTAACTTTGAAGACAGAATTAATCTGGAGGCACCACTGTTCAGAACAGAACTGGAGCCTCCTAGGTTTATTGGATGTTCTCTAATCCATTTTTCAATGAATTCCCTTAGCCATAGTTATACAATATATTTATAGGAATATATTTGTGCAACCATTCATTTGTCTCCACTCAAGATGACTCTAAATTAGAAGTAGATAAATCTGTTAGATTTCCCAGATTAGGATTTTAGACATTCTAATTTTAAAAAAACTATGTTTTTTTCTCCACAGCTCTCATTATGCTGATAAATATTTGCTGTGTAATAGCTTTTAGAGATATACCATCATTTTAGCCATACTGTGGAAGAACTAATTATATTTTCCTACATGTTTAGTTAAATTTGTTTTTTTCACATGGACATAGGAACTGTATAATGGACATCATAATAACTATATTTATACCCCACCCCATCTCCCCGAGGGGACTCAGAGTAGATTACATATGGAGGAGAAACAAAGTGGCATCCGTTCTCTCTCCTTTTAGCTTCCACATATTCCTACTTTCTGTGTAAGAGTGTAAAGTGTAGACAAGTAAATGTCTATCTTCATCTTCTGTGTGAAGAGGCTGTATGGAATTGGTGGCAAGGACAAAACATGTGATCCCAGACTTCCTCCTCATGATGTACTTGCAAGTGATGTGTAAGAAAAGACTTATGGAATTTATGGAATCTGAATAAAGGTGTGTGATGAGAGGCCATATACAACCAATTTTTCAAACAGAATTTAAATATAATGTGTACCTGTGCAACACATGATGCTGCATTGGAAGGTATACTTTTGATGGTCTCTATGAAGACAATGCATGTGGTGCTATGCGCCATATCTCTGGATATGATGGTAAGTGCAATCCTACCTCCTCATGAACCTTCTTTGGATCTTCACATTGCAGGACTTGAAACAACAAAATAAATAGCAATTGGATTGGGCAATTTCTTATATTTGTCTTTTAGGAAGAAGGGCCAGTGGAGGCAAGGCAGATCAGATCTCTTTCACATACATACAAATTCATAGAACAGGGAGAAAGGTAGGCTGCATAGTAGATGTTTTGGCTGAAGGCTGGATGTGAAGGATTTGTCAAGCCATTTTACCACTATTTGTGGCAATTTAGGGTGGTATTGGTTCAAATGTGATTAATGCCTTGCATCAGGTCAGGGGCTCTGCAGCCCTCAAAAAGGCTATGGTAAGACCTCTTCTAAAGAAACCTTCCCAGGATCCCTCTATCCTTGACAACTACAGGCCAGTATCCAATCTTCCATTTCTGGGCAAGGTACTGAAATGTGTGGTGGCTTCTCAACCAAGGATTCCTGGATACAGCAGATTACATAGATCCATTTTATCTGACTTCACGCCTGGACAGAGACAGCTTTGGTCATTTTGGTTGATAACCTATGGAGAGTACTGGACAGGGGGAATGTGTCCTTTTGGTTCTCCTGGACCTCTCAGCAGTTTTTGATACCATCAACCATGGTATCCTTCTGAGTCATCATTCTGGGACAGGGCTTGAAGGTAATGTTCTTTGGTGGTTCCATTCCTTCCTGGAGGAACAGTCTTAGAAGGTAGCACTGGAGGACTCCTGTTCGACTCCGTGACCACAGGCCTGTGGGGTCGCTCAGGACTCTATTTTGTCCCCTATGTTGTTCAACATATGCATGAAACTGCTAGGAGAAGTTATTCAGAGTTTTGGGTATGGTGCCATTTATACACTGATGACACCCAACTCATTTACTCCTTTCCACCTAATTCAAAAAAAGCTGTTCCTGAGCTAAACTAGTGCCTGGCAACTGTAATGGTCTGGATGAGAGGAAACAAATTGAAGCTTAATCAAGACAAGACAGAGGTACTCCTGGTCAGTCAAATGACAGATTTGGGAATAAGGATTCAATCTGTGCTGGATGGGGTTACACCCTCTCTGAAAATGCAGGTTCTGTAATGTTCTCTACATGTGGCTGCTTTTGAAAAGTGTTCAGAAATTTCAGTCAGTTCAAAAATTAGCAGCCATACTGCTAACTGGGGCTAGCTATAGAAGCATATATCTCTGCTGTTACAACAGCTCCAATGGTTGCCAACACATTCAAAGAACTGGTTTTGACCAACAAAGCCCTATATGGCTCTGGTCAAGGTTATCTGAATGACCCTCTTTCTGTAAACCTGACAGACATCTGACAAATTCACATGAGAGCGCTTTTTCTCTGTCTCATCACCTGCTCAAACAAGTTTGGTGGGAAAATGGGAAATGGCCTTTCTGGTGGCTGCTCCTAGGCTGTGGAACTCCCTCCAAAGAGAAACCAAAATACCCCCATTTCAGCTTACCTTCTAAAAATAGGCAACAACCTTTCTCTGCCAGTATGTGTATCATGCCTGCCACCTGCCTTCAGAATTTGCATGATTGTGGATTAAAACCCAGCTCTCTGGGTGCATCCAGACAGCACCTACAGTGCATGCCCTCTTGCGTTTTCCCCTAGGGTGTCCAAACAATGCCTCAGGGAAAAACTAATGCTTTTGACACAAAGCAGGAAAACCCTGCTTTGTGCTGAATTAATTTGATAGAGGAAAGACCCCTGGCCATTGACATATGGGGTCCCACAAGATTCCATTCTATCTGCCATGCTTTTAATATCTACATGAAACCACTGGGTGAGGTCATCCTGAGTTTTGGAGTTTGGTACCATCTGTATGTAGAAGACATTCAACTCTATTATTCTTTTCCACCAAATTCCAAGGAAGCCCCCTGGATGCCTGGCAGCTGTGATGGACTGGGTGAGGACTAAGAAGCTGAGGCTTAATCCAGACAAGACAGAGGTCTTCCTGGTCAGTTGCAAGGCTGATCAGGGTATAGCGTGGCAACCTGCGCTCGACGGGGTTACACTCCCCCTGAGGACAGAAGTCCGCAGCTTGATGCTCAGGTGTCGACAGTGGTGAGGAGGGCCTTTGTGCAGTTATAGCTATAAAGTGCAGGTTATGACCTATAAAGCCCTGAACGGTTTGGGTCCTACCTATCTTTAGGACTGCATCTCAAGCACAATTGGTGGGGACGAGGGAGAGGGCCCTCTCAACTTTGGAACACCTCCCCCCCAGGGGAGATTAGGCAAGCCTCCACACTCTCCTTTTTTGCAGGGACTTGAAAACCTGGATGTTTCAGCTAGCATTTGAGAATGTGTAGTCCCTAGTTATAAATGCCCATCCCTAGGTTGCCTGATAATATTTTGTTCTCTGCACTTCACCCAATAGCCTGGCCCTATGGTACGCTGTTTGCATTATCCCAGACCCAGTCCTTTTATAGCTTGGTCACACCCATTGTATTACTGGCTATTGGTTTTGTTGAGTATTGTTTCTAATTGAGTTTCTCCACTGTTGTTTTATATTCTTAGAGTACAAAGTCCAACAAATTCCTCACTTGCCTTGCAGATAATTTTATGGTCCAGAAGGTAGAAGAGGCAACAAGGGGATCAGCAACTCTTGATCTAATCTTAACAAATGTGGAAGACCTGATCAATACAGTTGAAGTGGTTGGATCCTTAGGGGCAAGTGACCATGTGCTCCTGCAGTTTGCAATACAAAGGAATGCTGAAACTAAGACAAGTCAAACACGCATTCTGGACTTTAAGAGAGCTGACTTCCAAAAAATGAAGCAATTACTGAGCGGCATTCCATGGACGCCGATATTAAAAAACAAGGGAGTTAAGGATGGATGGGAGTTTTTCAAAAGTGAAATACTCAAGGCGCAAATGCAAACAGTGCCAACAAAGAAGAAAAATAAGACAAGTGCAAAGAAGCCAGAATGGATGTCCAAAGAACTTCTAACTGAGCTAAAGCTCAAAAGTGACATGCACAAGAAGTGGAAAAGGGGAGAAATCACCAAAGAAGAATTCAAACGTATAGCCAACTCCTGTAGGGAAAAGGTTCGCAAGGCTAAAGCGCAAAATGAGCTCAGGCTTGCCAGGGACATAAAAAACAACAAAAAAGGTTTTTTTGCTTATGTTGGTAGAAAAAGGAAGAAAAAGGAGGCGATAGGGCCACTGCAAGGAGTAGATGGGGTGATGGTGACAGGGGATAGGGAAAAGGCAGAACTGCTTAATGCCTTCTTTGCCTCGGTCTTCTCACAAAAAGAAAGCCATCTTCAACCTCAGCAACATGGAATGGACGAAGGATTGGGGGAAATCCAACCCCAAATAGGGAAACAAGTTGTCCAGGAACACCTGGCCACTCTAAACGAATTCAAGTCCCCAGGGCCAGATCAGCTACATCCAAGAGTATTGAAGGAACTAGCGGAAGTTATTTCAGAACCACTGGCAATCATCTTCGAGAGTTCTTGGAGAACAGGAGAAGTCCCAGCAGATTGGAGGAGGGCGAATGTGGTCCCTATCTTCAAGAAGGGAAAAAAGAACGACCCAAACAATTACCGTCCGGTCAGCCTCACATCAATACCAGGCAAGATTCTGGAAAAGATCATTAAGGAAGTGGTCTGCAAACACTTAGAAACAAATGCGGTCATTGCTAATAGTCAACACGGATTTACCAAAAACAAGTCATGCCAGACTAATCTGATCTCTTTTTTCGATAGAGTTACGAGTTGGGTCGATACAGGGAATGCCGTGGATGTAGCATATCTAGATTTCAGTAAGGCCTTCGACAAAGTCCCCCACGACCTTCTGGCAAACAAACTAGTAAAATGTGGGCTAGACAAAACTACGGTTAGGTGGATCTGTAATTGGCTAAGCGAACGAACCCAAAGGGTGCTCACCAATGCGTCGTCTTCATCATGGAAAGAAGTGACAAGTGGAGTGCCGCAGGGCTCCGTCCTGGGCCCGGTTCTGTTCAACATCTTTATTAACGACTTAGACGAAGGGTTAGAAGGCACGATCATCAAGTTTGCAGATGACACCAAACTTGGAGGGATAGCTAACACTCCAGAGGACAGGAGTAGAATTCAAAACGATCTTGACAGACTAGAGAGATGGGCCGAAACTAACAAAATGAAGTTCAACAAGGACAAATGCAAGATACTTCACTTCGGCAGAAAAAATGGAAATCAAAGATACAGAATGGGGGACGCCTGGCTTGACAGCAGTGTGTGCGAAAAAGATCTTGGAGTCCTCGTGGACAACAAGTTAAACATGAGCCTACAATGTGATGCGGCAGCTAAAAAAGCCAATGGGATTTTGGCCTGCATCAATAGGGGAATAACGTCTAGATCCAGGGAAGTCATGCTCCCCCTCTATTCTGCCTTGGTCAGACCACACCTGGAATACTGTGTCCAGTTTTGGGCACCGCAGATGAAGGGAGATGCGGACAAGCTGGAAAGCGTCCAGAGGAGGGCAACTAAAATGATTAAGGGTCTGGAGAACAAGCCCTATGAGGAGAGGCTTAAAGAGCTGGGCATGTTTAGCCTGCAGAAGAGAAGGCTGAGAGGAGACATGATAGCCATGTACAAATATGTGAGGGGAAGTCATAGGGAGGAGGGAGCAAGCTTGTTTTCTGCTGCCCTGCAGACTAGGACACGGAACAATGGCTTCAAACTACAGGAAAGGAGATTCCACCTGAACATCAGGAAGAACTTCCTCACTGTGAGGGCTGTTCGGCAGTGGAACTCTCTCCCCCAGGCCGCGGTGGAGGCTCCTTCTTTGGAGGCTTTTAAGCAGAGGCTGGATGGCCATCTGTCGGGGGTGCTTTGAATGTGATTTCCTGCTTCTTAGCGGGGGGTTGGACTAGATGGCCCTTGAGGTCTCTTCCAACTCTACTATTCTATGATTCTATGATTCTATGATTATGTTTTATTTAATTCTTTTATCTGGATTGTTATATTTTACTATGCTCTTATTTTAATTGGTTGTGTTTTGTATTATTGTTTTGTATTTATGTCTTGTGGGCAATTTGTCCCATATGTAAGCTGCCCCGAGTTCCTTCAGAGAGATGGTGGTGATGTAGAAGAATAAAGTTGTTATTATATATTTGTTGTTGTTGTTGTTATTATTATTATTATTAAAGACATGGGTTGAACTAATGAAATGGGGGCTGGAGAGAAATGTGAGGATCTGTGAAAAAGTAGGACACATCTAAGCATATACATATCCAAATACAAGTATTTCAAAATTCCCCTCCCCCGAAAAAATCCAAAATCCAAAATTCTTCTGGTTGCAAGTATTTTAGGCAAGGGGTACTTTATCTGTACTATTACAAATTATTCCACTAGCTATGCACAACAATCAGATTTCAACATAAAATTCTCAGTGTACAATTTAAACTTTCAGGATTAATGAAAAGAAACAATGGTGATCATGAGAGTTATAAAGCAGGGCAGCACATCTTATTTCAGTCTGTTTAAGCTCTCATTCTTTGGGGGGTTTGAACACAGCTTTCAGTTTGTCCCCTTTGCATTGGAAAAGAAAAAAAAGATCTACAGGCATGAAAACAGACACTAGCTGCCACATGGTGATACAGGATTAGAGAACCAGATGAGTTCAAAGCTTGGCATCTGAAGTGTGCCACTAAAGCATATCTCGTCAGGCAAGTCAATATGACTAGAAATGAAAATCTTCAAATAAAAATCTAAAATATTAGTAGTTCATATGTGGGTGGTAAGGTTTTTTATTATTGTTTTATATTTTGGCACCTGTTTGCTTCCTGATGGGCTCCAAATGAAACCCTGGGCTGTTTTTCTCTAATCCATTTTGGAGCTGACAGAGGTGTGAGTTGTGAGCTGCAGCTTGCCTGCTGTGCTGAAAGATGACAAAGCTCAATAAAAACAATTATTTCAAAGCCTCCATCTCATCTATTATTAAAACTGTGAAAAGAGTTTTAATTTCCTCTGCAATTATATTCCAGAATATTATACTTGAGAAGAAAAACTAAAGGGTGCCTGGATCTGAAAGCACACACTAAAATGTGATTCTATTTCTTTAAAAAAATTTGTTGGACATTTATATAATTCAAGACATGGCATAATGTTGTGAAAAAATCCATTGTCTGTTCAAATTAGAGACAGTTTGCTTTGTAAACATAATATAATTATCTAAAATTTTGTCCGTAAAGAATATAAGATTAAAAATTTATGTTTCATAGAATATACAAATAAAACATTGATAGCATCATGCAGGTATTTTGCAAATATGCAATACTGGGCAATGATTTATGTATTTCCTCCCCCAAGACTATTGTGATGAATTTTAATGTTGTGCTCTCTGTAATAAAAGTTAATGTTTTATTCTTTTCACATATCTTTGCTTAACTAGAAATTATAAGCAATCTTTTACTGACCAGTTGCTTTCCTCCTTACAAAATATTTAGATTTTTGCCAATGATTCTGATTCTTTTCAGCTCTCAGATTACTCAAGTTTGAGTATGCTTTTTTTGAACTTCATAGTAAAGAGGCATACCCTTGTGAGAAAAAAATAATTAATGAAAAGCTAAGAAATGAAACTGACATTTAGACCTCTCATAACTTGTCTAAGCTGACTGATACCTCATTACTGAATTTAATTCTTTCATGCTTCACTCAGTTTCTCCAAACATCTGGAATATTCATTTCACAGGAAATTAATGTATCTATAGTTCTGTAAGGGTTATGTATTTTTGCACTTTATACTGCACAGTATTTCACTGGACAATAATTTGAAGTACTAGGGAACAATGAATATGTTGAAAAACATATTTAAACAAGTTTTAAAAGACACAAATATTTATTTCACACAATATATATAGAAATGTTTATCATTTAATGTCTAGAAAACAGTGATACACTTGGCAATGTTTGCAAAATATGCACACCACCTAATGTATGGAATAATACCTAAACCTAAATATTAAGGTCACGTTATCATTTTATTTAATGGACTGCCTTTTATATGATTTTTTGTGAGCAGGATCTTTTTAAACACCACTTAAATGAATGAAGAAAGATGTCAGAATGGACAGTAGATCATGACAATCCACCGTGATGTTGTTGCACCCCAAGGCAGCGTGAGCACTGGAAACCAAACAGACCAATAATCATATAATATCTTTATTAAAACAATTATAAATTCAGGAATGAATAAGTGGAAAGGATGAGTGAGCAATAGTCCTTTATGAGAAGGTATGAATTAGTCCAAAGAGTTGAAGAGAAATGTCCAATATTATTGTCCAAAGTCCAGAAACCGAAACACACTCAAAACTGTTGGAAAGTTCTTGAGCGGGGAAACAACAAGAAAGCAAGAGTGAATAACAAGATCCAAAGTCACTAGGAAGTCTTTGATATCAAGGCAGGAACGAGACGAAGCTAAAACCAATCTTGATTCAGAAACAAGGCAAGGAAGTGAATTTACTCCAGTTTAAATCGGGAGTCGCGGCTCGGCTTGGCTGCCAGGAACAGGAGGCTTGGCTTGGTGAAATCAGGGAACTGGAGTCGGTGAAGTGTTCTCAGGAAATCGCTACGTTGACACCGCAAAGTGTTTGCAGTGCAAGACACTTTTATGGAATTATGATCAGATCCCAACGAAGGGAAACTAAACTCCCCAAAGGTTCCCAAGGGAATCTTCTTATCCACAATCCCCTCGAGATGCCAAGCGGTTACTCCTTCTAAGCCCTTGTTTTTCTGAATCTCTGGCGATGCAGAAACTCCCTTCGGTTGAAGGGCACATTCCCTGGGGAACTCTGGACATCTGGTTCTACCACGAAAGTAATATTTTCAGTATCTCTCCCAATTAAGGAAGCATCGGAGCTATCAACAGCTTGGCTCTGTAATTGGAAGGAGCTCTGCGAACTAGGTAAAAAGTCAGAATAAGCTTCATCCTGGTCAAAGTTCATTTCTGAATCAGGTTCAGAACCCAAAGGTGGCTGGGGTATGACAGATGTGAGGGTATTGAAGGAAGAATTTGATTCAATTTGCCTGCCAATGAACAGTTACACATTGGACAGTTTGATGTTCTCAATGCTTGCATACAAAGGCAGAAACAACAGCAGTGGGAGTGAAGTCTCAAATTTCTTGAATGCCTGACATTTTGGAAGGTGGAGGTCCTCTTACTTTTTGGGAGGTGGATGTCCCAAGGCACTATGGGAAAGGTTGCTTGGAATATTGGCTGTTGTATAACATAACCAAGTTACTCTACCCTTGATTCCGAAGGCGCCCTTAAAGCCACAAAACATAATATACAGTATGTCCCCCATATTTTCTGGTGTTACATTCTCAGACTTCATGTGAATATATGAAAAAAATGGATAATAGTGAACCTTATTGAAATTAAGGATTTGGAACACAGGAATACCATAGAGCCATACCAAAGAACCTTGAAAATACCTGGAAATGACATTTTTGTTGGCCATGGATAAATGAAACTGATGCTTCTGATGCTACTGATTCCACAGATACAGGGGTTGTACTGTAGAAAGAATAAAAAAAATTAAAACATTAGATAGTTCAGAGTGCCATGATATTTGATTGTTGTGAACTGTAAGTTTTGGAAAAGAAGTTACTGCAAGGATAGAAAATGGAGAAGCACAATGGTTTTCATTTGTGCTCACTGCACATTTACTGCAAGAGTTTAATGGGATTATACTTAGAGTAAGGAGGTGTGAAAAATGGAGAAACAAACATCAATAATTTAAGATATGCAAATGTTGTATTACTAGAAGGAAGTAGTGAAAACTTGCAATGACAACCAAGGAAAGTTTTTGAAAAAATGTAAAATCATGGTTAGATTTCCTTAGTAAAAGAAGAAAAAATAATATAGAAAATTTACAAAACTTTAAATTTATTATCAATGTTTAATATTTTCCCATTTTCAGTTGAAATAGAGACTCTAGTGAATAAGTCATAAGAAGACTAAAGGCCTGTATCACCCCCCCCCCCGGGTGCCATTTTGCTAACAAGCACTGCTCTGGCACATTGACGCTTCTCCCATCACATGGGGATGTGTCGCCCAACTGGGGCAGAGATACATTGGAGCCAGCACAACGTGGGAGAATTTCCATGTTTACGGGGAAGCTCCTAGGGTGCTTCCATGCCGGTTGGGAGTGGGGTCTCCACCGAAAGTTGAGGGATGTCGTGTGATGGCTTGCATGCCCACCCATCCCACAACTGGCTGACAAACACTCTAGGACGCTTAAATTGGTAAGTGTGATGAGGTCCTACATGGGCCATAAACAACAAATCAGGCTAGTCATCACTCCACATGACATTCAGGAGCTTGTTAGCAGAAGTCGGGGATGCTCCAGGGTTTCCACAAATGTCTGGAGGAGATTTGCACTTCATGATTGTTATGATCAACTAGATCAGTTCTACTTCAAACTAGTTATTTGTCACCATGGCAGTAGCTACAGAGTTCTGGGGAGCTTATGGTTATCACCAGGCACTTTGCTGACATCCACAAAGGTTCTTGCATGACTTGGGAAAAGAATGGCAACAAACAACAGCACAGAAATAGGGTGACCATCCAGCAGGGCTGAATTAGGTTTGATCCTGTTGGGCGGCCTGGTCCTTCTGCTGCCATAGTTCGAGAGCAAAGTATGTAAACACCTCCACTATGTCAGGGGCTGTTCTAAGACAGACCAGCCCCAGATTTTGATGCCCGTATAGATGGACCCTAAAACTTTGAAGGCCATGTGTCAGAACCCTGCTACTAGAGCCTGTATGTGGCTCTGAGTTTCAGGGTCACTGACATTGATAAGACACCTGCGTCTCAGAACTCGGAGAAGAAACGGCTGCTGGACTTGGCGGGGAATTTACGCGGGGTTTTACTGAGCGGGAAGAGTCTTTTCAAATGAGGGGGAGGATATATAAAGGATGGTTGGCCGGAGTCTCCCATTCTTGGCTTTTCTGATGTTTATGTTTCCTGCAGTAAAGTTTCTGGTGATATCACAGAGAGTCTCGTGTGTTCATTCAGGAGCGGCTGTGGTGAGCTGACACTAAGCCAAGAATATAGACACCATCCCGCTGTAGCGGTGAGGTGTAACATGCAAGTGGAGGATGAAGAGCTCTTGGGCGCAGGAGGAGGAAGGTCGGGAAGGGCCACTCCCGAGCCGGACGCTGAGTTCCACCAGCTGGCGGCCCTGGCGTCATCCACCGCTTATGCCCAGCCAAATGGGGTAACCCAGAGGCGTGGAGTGGTGCGGGGAGACAGCACCGGAGGAGAGGAAGGTTCACCTTCCCCAGGCCCACAAAGGATGGTGTTTCTGGAGGAGAGGATGTCGGCGATGGAGACCACCCTGGCAGTAATGTCGAGGGCGATGGAGCGCCTGGCGTGTTTGGCGGAGCCAGAGAGAGGAAGGGAACTTCGGGCTGGCTCAATGTGGGACGTGAGCGTGGGAAGCAGCCAGGGCTTTGCAGACCTCCCAGCACCGAAGGGAAGGGAAATGCGAAAGGAGCCCGGTGCCCGGCCCAAGACCCAAACAAGCCTGACGCGGGTGGAGGAGAGTGACGACGAAGGGGAAAAGCCTCCGAGGATCCCGGCTACGCTCCCAGCTGAGACCCTAGTGCCCCTGGCGAATGCCGGGCGTGGCACAGGGCAAAGAGAAACAGCAGCGGGGCCCACTGGTCCGCAAGGGGGCTTGCGACGGGCGGAGAATTGGGGATTGCCGCCACAGGGACCCCTACCGAGACGAGAGGGACTAAGGATTGAGTTTGGGGGAGAGTCCTCTGAACTGGATTTTTTCCTTACCACGGTGAGGGGCTATATGGAGGACAATGCTCACACTTTTAGAACGGAATCCAGCCGGATACGGGCCATTGGTGCAGTGTTGAAGAGGGGAGCGGCTAGCTGGTACGTTCAGCTGCACGCGCGGCGCGACCCATGTCTGGGGTCAGTCCGACGCTTCATGGGGGCCCTGGAGACCCATTTCCGAGATCCATTGGAGCAGATCCGGGCGAGGGAGAAGTTGAAGACCGTCTCCCAGGGGCAGAGGTCGGTATCTGAGTATGCGGAGGAGTTCCAATGCCTCGCCGAAAAGGTGCCGGAATGGTCTGCAGTGACAAAGATGGAACTCTTCAAAGAGGGGCTCAGGCGGGAGATCCTCTCCTGGGCGGTGCATCGTGATGAGCCTGACACACTGCGCGGATGGATTCAGCTGGCGGGGCGCGTCGAGACATCGCTGGCCCAGGCGAGGAGGCACCGAGGAGCGCTACAGCAACGGCCGCAGATGAAAGAGGGGAGCCGGAAGGAGGGATCAGCCCCAGCCGGGAGGAGAGCGGAGCCGACAGGGAACGTGAGCGCCAGCAGGAGTGGCTGCTTTGTGTGCGGCCGGTTGGGCCACAGAGCTGCCGAGTGCTGGCAGAGAAAAGGGGAAAGCGGAGGCCAGCCCAAACCAAGAGCCGTGGCAGGAAAACGCGCCGAGGAAGAAACACCGATGAGGCACCATTCGGGGGGGTTGGTAAGTCAGGACAAAGCTATGATAGTGGTCCCCATTCAGCTTGAAAATGGCAGCAAACAAGCAACCTGCAAAGCGTTTGTGGATTGTGGATGTTCCAGGAACATCATTTCCCCTGAATTAGCCGAGGGATTGGGATGCGAAAGAGCGAACCTAGAATCCCCAATAGCATTTTCGCAGTTGGACGGATCCACAGCATCAGGATCGTTAGCTAGATACAGTGCCAAAGATGTAAAGTGTAAGATAGGGAGTTGGGAAGGAAAGGTGTCATTTGTGATATCACAAATAGCCAGCTATAATGTTATACTAGGCATGCCGTGGCTGGGGCAGGCCAACCCGCAAATCAACTGGGAGGATAAGAGCATGATTTTCGGGATGAGTTTGGAAGAAGGGAGCCAGGAAGTTGAGAGGGAGCCGGGGAAAAGGGGGGAGGAAGACTCTATCAGGATAGCAGAACTGGCAGATAAATTACCCCCAGAGTATCGGGATTTTGTGGACGTGTTTGACGAGAAGGAAGCAGACAATTTCCCACCGAAGCGGAGAGTTGAAGTGAAAATAGAGCTAGTCCCAGGAGCAGAGCTTCCCAAGGCAAAGATATACCCGATGTCGGCTAGGGAAAAGGAGGAACTGAGAAAGTACATTGATAAAAACCTAGCGAGGGGTTTCATAGAACCTTCGAACTCCCCTTTAGGGGCACCTGTGTTGTTTAGGCGGAAAAAGGACCAAACGCTGAGGCTCTGCATTGACTACAGGGGCCTGAATGCAATCAGTACTGTAAATAAATACCCTCTACCCTTAGTGAAGGACTTGATCGCCCAGTTATCGGAGGGACAGATATTCACTAAATTGGATTTAATTGAGGCTTACCATAAATTGCAGATCAAACCAGAGGACAGGTGGAAGACGGCCTTCTCCTGCGCCTTCGGATTATTCAACTATTGTGTGCTCCCATTCGGTTTATGCGGGGGAGGGGCTGCGTTCATGCAATTAATCAACGAAGTGTTGCATCCATTATTGTACAAGGGAGTCTTTATTTTTTTAGATGACATATTGATAATGTCTCGGACTAAGGAGCAACACGTAGAACTAGTCAGGGAAGTCCTACAAAAGTTGAGGGAAGCGAAGCTATATGCGAAGCTTGCCAAGTGCGAGTTCAATAAAAACCAGATAGACTTTCTGGGGTATAGGATTTCCTCCCAGGGAGTGGCGATGGACCCTGCGAAGGTGGAAGACGTAAGGGGGTGGGAAGCCCCCAGAACACGGAAGCAGCTGCAATCCTTCCTGGGGTTCGCAAACTTCTATAGAACATTTATCAAGGACTTTGCGCGCCTCACTTTGCCGTTAACGGATTTGTTAAAGACTAAAGGCAGGGGAGAAACAGCCAAAGTGAAGGCCCCAAGGGCCAAACTGACCTGGACAATAGAATGCCAGGAAGCTTTCGAAGCCCTTAAAAAGCGTTTTACTGAGGAGCCTGTCCTACAGCACCCTGATATGTCTAAGGCCTTTGTACTACATTGCGATGCGTCAGACCGGGCATATGGGGCAGTTCTGCTGCAGAAAGACAAGGGGGGGAACCTGAAGCCATGTGGCTATCTGTCGAAAAAGTTTAGCGATACAGAAAAAAACTGGCCGATTTGGGAGAGAGAAGCCTTAGCGATTCTGAAAGCACTAGAGTGCTGGAGACACTTTCTGGAAGGAAGTGGAACACCGTTTGAGGTGTGGACTGATCATAGAAATTTACAGTATCTGAGATCCCCTCGTAAACTATCAGCGAAGCAGATTAGATGGGCCCAATATTTCAGCCGTTTTGATTTCAGACTCAAGTTCTTCCAGGGGAAACACAACATACTCGCTGACGCTCTCTCTCGGATGCCTCAGCACGGGGGAGGAATTCAGGAATCTGAGGGGAGCCTTTTCCTAGATAAGCAATGGGGCCTGGCAGTACTGACTCGAGCACAAGCGGCCAAAGAAAACAAACGTACTGCCATTTCCACGGGGGGAGGAGAAATATGGGAGGAAGAGTTGAAGCGAGCATATGGAATGGACAAATGGTTACAAACGAACAAAGAACAGGGAGAACTGTGTGGGGATTTGGTGTTTATTAATAAGAAATTGTATATTCCTGAATGTTTAAGACAAGAAATGTTAAGGAAATGCCACGATAACAAGGGTGCAGGTCATCTAGGCCCCACCAGGACTATTAAACTGTTGGCCAAACAATGCTGGTGGCCCGGAATGAGGAAAGACGCCAGGGGGTACGTCACGCAGTGTGAATTATGTGCAGAGGGAAAAACACCACCTGGGAAGCCCCAGGGGCTATTGCAGAAGGTGGTGGAGCCCATGAGGCCATGGGAATGCGTGGCAATGGATTTTGTAGGCGAACTACCCCCCAGCAGAGGCCACAGATACATTTGGACAATATTGGACCTATTCTCAAAACAGGCACACTTTGTGGCCCTGCCAAAACTCCCCTCGGCTGAAAAGCTCGCTGACTTGTATGTGAAGCATGTATATCGCCTACATGGGTGTCCTGACAAAATAATTAGCGACCGGGGAGTCCAATTCACTGCAAAATTTTGGGGAAAATTCTTACAGCTGTTAGGAGCGGAAAGGAATCTGAGCTCGGCTTTTCATCCCGCAACCAACGGGGGGGTCGAACGTACCCAACAGACACTGTGCCAATTCTTGAGGATGTACACCAATTATAGACAGGACGATTGGGCGGACCTTCTTCCGTTTGCTGAGATGGCTTTTAACGGGGCCGTACATTCGGCCACAGGTCGTGCCCCATTCGAAATAGTATACGGACAGGAGGTGGCACCTTTCCCCAGGCTACCCGAGTGGAAGGAAGGAGAGGGCCAGACCGACAAGGAATGGCCGGCCAAAATTAAGCAAGGGTGGCAGACCGTGGTGGAGGCATTGCGGGAAACACAAAAGAAGTATAAGCTCTTTGCAGATCGTAGGCGCCGAGAGGGGGACAAATTGGGCGAAGGAGATCTGGTTTGGCTGAGCACAAAAAACCTGAAATTGGGGTTCCCATCTAAGAAATTAGCTCCACGCTATATAGGGCCGTTCAGGGTAGCGAAAAGAATAAACGAAGTGACCTATGAGCTGAGGCTACCCAAGGACCTAGGAAAGGTACACCCGGTATTCCATTGCAGCCTGTTAAAAAAGTATAAAGGAACTCTGGACAGCGGAGAACAATAGTTGTGTTTAATCTTTTCCTTCCAGGACGAAGGGGAGGAGGACGCCATGTCAGAACCCTGCTACTAGAGCCTGTATGTGGCTCTGAGTTTCAGGGTCACTGACATTGATAAGACACCTGCGTCTCAGAACTCGGAGAAGAAACGGCTGCTGGACTTGGCAGGGAATTTACACGGGGTTTTACTGAGCGGGAAGAGTCTTTTCAAATGAGGGGGAGGGTATATAAAGGATGGTTGGCCGGAGTCTCCCATTCTTGGCTTTTCTGATGTTTATGTTTCCTGCAGTAAAGTTTCTGGTGATATCACAGAGAGTCTCGTGTGTTCATTCAGGAGCGGCTGTGGTGAGCTGACAGCCATGTATGAAGGAAATTAATAAGTCACAGAAAAGGAAAGATTCAATATCCAAGTCGAAATCATGTATATGATAATATTTTCAGTTTCCACATATTAATTTGAAAAAAGCAATATTAGGTCACTTGAAATATCATGCTGGATGCAAATTTAAATATATCATGTATTATTAAATTACAAAAGATATTTCTCCTAGCAAATCAGACCTGAATTCTCATAAAAAGTCAAATTCGCTAAAGTGAGGCTGTCTTACTATGGACATATCATCAGATAATATCTTCCACTGGAAAATACATTAATACACATAACATTGAATATAGTAAGAAGAAGAACTGATTTGACCAAGGGGGCCTTAACCCGGAATCTGCTGGATCTGAGCAGGGCTGTTACTAACCATGTTTCTTGTAGAACTGTCATTCATACCATTAGCATAAATGAAAGCTGAGTTAATGGCACAAAGCAACCAAGTACATGACAATAATAATAAAAAGTGGAGTGGTTGACATCTATTGTAAGCTGAATTAAGGCACTGTTGATTGTCTAGATCAGGCATGGGCAAACTTTGGCTCTCCAGGTGTTTTGGACTTTAACTCCCACAATTCCTAAAAGCTGGTAGGCCAAGATTAGAATCCATCACCTGAGCTCCCACATTCTCCACATGAAGGCTGAGTGGTATAAAGGCCAGAGACAAGACTAAGGAAATAAATTTCCCTAATAATTTGAAAATATGATAACATAGTTCAACTACTGAAGTTATTGCCAGGATTTCCAATGTTACAGTGAACCCAGAAACAAGTTCAGGGCTCAGAATCTGAATATTTGAATGTCTTCTGATTTTGTAAAAGAATAAAAATAAAAGCATTCAGTGACACCAATCCACAGCAGCTGAATGCTTTGTGTTGTATTGGCCCAACATGTGGCATTTGACTAGAAGTGGCAGTCTTCAGGGTATTCTGGCAGTGATTATTTGTTTAATAAGGCATTTGTTTAATGATGCAGCATTGGCTGAGACACAAATTGGAGCAATTTAAGGTTCTGATTTGACAGGGAAAAATATCTTCAAAAGACAGTTTCATAGGCATTCTGGCTAGAGATACTTCACTGGACTTCATTATCTATCTTTCCTCATGTTGCCAGGAAACAAGGTTGCAAGTTGCTGCATTGCATGATAAGTTCCTACTTCTGCCTATACCTTTAATCCTTTATTTTCTGTAGTTCACTGTTTATTTCCATCAAGTTCAATGGCTGTTTTTGTTTATATTGTTGCACACTTCCTTTCCCAGAAATAGTCAGAAGTTTTAGGAAAAAAGACTTCTGAATTTCAGTTTTATTTGAAGAGAGGAGAGCACTGGAGGTATTTTTCAAGAAGTTTTACAACACATTTACGAGATAGTAAATGCTTTGGCTGCATACTGTTTGGATCACAGCAATGCACTCTATGTGGCTGGATCTACAGTGCCATATAATGTAGTTTGAATCTGCATTATGTAGTCACTCAGTACAGACTCATATAATGCAGTTCAATGCAGTTAATCTACATTATATAGCACTAGATCCAGTTGTCAATGGGTTCTCAGGTAAGATTGCTTACTGAACCTGCCTCCAGAAAACAAACAGCTTTCTTTTTGTCACAGCTACATTGGCTACTGGTCCTTTTCTGGACATAATTAAAAGTACTGGTCATGACCTATAAAGCCCATAACAGCTTTCTGTGCTATTTGAAGATCTATATGCCTCATTTTGAGCCCATCAGAGCTCTAAGAAATTCAAGACAAAATGAAAACTTTTCAAGAGGAAAATATATTATAAACTAGCAGCCAAAAACTTGTTAGGAAAACAGAATGCAATGAAAAAAAATACTGGGGAGAATTCTTTGGAAAGATCACTATACTTTGTACTAAAAAAAGGGGGAAAAGTGGAAAAAGCCCAGCAGAGGACTTACATGTTTTGGAAAGGGAGTTCTCCTAAGGATCTAAGCATATGTATAAATGCATTTTGGAAAAGGGTTCCTTCAGATAAACTGGGCCCAATCAGATAAGCATAATTAAAATACATTACTATTGATCGAGAAAATTATCACAAGTCATTGTAACTATGAGGGCATATAATTCCCAATATCTACTTTGGTCATAATTATAGCTGGACAGATTATAGATTGAAATGTTCTACAAAGACCCCACATTAAAAGTGTAGCAATTGTCTAACTGTTCTGTAACAAAGGTAAGGATTAACCTGGCCAGATGTGTTATTGCCAGGAAAAGGCACACTTGATTTCAGAATACAGCTATGCAAGTTTCCCTTTAGAATGACTCACACACACATCTTTTTTGCAGATATGAATCTATTGTATTTTTCAGCACAGCATATATTAATCCATTATGCATAAATATCTTATGATTTCTTACTATCAATTATACCAAATCTTGATCTTTGTGCTACAGGATGTAGCCTCAGATTTCATTCTCAATTATTTTTAGAGCTTTAATTAGAAAGAATGAAAATAAATTAGCTTAATACTATTGAACTTATTCAGTAAAATGGTTGCAAAGTAATTGTGAATAAAACAGTTATATATGTATAAAATAAATATATAATGATAATAAATCACAATTTTCCATTTTTTAAAATTAAATACAACCAAAGCATTTTCTGCCACGTTCACTGTAAACGTTCTTGTTGCTAACAGATTTATGTAAATATATAGGTGGCATTCAGAAACATTTTACTATTGCCATTTGCGACCAAACATTGAACTAAGATTCAGGATCCAGAGTTTAAGAAGTGGTGTTCCAGAGCACGAGATCCCTTCACATCTGATTCTTTGTCTCCAATTCCTTAGAATGAATTATGAGAGTAATGGAAGGCATGGTGATGGCCATTTCCACACAGGCCAAAATGCAGCTCAAGTGACACTATAATTGCTGGTTGTAAGCCCCATTGTGGTCACACAATGGTGTCCTATGCTGTCCCAGCAGCAAGGAGCAGTCCGCACTGCCCAGCGGTGCCAACATGGTTTCAGCACAGTTGGCAAGCCTTCCTGCCCTTTATTTCCCTCCCAAAATACACAGAATACCCCTTCATCACTCACTTCTTGGACATCGACCCACCCGCCCACTGCTAACAGTATAACAAGTTGGTCACCTAGTGGGGCTGGGTAGGAATTTTTTTCCTCTTATGTTCTAGGAGGGTTTTCCCCCTACCCTATACTGTGTCCAGTGGCAGATTGGGAGGTGTAGTCATTTAAATAGGGTCAGCGGAATCGATAGGGGAATTGCAACTTTCAGTGTACACCACAAGTCAACCTCAGTTTGAGTGTAGGTCAGAAGCAGAAACCCTCGCCTAGGGTTCAAACAACCCTGGAGAGGGGAAACGATTATGGCCTAGGAATGGGAGACTATGACCTCAATTATCCTTGGGGCAGAACTCTCCACCACGTTCCCCTTTAGGTCATCTAGGTTTAGTTATGCTGGGGACCTGGTATTTCACCCAAAATTCAGTTAAGGGTTAGGTTGGGAAGGACCACCAATATGGGCTTTATGCTTCACCAAATTCATAGGTGACACTTGAGAGTTAGCTTCACATTACAAATTAAAGAGTTAATTAGGTAAAATTTAATAAAGTTGCCCAGTTTTAAACCCAAGCTTGTTGTGTTGGCTCTTTTTTTGGGGGGGGGGGGGTGGATGGCAAATGGCAAGGGAATTTCTGTGTACTTGGGATAAAGAGAAAGGGTGCAGAGAGTTTGGTAGGTAAACAAGTTTATTAATAATTTTATCAACAAAAAATCGCAAAGTGCATGATGAATTCCCTTCAGGAAAATTGAGTGCACTGTTGCTGTGGTCAAAATTTCTTTTTCCAAAGTCAATATTTTCTAGGTGAAAAGAAAAAGCCTAGCTATCTCAATTACATGGTTTGATTTGAAAAAGAACTCACTACTATGACCTGGCTGATAAATGCAAGTTATTAGTAATTGCCAAACCACGAAAACAAATCCCATCCATTTTTATTCTTTTCTTTACAGTTTATGATAAGACTATTCTAAATTTATAGAAAGGGGTTTCTTATTATCATATTAAAATTCTTAGCTCCCAATGTTAGAGAGCTTAAGTTGAGTGTTGATGCAACTCCAATGCAATTTCAGGAAAAAAATGAGACTCCCCTCAGAAACAATTCACACCTGTTTTTATTTTTATTCTTCTGTTTCTGTGTGTCAGAGAAAAAGCACTTCAATAGCTCTTCTAACAACAGTTTGAGTACACTTTCATAACACTGAATTAAAATGATCCAAACCAAAAATTAAATTACCTTTATGAAACTTGTCACAGCCATTTCCCTCATTTTAATGGGGGATATTAATTTTTTATAACTCTAATGCTATAACTTCTAATTTGAGGTGCAGCGCTTGCCATGTCTACTCAGGGGTAAGCAGCATTGAATTCAATAGGCTTTATTTCTGGGTAAATTAGGACATGATTATATATGAAAATGGTACTAAAATATATTATGCCACTGTCAAATGATGGGATGCTACTGTTCTTTTCAAAATTGATTTTAATAGCATAATGCTGCTTTTGGCTTTTTGCAGGATATTATCAAAACCCTTGAACAGGGTTCCATGTTGTTAGAGACAGACACCTCTTATAAACATTTTCAGGTGTCTCCAGCAGAATGCAGTGGTAATTGGATTCAAAGGTCAGTTTTTACAGAGTGTTACATAAACCTGTCATTTGTAATACTTCTCTAGGAGTGGACACCTTTGAATTAGTGATACTTGTGATTGTGTTCATGCTGAAATCTCCCCTACATGTGGACTTATGGTAATACACCTGGGGCCATTATTGTCTTTATCTGTGAAGCAGCAATCCACCTGATATCACACCCTGTCATTCTGATCCAGATGAGATTTGAAGCTTAGTCTCAGAAATAAAAAACAGATGGAACACATTTCCCAATGCCTCACTGTCTGGACAATGGCTCATTATACATGACTTTAAAAATGCCACAAAAACAGATAACTCAACGTCCTTCAGCTTAACACTTTTGCAGATTGGGACACTTTTTGGATCCCAATACATGCACCACATATGTGAGTATTCTCTATGCATGGGTATATAATGACAGACAATGCATTTCTCTGGAGGTCACATTCTAGATTATCATTTTCCCCTCTTAATATATTTGACACATGATTGTTGGGTGTGTATTTATTTCTATATCAGTAACAAGAATTGTTTTTAAATTCATTTTCAGCCCCATACTTAGAAGCAGGTCTTTCTCCAAAATATTGCAATGCTTGATAATAAACTAACAAAAGAAATTTATAAATTAATCACAGTAGAACTTTTTATGTTTTCTCCTCTTATAGATGCAATTTTTGTATCTGCAGAAAGTGGAATGGGATACCCTTATTCTAGACCTAGGGACTTTACTCAGCATCTTATGAAGTGATTTAATCTGTTGGCATTGATATGTCACATAGAGATTTTTTCCCACTTGATGAGTAAAAGGTGAATGGATCACCACCAATGCTAGGACCCAAACTAATAAGTGTTCATGTGATAAGCTCTGCATAGTGCAGAAGGAGTGTACTATGATGGTTAGAGTTGCCCCATTCAAGAATTCACAAAAAGAGTTACATTCAAGATGTAACCATTATCACTCTCCTCAACTGTTAGAACTGAATCTCATTTCTATCCTAAAAATAAAAATATCTTGACAAAAAGATGGTGTTGGCTAGTAGATACAGACAGATTATGTTGGGTAGGAAGGACACACCGTAATACTTCATAACTTCAGTGGATCCTTGGCATGACATAAGGCACAGGTTGGAATGACATAAGGCACAGGCTCAATTCATGAGTTAACCCATTAGCTAATCCATTCTACCTGCCTGAATTATGACAGCGGGGATGATGGGTAGCAGAGTGAAAACCAAAAAATTCACCATCCCGGTCTTCCTCCTTCTCTCCAGACTGTTTCCCCGTGTGGAAAAAACAGCACTGGACAAACTCACTCCAGCAGACGAAGTCCAACTGTTGATTTACTTTATTTACATGATCTATTTACAGACAGAGCAAATTCAGTCCTTTCCTCCATGAGTGCTTGCCGAAAGCACTCATGCATACACACAGCACATTGCTCATCGCTGTTCTCGGCTCGACACAGGAAAATTAACTAACTCCCCTGCATTCCACAGGGATTCCACAGGAACCAGATAGTATGTCCCGGTCAAAACACACTTGACCCCATTGGTCCTGTGATACATCAATCATAGCAGACTCTCATTAACTCCATAATTGCTGAATCCAGATTGATTTTAACATTTCACAATACACAATACCCTGTCAATTCCCCTCTGAAATGTTCAAATCAATTCTCTACATATACTTTAACACTCTACACATTTGATCAATCTTTCTTGAACTTCCACAAGATAATACATGTATACATACAGTCTTTTTCAATCACATGTAAATTGTTTTGATCACAATACATCAACTCTCTTCTTGCATCTTTATTAACACAATCGATGCCAGAACCATAACCTAATACACTGATGCTTCACTTCATTAATCAATAGTTTTCCCAACCTCTGAAAACTTAATTCATTGTGCCACATAGATTAATTTGATGCTGCCAGACTATATTACAACTCACTGCTGGCTTAACCATGGATTTCAAATTTCTCTTAAAATCCAATTTCTTAAAACCAATTCATTACATAATCATACTTTTCATCACAATTATTCACAAAAACGATTTAACTCTCTCTGAACATATATACATATTTCAATTTCCGTTCAGACTAATAAACAGGCACAATGTTTTTGCATCTCTTGCGCTTTGGCAACACCTGTGCCAATTGACAAGTTGGAGACCACTGATCAACTGATTCAATCTCGGTCTCAAGAAGAGATATATCTTCACTTTTTTCTGTCACCTGCTCTTCACTCTCAAGCTTAGGTGATTTTTTCCCTTTACCCCCTCTCTTCTGACTCTTCTGGGGAGTCTGTACTTCCCCATGTTTCACTGGAGTAACCATCTCCTCCTTAATGGTTCGTTGCATATCCTTTTCAAAAACAGAACCCCCTCCACCTGAAGCTTTCTGTACCTCCGCTTCCTTGGTGGAATTGTTCTGAGACAACATCTCTTTGTTCAAATGCAACCTGTCCCAGCCTTCATCCCTCTCAAAGTATGCCCTCTTTGAGAAAATAAGCCTCCCAAGACCACTGTGAAATTTAAGCTTGTCTTGGTAGTAGCCTAAGAATTGCATTCTTCTCCACTTAGGCTCTCCCGTTTTTCTCTGATTGGCTGGAACTTGTACCTGGGCGAATTGACCATAAATTCTCAGGTGTTTTAATTGTGGACATCTTTTATACATTCTCCGAAATGGGATGTCATCCAATTCCTCATCCCATAACCTGTTTAAAATATAATTACTTGTGTGTGAACACTCTGGCCAATTCTTAGTTGAGCTTTTGGAATCTCTAATTAAACACTCATTCATGTGAAGAATTTGCTTCATCCTATTTTGAGCCACGCCTTCTTCATTTGACTTATTTGATTTTACATTTTTAAATCCTATATTCCTTTCACTCAACAGTTTCTTCATCTCTTCATTACACACATTAATTCCTTTGTCAAAAACTATTTGACCTACATGCTGTTCATAGACCCTTTGAACCATGTTTATCCAATTAGACACCTTTACAACAGCTTCCTTCAAATCCTTAAGGAAGTAAATATAACCAAATCTCGTGTGTCTATCTACTAACAGCAAAGTAAATTGAGAACCTCCCTGGCTTTTTACATCAGATTCTGTTACATATAGATGGACCATTTCAAACATTTCCTGGGTCTTAATTCCAGATCTTTTAGGATGCTCTTTTGATTCAATTCCCATCTCTGAACAAACTGCACAGTCTAATAAATTTTCACATTTCTCACACTCAATATCTGTGCATATTTCTAAAGTTTTTCTGAGCACCTCTACACGTGCATGACCCATCGCTCTGTGAAGATGATGGATACACCTGTCATGCATAATCTTCTGTTTCACACAATAGACTTGTGCCCCATCTGGAAAGTTATTTTTGTCAAACATCATATACATTTTGTTTCTTTTTACACCTTTTGCTACTACTCGTCCATCTCTTTGAATATAGCAATAGATTCTGCTAAAAATTACTCTATATCCATTCTCTGTTAAGGTAGCCACACTTAACAAATTAGAACTTAATTCTGGGATGTAGAGTACATTTTCCCAATCCACATTCAAGCAAGGGATGAACACAGTGCCACATTTGTTGAACTTCCTCTCAGTTCCATCAGCCAAAGTCACTGCTGTTCCAGACACATCCCTTCTGGTTTTCAAAAGTTTAAGATTTGTAACAACATGGTGTGTACAACCTGAGTCCAAATACCATTTGTTCTTTTCAGTGATCCTTCCATTCACCGCAGCCATAAACACTTGGGGCTTAGTTGTTGTTGACAAATTCCTTGCCCCTCTGTTCCCACAAGAACTTCTAGCCTTGTTGTTTGGGCAACTCCTGGCAAAATGCCTGTTGCAGACAAAACAACGGCGTGTTTTGACCTGATGTACTGCAACTTCCTCACGATTCCCAGGAACACCATCTGGACCAAAGCCGACCACTTGCGCCCCCTCCTGGTCGCACTGTGCCATCATCTGCTTCTGGGCCACTTCAAATGCCCTCCGGTCCACTTCTTGTTGGATTCTCCCACACACTGAATCCAAAGTTAAATCCTGGACTCTCACATTCTGGAAAGAATGTACCAGAAAGTCCCAGTCCTCAGACAAGCTGCACAGCACCAGATAACACTTCTGTGCTTCAGAATATTGCAGGCCTCTTTCCTTAGCTCCAATCAATAATTGCTTTACATTGTCCAAATGTTTTCTGACATCCTGGCCCTGAACAAGCTTTGCTGAAAACAGCCTCTTAGTCCAAATCATCTGAGACATGCAAGTCTCTCTCTGATGGACATTTCTTAAAGCTTGCCATATCTCCTCAGGAGTGTCCTTGTTTCTCACATGGACAAGTTGGTTTGGTTGAAGGTACAGTATCAAATATGCTTTGGCTTTCCTCCTGTGCTCAGCATTTTGATCTGTTCCATCGAGGGTATTATGCAAATCCTGTGCTTCGAGTAAAGACCGCATCATTACTGACCACGATGCATAATTTTCATCAGATAGCTTTTCCATGCTGGAAATGAAGCTTTTTCCAGCCATCTCAGCCATCAAGATTCAACACCCCAAGCTCCTGGTGAATCAGCTGCCTTCGGTCCCCGAGATTAAGTCGTACTGCCACTTACTCAAGTGCAGACTTAGGCGGTCACAATCTTCTCCTGCAGGAAGCGTGGAGGCCTGGGCCCATAACCCACTGACAGCGGGGATGATGGGTAGCAGAGTGAAAACCAAAAAATTCACCATCCCGGTCTTCCTCCTTCTCTCCAGACTGTTTCCCCGTGTGGAAAAAACAGCACTGGACAAACTCACTCCAGCAGACGAAGTCCAACTGTTGATTTACTTTATTTACATGATCTATTTACAGACAGAGCAAATTCAGTCCTTTCCTCCATGAGTGCTTGCCGAAAGCACTCATGCATACACACAGCACATTGCTCATCGCTGTTCTCGGCTCGACACAGGAAAATTAACTAACTCCCCTGCATTCCACAGGGATTCCACAGGAACAAGATAGTACGTCCCAGTCAAAACACACTTGACCCCATTGGTCCTGTGATACATCAATCATAGCAGACTCTCATTAACTCCATAATTGCTGAATCCAGATTGATTTTAACATTTCACAATACACAATACCCTGACAAATTATTGCTGACATATTGAATCTTACTTCAGTGAAGTAAAGCCAGAATTCCAGTTCCAAAGACAAATCATTCCCTATCAACCTCATCATCAAGTCCCCCTTCTGTTTTGTCCACTTTCCAAACAGCAGATGTAGCCCACTATCAAATGTGTCCTCAGATTAGAACAGTGGTTCGCAATCTTTGGTTATCCAGGTGTTTTGGACATCATTTCCCACAATTCCTAACAGCTGGTAAGATGGCTGGGATTTCTAGGAGCTGAGGTCCAAAACACTTGGAGGACCAAAGACTGCAAACCACTGAATTGGAGACAGAAAAAAATATTTTTATTTTAATTAAAATTAAATGTGAATATGGCTGGAATTCACATTTGCATGACCTAGACTTACACCTTTGTTACTGGTTCATGTTCAATCATTTTTTAAAAAAAAATTAAAATGATTGGAAAACATGATGATTGAATTCTGAACTAACAATGACTTTTGGAGTTCAGGACTTGATCAGCACAAAATTTTTAAGAGGTTGATTTGAACAGAAAACAGTATTATGACTGCAAGGAAAAGCATTTTTTGGATTGAACATAATATTTCTGCATATTGTTGCACCCCAAGGCAGCGTGAACACTGGAAACTAGACAGAGACCAATAATCATATAATATCTTTATTGAAGAAAATATAAATTCAGGAATGCATAAGTGGAAAGGATGAGTGGGAAATAGTCCTTTGTGAAAAAGTATGAATAAGTCCCAAAAGATGAAGGAAAATGTCCAATATTATTGTCCAAAGTCCAAAAACCAAAACACGCTCAAACTGTTGGAAAGTTTGAGCGGGGAACAATAAGGAAACAAGGCTGAATAACAAGGTCCAAAGTCACTAGGAGATCATGGATATCAAAGCAGGAATGAGACGAAGCGAAGATCTAACTTGATTCAGGAACAAGGCAAGGAAGTGAATTTACTCCAGTTTGAATCGGGAGTCACGGCTCGGCTTGGCCGACAGGAACAGGAAACTTGGCTTGGTGAAATCAGGATACTGGAGTCGGTGAAGTGTTCTCAGGAAATCGCTACGTTGACACCGCAAAGTGTTTGCAGTGCAAGACACTTTTATGGAACGAAGATCAGGATTCTGGCCTGCATAAATAGGGGAATAGCATCTAGATCCAGGGAAGTCATGCTACCCCTCTATTCTGCCTTGGTCAGACCACACCTGGAATACTGTGTCCAATTTTGGGCACTGCAGTTGAAAGGAGATGTTGACAAGCTGGAAAGCATCCAGAGGAGGGTGACTAAAATGATTAAGGGTCTGGAGAACAAGCCCTATGAGGAGCGGCTTAAAGAGCTGGGCATGTTTAGCCTGCAGAAGAGAAGGCTGAGAGGAGACATGATAGCCATGTATAAATATGTGAGGGGAAGTCATAGGGAGGAGGGAGCAAGTTTGTTTTCTGCTGCCCTGCAGACTAGGACGCGGAACAATGGCTTCAAACTACAGGAAAGGAAATTCCACCTGAACATCAGGAAAAACTTCCTCACTCACTCGGCATTGGAACTCTCTGCCCCGGACTGTGGTGGAGGCTCCTTCTTTGGAGGGTTTTAGGCAGAGGCTGGATGGCCATATGTCAGGGGTGCTTTGAATGCAATTTCCTGCTTCTTAACGGGGGGTTGGACTAGATGGCCCATGAGGTCTCTTCCAACTCTACTATTCTATAATTCTATGATTCTAGATCCCAACGAAGGGAAACTAAACTCCCCAAAGGTTCCCAAGGGAATCTTCTTATCCACAGTCCCCTCGAGATGCCATGTGGCTACTCCTTCTAAGTCCTTGTTTTTCTGATCTCTGGCGATGCAGAAACTCCCTTCGGTTGAAGGGCACATTCCCTTCATCTGGTTCAGCCACGGGAGTAACATCTCCAGTATCTCTCCCATCTGAACTATCAACAGCCAGCAACTGTAGCTGAAAGGAGCTCTGAGGACTGGGCAAAAGGTCAGAATAAGCTTCATCCTGGTCAAAGTTCACTTCTGGATCAGGTTCAGAAGCCAAAGGTGGCTGGGGTATGACACATATAATATTTTTCCTATGTAGAAAATGTACAAACCTTACAAACATTTCTATGCAAGCAAATGACTTATAGATTTTGTACAGAATAAGTCCTGAGTTGTGAATAGACTCTGAAAACTGTATCATTCTTAAGGTCACAGGCGCGGCTGGTGGGAACGAGGGACAGGGTCTTCTCAGTGGTGGCTGTGGTACTCCCTCCCCAGTAACATCCAGCAGGCCCCAACTCTTTTGGGCTTCAAGAATGTTAAGACATGGCTTTGTGCGCAAGCCTTTACTTAGTAAGACTATATTGACATGGTCTGAACTAAGGTCTATGTGCAAGGTTTTTTGGAAGAATGGGATTAAGTAATTATATGCTTTTAAGCTTGAATAATGTATTTTATGGATTATTGTTAATGGTTTTAAAGATGTTGTTGTTTTTTTTTACTGATTTTGTTTGGCATTGAATTTTGCTGGTTGTTGTGAGTCCCCTTGGGTGAGAAGGGCGTGGTAGGAATGTTGTACATAAATAAATAAATAAATAAATAAATAATATTTTTGCAGTGGCAAGAAGATTGCAAAAATTACTTGTTGCTTCCTTTGAGGTTTTTTTTTTTACCTGTCAGGAGTGACTTGAGAAACTGCAAGTTGCTTCTGATGTGAGAGAATTGTCCGTCTGCAAGGATATTGCCCAGGGCATGCCCGGATGTTTGATGTTTTACAATCCTGTGGGAAGCTTCTCTCATTCCTGCATTGGGGAGCTGGAGCTGATAGAGGAAGCTCATCCGCTCTCCGTGGGTTTGAACCACCAAACTGTCAGTCAGCAGTCCTGCCAGCACAAGGGTTTAACCCATTGTGCCACCAGGGGCTCCTTCCTTTGAGATGAAATTTAGTGAACAATTTAATCCCTACTTCACATAAAGGTGTGAATAAGAAATGCATGCATTGGCAACACAATATTTTAAAGAGGCTACTTTTACTATGGAGGAGGCAAAAATCTCTCGGATGAGGAAGCAAATTAACCTACAAGTAAAATGTCTCTCTTGCTCCCTCAAGTGGTGACTAAGAAATGTTCTGATAATGCCTCAAATATTAACATATACTAGATCAGGCATGGGCAGACTTTGGCCCTCTAGGTGTTTTGGACTTCAACTATCACAATTCCTAATGGCCTCAGGGCCTGAGGTTGTTAGGAATTGTGGGAGTTGAAGTCCAAAACACCTGGAGAGCTGAAGTCTGCCCATGCCTGCACTAGATAGAAGAAGCATGGGGCAGAGAAGATGGAATGAGTCTGAAGCTAGTCAGGTAGCAGTCTAGACTGAATCCTGTACCTTCTAAACTTTTAATCCTTGGGCCCTCATCTAACATCAACCAAAGTGATTTACCCCATACCCTATTCTTGTTTCTTGTAGGATGAGTGAGAAAGATATTTTTCATTTTATGTGGCATGGAGATTGAATAGGAAGCAAGAAAAGTGAAGCTTGAACACGAATTGTCTATTGCAGAGTTTTTGAAACTGTAGTCCTCCAGATGTTTTGGACTTCAGCTCCCACAATTCCTGACAGCTGGGAAATTGGCTGGGATTTCTGGGAGCTGAAGTCCAAAACACCTGGAGAAGCACAGTTTGAGAAACACTTGATTGCATAGGAACTAGTGGACTTTTACAGCAGCAAATGCAAGAGCACTGTTTTATGTGGATATGAAAGGCTGTAAGGTAATATCTTCCTATGTGGCCAAATGTAGAATATGGTTGGAATTCACATTTATATGACCTAGAGTTACAAATTTTTGACTGGTTCGTGTTCACAATCCATATGTATTCAATAGAGTACAGAGGGACTATGCAGAGCAGTGGTTCACAACCTTTGGGCCTCCAGGTGATTTGGACCAACTCCCAGAAATCCCAGTCAGCTTACCAGCTGAAGTCCAAAACACATGGAGGCCCAAATGTTGAGAATCGCTGATGTAGAGAATGAGATCCATCATCTGGATTTTAGGGCATCAGCTGATGTGAGACAAAGAATCTGTTCTAATATTCAAGAAAATGCAGACTGACATTTCCATCCCTTTCCTGTAATTGATTTGTAGTACAAGGAGAAATAATGACAAGTATTCTCCTGGTTGTCACACCAGAAATTTCTCTTCAGAGATGGTTGGAAATTTTTGTCTACTAACTGGAGAAAAGACCACTTTCACTTGCAGTGGCTACTTCCCAGTAAGTCCAGATTGGGGAGGGAGGCCTGGGATGGATATTTAGGCCCCATCTACACTGCCATATAATCCAGTTTCTGAATGCAGATTGTCTACTCTAAACTGGATTATATGGCAATGTAGACTCATAATCCAGTTGAAAGCAGATAATTTGCTTTCAAAAACTGAATTATATTGTCTAGATCTACATTGCCATATAGTGCAGTTTCAGAATGCAGATTAAGTGCTGTGAACTGGATCATGTGTGTTTACACTGCCATATAATTCAGTTCAATCCAGTTAATCTGCATTCAGAAACTGGATTATATGGCAGTGTAGATGGGATCTCAGTAGCTGGTCTACAATCACAGTTGAAATTTTCATTGTTTTATCTGAAGTTCTTCCTTGGATTGCAGTAAACATGGCAGTCAAATAGGTATCAATAAATGATTGTAAGACAATTGACAAGGAATATCTGTTTATACCGAAGAACACGTTTGGATACAACCTATATCTTAAAATAAATTAAATCCATTGTTATGTGATATTTGGCACATGTACAGGCATTTATTATTTGCCTTCAAAAATAGATATGAGTTTGTTTGAAAACAACCACAGAACTTAAAACGTTTCTCATGTGGCAGCATGTAATAGAGTCACTATAATGGGTCACATATCTCTAATTCTACTAATGCATCTTCAGATACTGATTCAACAAGACTTCGTAATAGAATAAAAGAACAGGTGAATGTATGTAATCATGGTGGTGCTTTTATTTCTGATAAAGCCTTGGAAGTATTTATTCTGTATCTGTATTTAAAATTACTGTGCAACAGTCATTACACAAAAAGCCTTGATCTGAGCTATCCTTGTCATTTGAGTTAGGCACAGATCATTCGCTTGCTGGTTTATTTGAGGGACACACTGGAGTTTTTATTAAATCTTGCTTGTCACTATAATATTTTCATGATTATAGCCTGCCTCCAGAGAGTATTCTTCATTGACTTCTAGATCTGACTCTTCACTTAGATCTTCACTCTCAAAAGGCAAAAATCATTTCTGCAACAGCAGTAAATCATTATAGATGAAGCTTTGCATGTGGGGATGGTAGCATCAGAATAAAGGAATTAAAAGGTGCAGAAAATTAGCTGGATAAATCTGTTTTCCAGAAGATATATTTGATAGAATGAAATTAATGGTCTCCTATGTGGCTGGAATAGGAGAGCAAACTCTGTACAGCTTCTGTGAGTTTAATATATTCTGAATGGTGCCATGCAGGGAAAAGATTACAAAAAATACTCACAGGGAAGCAGACATACTTTTGAGTGAATCTCACATCTAGCTCACACAATTGGATATAATATCAGAATCCATGTCATACAGACCTTCTTGTGGCTTCATGTAACAAATTACTTGGATTCTCTCTTATATATCTTATTCTGAATTAGCCCATCTTCCTAAACAGCATTTGACCTGATCCTCTCCAGTTATTCTGAAATGCAGTTCCTAGAAGTCTCAACTAGAACAGTTGATTCACAGAGATTTCTGGGAACTGTGATTCAAAATATATGGAAAATACCACCTTACCTACATTCATCTATCTCAATAAATGGTAATGATTTTCTGGCATTTCAGATCAGACATGTGCATGTGTTTTCTTTTAGAGCCTCCTAGGGCCCTTTCACACAGTCATATTGTATTGGTGGTTGTTTGATATTATTACTGTTGTATTAACTTTTGTTTTAACTTTTGTTTCATTACCTTATTGTGTCTTGACCTGTGTATATTGTACTAATGTATTTGTCTTGTTACTCTTGTAACAATGTGAGCTGCCCCAAATCCCCGAGGGGAGATGGTGGCGGGGTATAAATAAAGTTTTGTTGTTGTTGTTGTTGTTGTTGTTATTATATAACCCAGAATATCAAGGCAGAAAATCCCACAATATCTGTTTTGAACTGGGTTATCTGAGTCCACACTGCCATATATTCCAGTTCAAAGCAGATAATATGGGATTTTATTCAGCTGTGTGGAAGGGGCCCTAGAGAACTTAACATGGAACATGCTGTCTGTAAAGCATGGATTCCCAAAAATATGACCCTTCCATGTCATGTGTGTGACTTCACTTGAAATGATATAGTATAACTTGGTAACTACGAACTAGCATAGTCTACATGCTCACATAAGCTATAGTCATTTATACACATAAAGGTGGTAGAAAAGAAGACACAGAGAGAAATCAGACCAGATGTCAGAGATACTACGTTACCTCAACATAGCTTTGGTGAGATAGTCTAGAATTCTATTAAGCTTTTTTATTTTGTTTTGTTTTATTTAAAAACAACTGTTTCTGAAATTCTTTCTCCTTGGGTTTTTAAGATGTATAGGATTTCAAAATGAGCTGTCATGCCTCACTTAGGAGATGCCTCCTTGACAGAAGGGAATAAATGTGGTAGGTTCTAGCTACAAAAGGATGCAACAGGGGAAAAACTCAATGCCCCAACAGACAACTCTCCTGTGGGAGTAGCATGAGCTACAGAAGAACATAGGCTTCCCTCTGCAGAGATCACATCAAAAACTGACTATGCCACAGCTCTGTCCCAGAGAAAAAAGATAGCTTCAGATACAGCACATTAGACACAATAAAGGCAAAATATGTGGCTCTGACAAAGTAATCTGTCATTAGCAATTGCAGGTTAACAAAGATGTTTTTCAGTGGCATCTTTGTAGAGATGTGTTTTGGTTCGACCTCTTATACATCGTTGTAATGACAAGGACACCTACTTAATCCTCAGCATACATTGGATTTCTATTTTACTCCAAGCAATATTAATTTGGCACACTCCACTAACTTATCTTTTAGTTACTCCTTGCTTTTGTTGTAGCTCAGCTCTGGCAGGATTTTTATGAGTTCCTTGGTTTTGGCTTGTGTTTTGACTCTTCTGTTGTGTGCTCCTTTAGAAGTGTTCTTCTTTGGCTGCCTCAATGTACTGACCCTGCCCTAGCATTAACTGCCACTATAAGCACCCCTTTGGAACTGTTTAAGTGTCTGGCAAGCTGTTGGGCACCATATCCATAAATTAGAACTTGTGATTAGCCAGACCTGTTTTTTGTTTTTGTTTTTTGCTGGCAAAGTTTTCAGCTGGCTTGGCAGAGAAACACTAACTTCATTTAGAAGTTTACAGAAGTTCTTTAAAATTGCCTATCTCTGTAAAATGTGCAGTAAAATGGAAAGGATTTCTGAAAATATTCAAATCTATTGTAGAAAAAAAAGCCCTGAGTATTGAGAAACTCACTTGAGGAGAATTCTGGGTCCTGTGGGAGTACCATAAGAGAAAATCTTTGTTGTGTATTGCTTTACATAGGAAATAGAATTTTCTGGGAAGGAAAAGCTTTTTCTTGTGCAGAAAATGTTACTTCGTATGCTGGACAACCACATGTGAATTTTGCTCAGAATATGTTTTGAATGGGAAATAGGCTTTGAAAACCATCTCTTTCAGCAAAAAGAAATTTAGATAGTTATTTTTTCCTTTTCCTTGAGAAGAATCTAAGAATTGTATCCTACTGTATATCTCTTTACTTCTCATGCATCGAGATCAGAAGAATTATTTAAAATATTAGGAGCTGTAGTGGTGGCGCTTCTAAGCATACAAGCCAAAGCTCTTACAATCCTTTCTTGAAGGACTGAATTGCATTACCATTTGTTTGGTGAGTGTACAAGATTTGGGAATGTTTTGATCTATGAAATATTTAGTCAATAAGCTTGCACTGTCTCCTAATGATTCATCATTGCCTCTTGAACTCAGGTCTTGTTTTTTTGTTAAGGTTAGTGTTAATCTTTGCTAATGTAAAACATATTTTTTAAAAAACAATTACTTCATGTCCAGATAATTCATTCATATTCCAGAGGACCTTTGTAATTTATGTCCCTCTAATAATGTCCCAATTGTATGCATAATTTTTCATTTATGCAAATACTGAGATATGAAACTTTATTCAGGATTCTATGTACCATTATAAATTAAGGAGACAAAATTAAAGGGGAAGAAATAAGGGAACAGATGCTTGTGGAAAATATTTTTCCTGTAGCTCTTGATGTGTGTACATTCTTTTTGTGTGGCATATGGACAGAAAAATATTCTTAAAGATAATGACAGTGATGTTTTCTTCTTTTCCACTGATGTTTAGAGAAGTAATAATTTCTAGAATATGGCAATGCAATGCTTAAAAGGAGCTAGCTACAAATAGCTAACAACCTGTAGTTATTTTAACTCAAAATAAATATACAAGTATAGCACATATAGTATAGTGTACTAATTAATACCTTACCCTTTTCTTATAAAGGACCCAAAGCAGCTCATATGCTACATTAAAATGGACTATTTAAGCCTTGGCAGTCCTCACACAGGCCCTCTTTGACTTTACACAACCCACTTTCCTACTCTTAGTGTAGTATGAATGAGCAATGGGTTACATATAAATGAAGGGCACATCTAAACTGACCAGTTAACATGGTTTGAAGGCAGCTTGAGAATGTGGTGCTTGAGTAACACATGGCATGAACTTGTACAGGAATTTGAGGCCTTAAATGTGAATTAGAGGTCTTAAACCAGGGTAAGCAAAATCGGAGGATACTCCAAAATAACGGCCACGAAACCGATTAGGGAATAGTAACTCCTGAGATCTCCATGTGCACATTGGAGGGTAGAGATGTTGAAAAAAGTTCCTACATTGCTTTGGAGCTACAGATGCTATGGATCCTGAAACCGGCTTGGTCAACCTCAGCAGTCCACCTGAGCAGCACTCTTTCAATCTCTATCTGGTTCCAGAGCTTCATATGTAATCAGCACCACAGTGAAATGACTTCCACCTCTACTGGTTTCAGCCCATCCTAAGTGGTTAGTGTAGCTGTGTCCTCAGACTTATGTAAGTAAACATCTGGAAATCAACAGAATTTAAGTTGTTCATTTTGAACTAGAATTCCATTGATTTCAAGGGATATGTTCTGTATTCCATAATAACGAATAAATCCATAATGAATTGGGGCATTCTGAAAATACATATATTTTAGTTACATTTGAAGTAATCAGAATTTATATAATTATGAAATCTATTTTCCCACTAACACCAATGAAACTAAAATATGTATCCAGAGACGTCCCACATCAAATATGCATAATTTTCACTACAATCCTACATGTATACATTGAGAAGTGCTACATAATTCAGTGCTGTTTACTAGGCTTGCTCAAATAATTCGTTTTCCCCGTTATCCGTTATTAATTCGTTATTTTCGTTAGTTTTGAAGCAATATTGAACCTTGGTTGTCCACACGCCTGGATATCGCGGTTTCGAACCGCGATTGGCCGTTTTCCGTTATGGCGCCTTTTTTTTCGTTTTTAAAAAATGCTTTTGCAAATCACCCAAACTTGTTTAATGGCACTGGGGCAACCTAGCGTGTTGTTGGCACCTTGTGGCCAATCAGAGAGCACGTTAAACCAGGGGGAGGGGCTGGTAGGACGTCCTGAAAAGAGCCTGCACTCAGCCTCGTGGCTCATTCGCACCGGGGATTCTGAAGAGGGTGGAAGGGAGTTTGGGTAGCAGGCAGGCAGGCAGTAAACTTTGCTGCGTCACAGCCTCCTTGGCTGTTTTCTAGAGCTGAGCTAGGCTGAAGACCGGGAGAAAATTTTGGGTGGGTGAGTTTTGGAGGTGTGGGTAAACTGTTGGGTGTTAGGTGTTGCTTTTATAATTTTTTGCAAAGGGCCTGTGGGTGTTTTTTTCCTCACGAGATTGGTGTTTGCAATTTTCCCACACGGCCAGCAATTATTCTGCTGCACCTTTTTTTCTTCTAAAGGGTTTTTGGAAACAAGGGAGCCTGTTGATTTGGCCCTTGCCTCATGCAGGGCTGTTTTTCTCCGTGCCAGGGTCTCTGAATAAAAAGCCAACTTTGCCAAAAAGAATTGCACCTCCCATTAGTCCTTGAGAGAACTAAAAAAACTCCTTTTTGGGAAACAAGGGACCCACTTTTGCCCTTTCATTGCTCAAATAGGGCAGTCTCTCCGTGAAAGGGTCGCTTCCTGTGTTTCAAAACCCAACTTTGCCAAAAACAACTGCAGCTCCCATTAGTCCTTGGCAGAACTCAAAAAAATCCTTTTTGGGAAAAAAGGGACCCACTTTTGGCCTTTCATTGCTCAAATAGGGCAGTCTCTCCGTGAAAGGGTCGCACCCTGTGTTTCAAAACCCAACTTTGCCAAAAACAACTGCAGCTCCCATTAGTCCTTGGCAGAACTCAAAAAACTCCATTTTGTGAAAAAAGGAACCCACTTTTGCCCTTTCATTGCTCAAATAGGGCAGTCTCTCTGTGAAAGGGTCGCTTCCTGTGTTTCAAAAGACAACTTTGCCAAAAACAACTGCAGCTCCCATTAGTCCTTGGCAGAACTCAAAAAATCCTTTTTGGGAAAAAAGGGACCCACTTTTGCCCTTTCATTGCTCAAATAGGGCAGTCTCTCCGTGAAAGGGTCGCTTCCTGTGTTTCAAAAGCCAACTTTGCCAAAAACAACTGCAGCTCCCATTAGTCCTTGGCAGAACTCAAAAAAATCCTTTTTGGGAAAAAAGGGACCTACTTTTGCCCTTTCATTGCTCAAATAGGGCAGTCTCTCCGTGAAAGGGTCGCACCCTGTGTTTCAAAAGCCAACTTTGCCAAAAACAACTGCAGCTCCCATTAGTCCTTGGCAGAACTCAAAAAACTCCATTTTGTGAAAAATGGGACCCACTTTTGCCCTTTCATTGCTCAAATAGGGCAGTCTCTCCGTGAAAGGGTCGCTTCCTGTGTTTCAAAAGCCAACTTTGCCAAAAACAACTGCAGCTCCCATTAGTCCTTGGCAGAACTCAAAAAACTCCTTTTTGGGAAAAAAGGGACCCACTTTTGCCCTTTCATTGCTCAAATAGGGCAGTCTCTCCGTGAAAGGGTCGCACCCTGTGTTTCAAAAGCCAACTTTGCCAAAAACAACTGCAGCTCCCATTAGTCCTTGGCAGAACTCAAAAAAAATCCTTTTTGGGAAAAAAGGGACCCACTTTTGCGCTTTCATTGCTCAAATAGGGCAGTCTCTCCGTGAAAGGGTCGCACCCTGTGTTTCAAAAGCCAACTTTGCCAAAAACAACTGCAGCTCCCATTAGTCCTTGGCAGAACTCAAAAAAATCCTTTTTGGGAAAAAAGGGACCCACTTTTGCCCTTTCATTGCTCAAATAGGGCAGTCTCTCCGTGAAAGGGTCGCACCCTGTGTTTCAAAAGCCAACTTTGCCAAAAACAACTGCAGCTCCCATTAGTCCTTGGCAGAACTCAAAAAATCCTTTTTGGGAAAAAAGGGACCCACTTTTGCCCTTTCATTGCTCAAATAGGGCAGTCTCTCCGTGAAAGGGTCGCTTCCTGTGTTTCAAAAGCCAACTTTGCCAAAAACAACTGCAGCTCCCATTAGTCCTTGGCAGAACTCAAAAAATCCTTCTTGGGAAATAAGGGACCCACTTCTGCCCTTTCATTGCTCAAATAGGGCAGTCTCTCCGTGAAAGGGTCGCACCCTGTGTTTCAAAAGCCAACTTTGCCAAAAACAACTGCAGCTCCCATTAGTCCTTGGTCGAACTCAAAAAATCCTTTTTGGGAAAAAAGGGACCCACTTTTGCCCTTTCATTGCTCAAATAGGGCAGTCTCTCCATGAAAGGGTCGCTTCCTGTGTTTCAAAAGCCAACTTTGCCAAAAACAACTGCAGCTCCCATTAGTCCTTGGCAGAACTCAAAAAACTCCATTTTGTGAAAAAAGGGACCCACTTTTGCCCTTTCATTGCTCAAATAGGGCAGTCTCTCCGTGAAAGGGTTGCTTCCTGTGTTTCAAAAGCCAACTTTGCAAAAAACAACTGCAGCTCCCATTAGTCTTTGGCAGAACTCAAAAAATCCTTTTTGGGAAAAAAGGGACCCACTTTTGCCCTTTCATTGCTCAAATAGGGCAGTCTCTCCGTGAAAGGGTCGCACCCTGTGTTTCAAAAGCCAACTTTGCCAAAAACAACTGCAGCTCCCATTAGTCCTTGGCAGAACTCAAAAAAATCCTTTTTGGGAAAAAAGGGACCCACTTTTGCCCTTTCATTGCTCAAATAGGGCAGTCTCTCCGTGAAAGGGTCGCACCCTGTGTTTCAAAAGCCAACTTTGCCAAAAACTACTGCAGCTCCCATTAGTCCTTGGCAGAACTCAAAAAAATCCTTTTTGGGAAAAAGGGGACCCACTTTTGCCCTTTCATTGCTCAAATAGGGCAGTCTCTCCGTGAAAGGGTCGCTTCCTGTGTTTCAAAAGCCAACTTTGCCAAAAACAACTGCAGCTCCCATTAGTCCTTGGCAGAACTCAAAAAAATCCTTTTTGGGAAAAAGGGACCCACTTTTGCCCTTTCATTGCTCAAATAGGGCAGTCTCTCCGTGAAAGGGTCGCACCCTGTGTTTCAAAAGCCAACTTTGCCAAAAACAACTGCAGCTCCCATTAGTCCTTGGCAGAACTCAAAAAAAATCCTTTTTGGGAAAAAAGGGCCCCACTTTTGCCCTTTCATTGCTCAAATAGGGCAGTCTCTCCGTGAAAGGGTCGCACCCTGTGTTTCAAAAGCCAACTTTGCCAAAAACAACTGCAGCTCCCATTAGTCCTTGGCAGAACTCAAAAAAATCCTTTTTGGGAAAAAAGGGCCCCACTTTTGCCCTTTCATTGCTCAAATAGGGCAGTCTCTCCGTGAAAGGGTCGCACCCTGTGTTTCAAAAGCCAACTTTGCCAAAAACAACTGCAGCTCCCATTAGTCCTTGGCAGAACTCAAAAAATCCTTTTTGGGAAAAAAGGGACCCACTTTTGCCCTTTCATTGCTCAAATAGGGCAGTCTCTCCGTGAAAGGGTCGCACCCTGTGTTTCAAAAGCCAACTTTGCCAAAAACAACTGCAGCTCCCATTAGTCCTTGGCAGAACTCAAAAAATCCTTTTTGGGAAAAAAGGGACCCACTTTTGCCCTTTCATTGCTCAAATAGGGCAGTCTCTCCGTGAAAGGGTCGCTTCCTGTGTTTCAAAAGCCAAGTTTGCCAAAAACAACTGCAGCTCCCATTAGTCCTTGGCAGAACTCAAAAAATCCTTCTTGGGAAATAAGGGACCCACTTCTGCCCTTTCATTGCTCAAATAGGGCAGTCTCTCCGTGAAAGGGTCGCTTCCTGTGTTTCAAAAGCCAACTTTGCCAAAAACAACTGCAGCTCCCATTAGTCCTTGGCAGAACTCAAAAAACTCCATTTTGTGAAAAAAGGGACCCACTTTTGCCCTTTCATTGCTCAAATAGGGCAGTCTCTCCGTGAAAGGGTTGCTTCCTGTGTTTCAAAAGCCAACTTTGCAAAAAACAACTGCAGCTCCCATTAGTCTTTGGCAGAACTCAAAAAATCCTTTTTGGGAAAAAAGGGACCCACTTTTGCCCTTTCATTGCTCAAATAGGGCAGTCTCTCCGTGAAAGGGTCGCACCCTGTGTTTCAAAAGCCAACTTTGCCAAAAACAACTGCAGCTCCCATTAGTCCTTGGCAGAACTCAAAAAAATCCTTTTTGGGAAAAAAGGGACCCACTTTTGCCCTTTCATTGCTCAAATAGGGCAGTCTCTCCGTGAAAGGGTCGCACCCTGTGTTTCAAAAGCCAACTTTGCCAAAAACTACTGCAGCTCCCATTAGTCCTTGGCAGAACTCAAAAAAATCCTTTTTGGGAAAAAAGGGACCCACTTTTGCCCTTTCATTGCTCAAATAGGGCAGTCTCTCCGTGAAAGGGTCGCACCCTGTGTTTCAAAAGCCAACTTTGCCAAAAACAACTGCAGCTCCCATTAGTCCTTGGCAGAACTCAAAAAAATCCTTTTTGGGAAAAAAGGGACCCACTTTTGCCCTTTCATTGCTCAAATAGGGCAGTCTCTCCGTGAAAGGGTCGCACCCTGTGTTTCAAAAGCCAACTTTGCCAAAAACAACTGCAGCTCCCATTAGTCCTTGGCAGAACTCAAAAAAATCCTTTTTGGGAAAAAAGGGACCCACTTTTGCCCTTTCATTGCTCAAATAGGGCAGTCTCTCCGTGAAAGGGTCGCACCCTGTGTTTCAAAAGCCAACTTTGCCAAAAACAACTGCAGCTCCCATTAGTCCTTGGCAGAACTCAAAAAAATCCTTTTTGGGAAAAAAGGGACCCACTTTTGCCCTTTCATTGCTCAAATAGGGCAGTCTCTCCGTGAAAGGGTCGCACCCTGTGTTTCAAAAGCCAACTTTGCCAAAAACAACTGCAGCTCCCATTAGTCCTTGGCAGAACTCAAAAAATCCTTTTTGGGAAAAAAGGGACCCACTTTTGCCCTTTCATTGCTCAAATAGGGCAGTCTCTCCGTGAAAGGGTCGCTTCCTGTGTTTCAAAAGCCAACTTTGCCAAAAACAACTGCAGCTCCCATTAGTCCTTGGCAGAACTCAAAAAATCCTTCTTGGGAAATAAGGGACCCACTTCTGCCCTTTCATTGCTCAAATAGGGCAGTCTCTCCGTGAAAGGGTCGCACCCTGTGTTTCAAAAGCCAACTTTGCCAAAAACAACTGCAGCTCCCATTAGTCCTTGGTCGAACTCAAAAAATCCTTTTTGGGAAAAAAGGGACCCACTTTTGCCCTTTCATTGCTCAAATAGGGCAGTCTCTCCATGAAAGGGTCGCTTCCTGTGTTTCAAAAGCCAACTTTGCCAAAAACAACTGCAGCTCCCATTAGTCCTTGGCAGAACTCAAAAAACTCCATTTTGTGAAAAAAGGGACCCACTTTTGCCCTTTCATTGCTCAAATAGGGCAGTCTCTCCGTGAAAGGGTTGCTTCCTGTGTTTCAAAAGCCAACTTTGCAAAAAACAACTGCAGCTCCCATTAGTCTTTGGCAGAACTCAAAAAATCCTTTTTGGGAAAAAAGGGACCCACTTTTGCCCTTTCATTGCTCAAATAGGGCAGTCTCTCCGTGAAAGGGTCGCACCCTGTGTTTCAAAAGCCAACTTTGCCAAAAACAACTGCAGCTCCCATTAGTCCTTGGCAGAACTCAAAAAAATCCTTTTTGGGAAAAAAGGGACCCACTTTTGCCCTTTCATTGCTCAAATAGGGCAGTCTCTCCGTGAAAGGGTCGCACCCTGTGTTTCAAAAGCCAACTTTGCCAAAAACTACTGCAGCTCCCATTAGTCCTTGGCAGAACTCAAAAAAATCCTTTTTGGGAAAAAGGGGACCCACTTTTGCCCTTTCATTGCTCAAATAGGGCAGTCTCTCCGTGAAAGGGTCGCTTCCTGTGTTTCAAAAGCCAACTTTGCCAAAAACAACTGCAGCTCCCATTAGTCCTTGGCAGAACTCAAAAAATCCTTTTTGGGAAAAAGGGACCCACTTTTGCCCTTTCATTGCTCAAATAGGGCAGTCTCTCCGTGAAAGGGTCGCTTCCTGTGTTTCAAAAGCCAACTTTGCCAAAAACAACTGCAGCTCCCATTAGTCCTTGGCAGAACTCAAAAAAATCCTTTTTGGGAAAAAGGGGACCCACTTTTGCCCTTTCATTGCTCAAATAGGGCAGTCTCTCCGTGAAAGGGTCGCTTCCTGTGTTTCAAAAGCCAACTTTGCCAAAAACTACTGCAGCTCCCATTAGTCCTTGGCAGAACTCAAAAAAATCCTTTTTGGGAAAAAAGGGACCCACTTTTGCCCTTTCATTGCTCAAATAGGGCAGTCTCTCCGTGAAAGGGTCGCTTCCTGTGTTTCAAAAGCCAACTTTGCCAAAAACAACTGCAGCTCCCATTAGTCCTTGGCAGAACTCAAAAAAATCCTTTTTGGGAAAAAGGGACCCACTTTTGCCCTTTCATTGCTCAAATAGGGCAGTCTCTCCGTGAAAGGGTCGCACCCTGTGTTTCAAAAGCCAACTTTGCCAAAAACAACTGCAGCTCCCATTAGTCCTTGGCAGAACTCAAAAAAATCCTTTTTGGGGAAAAAGGGACCCACTTTTGCCCTTTCATTGCTCAAATAGGGCAGTCTCTCCGTGAAAGGGTCGCACCCTGTGTTTCAAAAGCCAACTTTGCCAAAAACAACTGCAGCTCCCATTAGTCCTTGGCAGAACTCAAAAAAAATCCTTTTTGGGAAAAAAGGGACCCACTTTTGCCCTTTCATTGCTCAAATAGGGCAGTCTCTCCGTGAAAGGGTCGCACCCTGTGTTTCAAAAGCCAACTTTGCCAAAAACAACTGCAGCTCCCATTAGTCCTTGGCAGAACTCAAAAAAATCCTTTTTGGGAAAAAAGGGACCCACTTTTGCCCTTTCATTGCTCAAATAGGGCAGTCTCTCCGTGAAAGGGTCGCACCCTGTGTTTCAAAAGCCAACTTTGCCAAAAACAACTGCAGCTCCCATTAGTCCTTGGCAGAACTCAAAAAATCCTTTTTGGGAAAAAAGGGACCCACTTTTGCCCTTTCATTGCTCAAATAGGGCAGTCTCTCCGTGAAAGGGTCGCACCCTGTGTTTCAAAAGCCAACTTTGCCAAAAACAACTGCAGCTCCCATTAGTCCTTGGCAGAACTCAAAAAATCCTTTTTGGGAAAAAAGGGACCCACTTTTGCCCTTTCATTGCTCAAATAGGGCAGTCTCTCCGTGAAAGGGTCGCTTCCTGTGTTTCAAAAGCCAACTTTGCCAAAAACAACTGCAGCTCCCATTAGTCCTTGGCAGAACTCAAAAAATCCTTCTTGGGAAATAAGGGACCCACTTCTGCCCTTTCATTGCTCAAATAGGGCAGTCTCTCCGTGAAAGGGTCGCTTCCTGTGTTTCAAAAGCCAACTTTGCAAAAAACAACTGCAGCTCCCATTAGTCTTTGGCAGAACTCAAAAAATCCTTTTTGGGAAAAAAGGGACCCACTTTTGCCCTTTCATTGCTCAAATAGGGCAGTCTCTCCGTGAAAGGGTCTTACCCTGTGTTTCAAAAGCCAACTTTGCCAAAAACAACTGCAGCTCCCATTAGTCCTTGGCAGAACTCAAAAAAATCCTTTTTGGGAAAAAAGGGACCCACTTTTGCCCTTTCATTGCTCAAATAGGGCAGTCTCTCCGTGAAAGGGTCGCACCCTGTGTTTCAAAAGCCAACTTTGCCAAAAACTACTGCAGCTCCCATTAGTCCTTGGCAGAACTCAAAAAAATCCTTTTTGGGAAAAAAGGGACCCACTTTTGCCCTTTCATTGCTCAAATAGGGCAGTCTCTCCGTGAAAGGGTCGCACCCTGTGTTTCAAAAGCCAACTTTGCCAAAAACAACTGCAGCTCCCATTAGTCCTTGGCAGAACTCAAAAAAATCCTTTTTGGGAAAAAGGGACCCACTTTTGCCCTTTCATTGCTCAAATAGGGCAGTCTCTCCGTGAAAGGGTCGCACCCTGTGTTTCAAAAGCCAACTTTGCCAAAAACAACTGCAGCTCCCATTAGTCCTTGGCAGAACTCAAAAAATCCTTTTTGGGAAAAAAGGGACCCACTTTTGCCCTTTCATTGCTCAAATAGGGCAGTCTCTCCGTGAAAGGGTCGCACCCTGTGTTTCAAAAGCCAACTTTGCCAAAAACAACTGCAGCTCCCATTAGTCCTTGGCAGAACTCAAAAAATCCTTTTTGGGAAAAAAGGGACCCACTTTTGCCCTTTCATTGCTCAAATAGGGCAGTCTCTCCGTGAAAGGGTCGCTTCCTGTGTTTCAAAAGCCAACTTTGCCAAAAACAACTGCAGCTCCCATTAGTCCTTGGCAGAACTCAAAAAATCCTTCTTGGGAAATAAGGGACCCACTTCTGCCCTTTCATTGCTCAAATAGGGCAGTCTCTCCGTGAAAGGGTCGCACCCTGTGTTTCAAAAGCCAACTTTGCCAAAAACAACTGCAGCTCCCATTAGTCCTTGGCAGAACTCAAAAAAATCCTTTTTGGGAAAAAAGGGACCCACTTTTGCCCTTTCATTGCTCAAATAGGGCAGTCTCTCCGTGAAAGGGTCGCTTCCTGTGTTTCAAAAGCCAACTTTGCCAAAAACAACTGCAGCTCCCATTAGTCCTTGGCAGAACTCAAAAAACTCCATTTTGTGAAAAAAGGGACCCACTTTTGCCCTTTCATTGCTCAAATAGGGCAGTCTCTCCGTGAAAGGGTTGCTTCCTGTGTTTCAAAAGCCAACTTTGCAAAAAACAACTGCAGCTCCCATTAGTCTTTGGCAGAACTCAAAAAATCCTTTTTGGGAAAAAAGGGACCCACTTTTGCCCTTTCATTGCTCAAATAGGGCAGTCTCTCCGTGAAAGGGTCGCACCCTGTGTTTCAAAAGCCAACTTTGCCAAAAACAACTGCAGCTCCCATTAGTCCTTGGCAGAACTCAAAAAATCCTTTTTGGGAAAAAAGGGACCCACTTTTGCCCTTTCATTGCTCAAATAGGGCAGTCTCTCCGTGAAAGGGTCGCACCCTGTGTTTCAAAAGCCAACTTTGCCAAAAACAACTGCAGCTCCCATTAGTCCTTGGCAGAACTCAAAAAAATCCTTTTTGGGAAAAAAGGGACCCACTTTTGCCCTTTCATTGCTCAAATAGGGCAGTCTCTCCGTGAAAGGGTCGCACCCTGTGTTTCAAAAGCCAACTTTGCCAAAAACAACTGCAGCTCCCATTAGTCCTTGGCAGAACTCAAAAAATCCTTTTTGGGAAAAAAGGGACCCACTTTTGCCCTTTCATTGCTCAAATAGGGCAGTCTCTCCGTGAAAGGGTCGCACCCTGTGTTTCAAAAGCCAACTTTGCCAAAAACAACTGCAGCTCCCATTAGTCCTTGGCAGAACTCAAAAAATCCTTCTTGGGAAATAAGGGACCCACTTCTGCCCTTTCATTGCTCAAATAGGGCAGTCTCTCCGTGAAAGGGTCGCTTCCTGTGTTTCAAAAGCCAACTTTGCCAAAAACAACTGCAGCTCCCATTAGTCCTTGGCAGAACTCAAAAAACTCCATTTTGTGAAAAAAGGGACCCACTTTTGCCCTTTCATTGCTCAAATAGGGCAGTCTCTCCGTGAAAGGGTTGCTTCCTGTGTTTCAAAAGCCAACTTTGCAAAAAACAACTGCAGCTCCCATTAGTCTTTGGCAGAACTCAAAAAATCCTTTTTGGGAAAAAAGGGACCCACTTTTGCCCTTTCATTGCTCAAATAGGGCAGTCTCTCCGTGAAAGGGTCGCACCCTGTGTTTCAAAAGCCAACTTTGCCAAAAACAACTGCAGCTCCCATTAGTCCTTGGCAGAACTCAAAAAAATCCTTTTTGGGAAAAAAGGGACCCACTTTTGCCCTTTCATTGCTCAAATAGGGCAGTCTCTCCGTGAAAGGGTCGCACCCTGTGTTTCAAAAGCCAACTTTGCCAAAAACTACTGCAGCTCCCATTAGTCCTTGGCAGAACTCAAAAAAATCCTTTTTGGGAAAAAGGGACCCACTTTTGCCCTTTCATTGCTCAAATAGGGCAGTCTCTCCGTGAAAGGGTCGCACCCTGTGTTTCAAAAGCCAACTTTGCCAAAAACAACTGCAGCTCCCATTAGTCCTTGGCAGAACTCAAAAAAATCCTTTTTGGGAAAAAAGGGACCCACTTTTGCCCTTTCATTGCTCAAATAGGGCAGTCTCTCCGTGAAAGGGTCGCACCCTGTGTTTCAAAAGCCAACTTTGCCAAAAACAACTGCAGCTCCCATTAGTCCTTGGCAGAACTCAAAAAATCCTTTTTGGGAAAAAAGGGACCCACTTTTGCCCTTTCATTGCTCAAATAGGGCAGTCTCTCCGTGAAAGGGTCGCACCCTGTGTTTCAAAAGCCAACTTTGCCAAAAACAACTGCAGCTCCCATTAGTCCTTGGCAGAACTCAAAAAATCCTTTTTGGGAAAAAAGGGACCCACTTTTGCCCTTTCATTGCTCAAATAGGGCAGTCTCTCCGTGAAAGGGTCGCTTCCTGTGTTTCAAAAGCCAACTTTGCCAAAAACAACTGCAGCTCCCATTAGTCCTTGGCAGAACTCAAAAAATCCTTCTTGGGAAATAAGGGACCCACTTCTGCCCTTTCATTGCTCAAATAGGGCAGTCTCTCCGTGAAAGGGTCGCACCCTGTGTTTCAAAAGCCAACTTTGCCAAAAACAACTGCAGCTCCCATTAGTCCTTGGCAGAACTCAAAAAAATCCTTTTTGGGAAAAAAGGGACCCACTTTTGCCCTTTCATTGCTCAAATAGGGCAGTCTCTCCGTGAAAGGGTCGCACCCTGTGTTTCAAAAGCCAACTTTGCCAAAAACAACTGCAGCTCCCATTAGTCCTTGGCAGAACACAAAAAACTCCATTTTGTGAAAAAAGGGACCCACTTTTGCCCTTTCATTGCTCAAATAGGGCAGTCTCTCCGTGAAAGGGTTGCTTCCTGTGTTTCAAAAGCCAACTTTGCAAAAAACAACTGCAGCTCCCATTAGTCTTTGGCAGAACTCAAAAAATCCTTTTTGGGAAAAAAGGGACCCACTTTTGCCCTTTCATTGCTCAAATAGGGCAGTCTCTCCGTGAAAGGGTCGCACCCTGTGTTTCAAAAGCCAACTTTGCCAAAAACAACTGCAGCTCCCATTAGTCCTTGGCAGAACTCAAAAAATCCTTTTTGGGAAAAAAGGGACCCACTTTTGCCCTTTCATTGCTCAAATAGGGCAGTCTCTCCGTGAAAGGGTCGCACCCTGTGTTTCAAAAGCCAACTTTGCCAAAAACAACTGCAGCTCCCATTAGTCCTTGGCAGAACTCAAAAAAATCCTTTTTGGGAAAAAAGGGACCCACTTTTGCCCTTTCATTGCTCAAATAGGGCAGTCTCTCCGTGAAAGGGTCGCACCCTGTGTTTCAAAAGCCAACTTTGCCAAAAACAACTGCAGCTCCCATTAGTCCTTGGCAGAACTCAAAAAATCCTTTTTGGGAAAAAAGGGACCCACTTTTGCCCTTTCATTGCTCAAATAGGGCAGTCTCTCCGTGAAAGGGTCGCACCCTGTGTTTCAAAAGCCAACTTTGCCAAAAACAACTGCAGCTCCCATTAGTCCTTGGCAGAACTCAAAAAATCCTTTTTGGGAAAAAAGGGACCCACTTTTGCCCTTTCATTGCTCAAATAGGGCAGTCTCTCCGTGAAAGGGTCGCACCCTGTGTTTCAAAAGCCAACTTTGCCAAAAACAACTGCAGCTCCCATTAGTCCTTGGCAGAACTCAAAAAATCCTTCTTGGGAAATAAGGGACCCACTTCTGCCCTTTCATTGCTCAAATAGGGCAGTCTCTCCGTGAAAGGGTCGCTTCCTGTGTTTCAAAAGCCAACTTTGCCAAAAACAACTGCAGCTCCCATTAGTCCTTGGCAGAACTCAAAAAAATCCATTTTGTGAAAAAAGGGACCCACTTTTGCCCTTTCATTGCTCAAATAGGGCAGTCTCTCCGTGAAAGGGTTGCTTCCTGTGTTTCAAAAGCCAACTTTGCAAAAAACAACTGCAGCTCCCATTAGTCTTTGGCAGAACTCAAAAAATCCTTTTTGGGAAAAAAGGGACCCACTTTTGCCCTTTCATTGCTCAAATAGGGCAGTCTCTCCGTGAAAGGGTCGCACCCTGTGTTTCAAAAGCCAACTTTGCCAAAAACAACTGCAGCTCCCATTAGTCCTTGGCAGAACTCAAAAAAATCCTTTTTGGGAAAAAAGGGACCCACTTTTGCCCTTTCATTGCTCAAATAGGGCAGTCTCTCCATGAAAGGGTCGCTTCCTGTGTTTCAAAAGCCAACTTTGCCAAAAACAACTGCAGCTCCCATTAGTCCTTGGCAGAACTCAAAAAACTCCTTTTTGGGAAAAAAGGGACCCACTTTTGCCCTTTCATTGCTCAAATAGGGCAGTCTCTCCGTGAAAGGGTCGCACCCTGTGTTTCAAAAGCCAACTTTGCCAAAAACAACTGCAGCTCCCATTAGTCCTTGGCAGAACTCAAAAAATCCTTTTTGGGAAAAAAGGGACCCACTTTTGCCCTTTCATTGCTCAAATAGGGCAGTCTCTCCGTGAAAGGGTCGCTTCCTGTGTTTCAAAAGCCAAGTTTGCCAAAAACAACTGCAGCTCCCATTAGTCCTTGGCAGAACTCAAAAAATCCTTCTTGGGAAATAAGGGACCCACTTCTGCCCTTTCATTGCTCAAATAGGGCAGTCTCTCCGTGAAAGGGTCGCTTCCTGTGTTTCAAAAGCCAACTTTGCCAAAAACAACTGCAGCTCCCATTAGTCCTTGGCAGAACTCAAAAAACTCCATTTTGTGAAAAAAGGGACCCACTTTTGCCCTTTCATTGCTCAAATAGGGCAGTCTCTCCGTGAAAGGGTTGCTTCCTGTGTTTCAAAAGCCAACTTTGCAAAAAACAACTGCAGCTCCCATTAGTCTTTGGCAGAACTCAAAAAATCCTTTTTGGGAAAAAAGGGACCCACTTTTGCCCTTTCATTGCTCAAATAGGGCAGTCTCTCCGTGAAAGGGTCGCACCCTGTGTTTCAAAAGCCAACTTTGCCAAAAACAACTGCAGCTCCCATTAGTCCTTGGCAGAACTCAAAAAAATCCTTTTTGGGAAAAAAGGGACCCACTTTTGCCCTTTCATTGCTCAAATAGGGCAGTCTCTCCGTGAAAGGGTCGCACCCTGTGTTTCAAAAGCCAACTTTGCCAAAAACAACTGCAGCTCCCATTAGTCCTTGGCAGAACTCAAAAAAATCCTTTTTGGGAAAAAGGGACCCACTTTTGCCCTTTCATTGCTCAAATAGGGCAGTCTCTCCGTGAAAGGGTCGCACCCTGTGTTTCAAAAGCCAACTTTGCCAAAAACAACTGCAGCTCCCATTAGTCCTTGGCAGAACTCAAAAAATCCTTTTTGGGAAAAAAGGGACCCACTTTTGCCCTTTCATTGCTCAAATAGGGCAGTCTCTCCGTGAAAGGGTCGCACCCTGTGTTTCAAAAGCCAACTTTGCCAAAAACAACTGCAGCTCCCATTAGTCCTTGGCAGTACTCAAAAAATCCTTTTTGGGAAAAAAGGGACCCACTTTTGCCCTTTCATTGCTCAAATAGGGCAGTCTCTCCGTGAAAGGGTCGCTTCCTGTGTTTCAAAAGCCAACTTTGCCAAAAACAACTGCAGCTCCCATTAGTCCTTGGCAGAACTCAAAAAATCCTTCTTGGGAAATAAGGGACCCACTTCTGCCCTTTCATTGCTCAAATAGGGCAGTCTCTCCGTGAAAGGGTCGCACCCTGTGTTTCAAAAGCCAACTTTGCCAAAAACAACTGCAGCTCCCATTAGTCCTTGGTCGAACTCAAAAAATCCTTTTTGGGAAAAAAGGGACCCACTTTTGCCCTTTCATTGCTCAAATAGGGCAGTCTCTCCGTGAAAGGGTCGCACCCTGTGTTTCAAAAGCCAACTTTGCCAAAAACAACTGCAGCTCCCATTAGTCCTTGGTCGAACTCAAAAAATCCTTTTTGGGAAAAAAGGGACCCACTTTTGCCCTTTCATTGCTCAAATAGGGCAGTCTCTCCATGAAAGGGTCGCTTCCTGTGTTTCAAAAGCCAACTTTGCCAAAAACAACTGCAGCTCCCATTAGTCCTTGGCAGAACTCAAAAAACTCCATTTTGTGAAAAAAGGGACCCACTTTTGCCCTTTCATTGCTCAAATAGGGCAGTCTCTCCGTGAAAGGGTTGCTTCCTGTGTTTCAAAAGCCAACTTTGCAAAAAACAACTGCAGCTCCCATTAGTCTTTGGCAGAACTCAAAAAATCCTTTTTGGGAAAAAAGGGACCCACTTTTGCCCTTTCATTGCTCAAATAGGGCAGTCTCTCCGTGAAAGGGTCGCACCCTGTGTTTCAAAAGCCAACTTTGCCAAAAACAACTGCAGCTCCCATTAGTCCTTGGCAGAACTCAAAAAAATCCTTTTTGGGAAAAAAGGGCCCCACTTTTGCCCTTTCATTGCTCAAATAGGGCAGTCTCTCCGTGAAAGGGTCGCACCCTGTGTTTCAAAAGCCAACTTTGCCAAAAACTACTGCAGCTCCCATTAGTCCTTGGCAGAACTCAAAAAAATCCTTTTTGGGAAAAAGGGGACCCACTTTTGCCCTTTCATTGCTCAAATAGGGCAGTCTCTCCGTGAAAGGGTCGCTTCCTGTGTTTCAAAAGCCAACTTTGCCAAAAACAACTGCAGCTCCCATTAGTCCTTGGCAGAACTCAAAAAATCCTTCTTGGGAAATAAGGGACCCACTCCTGCCCTTTCATTGCTCAAATAGGGCAGTCTCTCCGTGAAAGGGTCGCTTCCTGTGTTTCAAAAGCCAACTTTGCCAAAAACAACTGCAGCTCCCATTAGTCCTTGGCAGAACTCAAAAAAATCCTTTTTGGGGAAAAAGGGACCCACTTTTGCCCTTTCATTGCTCAAATAGGGCAGTCTCTCCGTGAAAGGGTCGCACCCTGTGTTTCAAAAGCCAACTTTGCCAAAAACAACTGCAGCTCCCATTAGTCCTTGGCAGAACTCAAAAAAAATCCTTTTTGGGAAAAAAGGGACCCACTTTTGCCCTTTCATTGCTCAAATAGGGCAGTCTCTCCGTGAAAGGGTCGCACCCTGTGTTTCAAAAGCCAACTTTGCCAAAAACAACTGCAGCTCCCATTAGTCCTTGGCAGAACTCAAAAAAATCCTTTTTGGGAAAAAAGGGACCCACTTTTGCCCTTTCATTGCTCAAATAGGGCAGTCTCTCCGTGAAAGGGTCGCACCCTGTGTTTCAAAAGCCAACTTTGCCAAAAACAACTGCAGCTCCCATTAGTCCTTGGCAGAACTCAAAAAATCCTTTTTGGGAAAAAAGGGACCCACTTTTGCCCTTTCATTGCTCAAATAGGGCAGTCTCTCCGTGAAAGGGTCGCACCCTGTGTTTCAAAAGCCAACTTTGCCAAAAACAACTGCAGCTCCCATTAGTCCTTGGCAGAACTCAAAAAATCCTTTTTGGGAAAAAAGGGACCCACTTTTGCCCTTTCATTGCTCAAATAGGGCAGTCTCTCCGTGAAAGGGTCGCTTCCTGTGTTTCAAAAGCCAACTTTGCCAAAAACAACTGCAGCTCCCATTAGTCCTTGGCAGAACTCAAAAAATCCTTCTTGGGAAATAAGGGACCCACTCCTGCCCTTTCATTGCTCAAATAGGGCAGTCTCTCCGTGAAAGGGTCGCTTCCTGTGTTTCAAAAGCCAACTTTGCCAAAAACAACTGCAGCTCCCATTAGTCCTTGGCAGAACTCAAAAAACTCCATTTTGTGAAAAAAGGGACCCACTTTTGCCCTTTCATTGCTCAAATAGGGCAGTCTCTCCGTGAAAGGGTTGCTTCCTGTGTTTCAAAAGCCAACTTTGCAAAAAACAACTGCAGCTCCCATTAGTCTTTGGCAGAACTCAAAAAATCCTTTTTGGGAAAAAAGGGACCCACTTTTGCCCTTTCATTGCTCAAATAGGGCAGTCTCTCCGTGAAAGGGTCGCACCCTGTGTTTCAAAAGCCAACTTTGCCAAAAACAACTGCAGCTCCCATTAGTCCTTGGCAGAACTCAAAAAAATCCTTTTTGGGAAAAAAGGGACCCACTTTTGCCCTTTCATTGCTCAAATAGGGCAGTCTCTCCGTGAAAGGGTCGCACCCTGTGTTTCAAAAGCCAACTTTGCCAAAAACAACTGCAGCTCCCATTAGTCCTTGGCAGAACTCAAAAAAATCCTTTTTGGGAAAAAGGGACCCACTTTTGCCCTTTCATTGCTCAAATAGGGCAGTTTCTCCGTGAAAGGGTCGCTTCCTGTGTTTCAAAAGCCAACTTTGCCAAAAACAACTGCAGCTCCCATTAGTCCTTGGCAGAACTCAAAAAATCCTTCTTGGGAAATAAGGGACCCACTTCTGCCCTTTCATTGCTCAAATAGGGCAGTCTCTCCGTGAAAGGGTCGCACCCTGTGTTTCAAAAGCCAACTTTGCCAAAAACAACTGCAGCTCCCATTAGTCCTTGGCAGAACTCAAAAAAATCCATTTTGGGAAAAAAGGGACCCACTTTTGCCCTTTCATTGCTCAAATAGGGCAGTCTCTCCGTGAAAGGGTCGCACCCTGTGTTTCAAAAGCCAACTTTGCAAAAAAGAACTGCAGCTCCCATTAGTCCTTGGCAGAACTCAAAAAATCCTTTTTGGGAAAAAAGGGACCCACTTTTGCCCTTTCATTGCTCAAATAGGGCAGTCTCTCCGTGAAAGGGTCGCTTCCTGTGTTTCAAAAGCCAACTTTGCCAAAAACAACTGCAGCTCCCATTAGTCCTTGGCAGAACTTGAAAGTACAGGTATCCCCTTGTAAAAAAATAAAATTAGCTAAAAAATACATAGACGGTTTTGCGGCAGTTAAGATACCCTTAATAACATAACACGTTGCCAATCAAGAAACCAGAAATATTTTTCAACACTTCCACGACACCTTTCCATCCCCCCATCTGTCTCCTGAAAACACTCCTGCTGTCATGAAACTTTCAGCTGTACGCGGGTCTGGGGGAGCAAGTCCTGATAGTGGTAAAGGCACAGCCAGGACAAAGGTGGCCGGCCTAGTATTTTAAGTTGTGGGCCACTCTTTTTCCCTCTGTGGAAAGCGTGCCGGCCAAAGTTGGCCGGCCTAGTATTTTAAGTTGTGCGCCACTCTTTCTTCCTTTTCGGGAAGCGTGCCGGGCAACGGTGGCCGGCCCCCCTGAGCAGTATTTTAAGGTGCGGGCCTTGCCGCCAGTGGGTGTATCTTTCTTTCCTTTTGTTTTTGCTGCCTCACGGCCAACGTGGTCGTGTTTCCCGCGGTGCACCGCATCTCTCTTCTCTCTCGGCTGTCGTTCTTTACCCCTTTGTGCGATTTGGCACGGAAGCCTCCTTGGGGGCGGCCACTCTTTCTTCCTTTTCGGGAAGCGTGCCGGGCAACGGTGGCCGGCCCCCCTGGGCAGTATTTTAAGGTGCGGGCCTTGCCGCCAGTGGGTGTATCTTTCTTTCCTTTTGTTTTTGCTGCCTCACGGCCTACGTGGTCGTGTTTCCCGCGGTGCACCGCATCTCTCTTCTCTCTCGGCTGTCGTTCTTTACCCCTTTGTGCGATTTGGCACGGAAGCCTCCTTGGGGGCGGCCACTCTTTCTTCCTTTTCAGGAAGCGTGCCGGGCAACGGTGGCCGGCCGGCCCTCAGTGAGCAGTATTTAAATGTGTGGGACACTCTTTTTCCCTCTGTGGGAAGCGTGCCGGCCAAAGTTGGCCGGCCTAGTATTTTAAGTTGTGGGCCACTCTTTCTTCCTTTTCGGGAAGCGTGCCGGGCAACGGTGGCCGGCACCGTTTGGCAATATTTCAACATGCGGGCCTTGCCGCCTGTGGGTGTATCTTTCTTTCCTTTTGTTTTTGCTGCCTCACGGCCAACGTGGTCGTGTTTCCCGCGGTGCACCGCATCTCTCTTCTCTCTCGGCTGTCGTTCTTTACCCCTTTGTGCGATTTGGCACGGAAGCCTCCTTGGGGGCGGCCACTCTTTCTTCCTTTTCGGGAAGCGTGCCGGGCAACAGTGGCCGGCCGGCCCTCAGTGAGCAGTATTTAAATGTGTGGGACACTCTTTTTCCCTCTGTGGGAAGCGTGCCGACCAAAGGTGGCCGGCCTAGTATTTTAAGTTGTGGGCCACTCTTTTTCCCTCTGTGGGAAGCGTGCCGGCCAAAGTTGGCCGGCCTAGTATTTTAAGTTGTGGGCCACTCTTTCTTCCTTTTCGGGAAGCGTGCCGGGCAACGGTGGCCGGCCCCCCTGAGCAGTATTTTAAGGTGCGGGCCTTGCCGCCAGTGGGTGTATCTTTCTTTCCTTTTGTTTTTGCTGCCTCACGGCCAACGTGGTCGTGTTTCCCGCGGTGCACCGCATCTCTCTTCTCTCTCGGCTGTCGTTCTTTAACCCTTTGTGCGATTTGGCACAGAAGCCTCCTTTGGGGCGGCCACTCTTTCTTCCTTTTCGGGAAGCGTGCCGGGCAACGGTGGCCGGCCCCCCTGGGCAGTATTTTAAGGTGCGGGCCTTGCTGCCTGTGGGTGTATCTTTCTTTTGTTTTGTTTTTGCTGCCTCACGGCCAACGTGGTCGTGTTTCCCGCGGTGCACCGCATCTCTCTTCTCTCTCGGCTGTCGTTCTTACCCCTTTATGCGATTTGGCACGGAAGCCTCCTTGGGGGCGGCCACTCTTTCTTCCTTTTCGGGAAGCGTGCTGGGCAACGGTGGCCGGCCCCCCTGAGCAGTATTTTAAGGTGCGGGCCTTGCCGCCTGTGGGTGTATCTTTCTTTTGTTTTGTTTTTGCTGCCTCACGGCCTACGTGGTCGTGTTTCCCGCGATGCACCGCATCTCTCTTCTCTCTCGGCTGTCGTTCTTACCCCTTTGTGCGATTTGGCACAGAAACCTCCTTGGGTGCGGCCACTCTTTCTTCCTTTTCGGGAAGCGTGCCGGCCAACGGTGGCCGGCCCCCCTGGGCAATATTTCAAGGTATGGGCCTTGCCGGCTGTGGCTTTTTCTTTCTTTTCTTTTCTTGCCTCCAGTAAGTTACAACACAATCACACAATAAACACAATCACAACACCAAAAAAAGCCCAAAACCCACAACAGGCAATGTGCCATGCTTTCTGTATTTAGTAATATATATAATACAAAATAATAAATACAGCCAGACTTTTGAGCTGCAAGGATATTCAGTGCAATTCAACCAGACCAATAAAAGATTAACCTTCGAAAAAGGCGACCAGGCTTTGAAACAGTGATACTACTCTGAATCTGACCAACCAAAGAATTCCCCTAGATAGCAAGCACCCAGGCTTTGAACCACCGAGGCTATTCATTACAATTCTACCCCCCTAAAAGGCAACTACCTAACCTTCCAAGCAGCAAGCCTATTCCTTTCTATTCCACCTCACCAAACAAGGATTCCCATAAGAAAATGGCCAGGCTTTCAGGCTACAAAGCTATTATTCACTGTTATTCCACCTACCTAACAAAGAATTCCCATACACCACAGCAACGTGTGGCCGGGCACAGTAAACTATAAAATTGTGCAATAAATCTTAGGAAAGGGCAAACGCTCTGCAATTTAGCAAACAAGCAGGGTGGATTGTGTTCTCCCACTGTACCAAATTTGATCAGTATAGCTGAAAAAATGAGAGCAGGAGAGCCCCCGACCCCCCCCCCCCGGGGCTGTTTCTGGGCGACCGCGCATGCGCGTCCGCCATTAACGAATTAATTTCGAAAATAACGAATTTTCGTTAATTTCGAAAAATTTTGGGGACAAAATTCGTAAATAGCAACAAAAACGAAAAACTGCCCCCTCTAGTTTTGAAACGAGTTTAGAATCAAATTTTTCATGGATCGATCAAGCCTACTGTTTACTTTCAAATATAGTATGTGTGCTTAGACTTGAAGACCATACACTTATTCATTGGACTAAGTCAACTAAATTGAATTGGATATTAATTATGAGTAGGCATGTATATGAGGGTGCATTGTTTATATTGTTGTAAGCTTAAGTGGATTTTGCCACACTAAAGTACTGCTTTGACATCAACTTTTCATATGTTTTGAATCAGGTTTTTTTTATAATACTGAATGTCTGTATACATATATGTTAAATCTTTTATTCCCATAACTACTGGTGTGTTGCTATTGTACCGTTTTTTGGCTTTTTCTTTTTAAAAGAATAAAAAACTCATGTCTTCTCAACTCCCATAGTTCATCCCCTCTAGGAGCAGTACTAGTGACCAGAAACTGGCTGGTCAAGGATGAACAATGCATTCTCATAGACCTTTGCTCTAGCAAGCAAAATGACTTCACAGCAGGAAATGGTTGTAGAGGGAATCACTCTATTAAATATGAAAAGAATTGGGATCTTCACATGTTGAAGTTAATGAATAACTCTAGTTGAATTCATTGACAGTTTCTATGGCAGGGGAATTAGGCTTCAGAATTATTTTAACATACTTGTGCTAGGGTTGCCTTATCTCTCAGCAGCATGCGCCATCTGTATTGTTGGGGAGACAAGCAGAAAGGTTGTGTTCTCCCCTTGATACGCATACATACTTCAACTTCAATTAGCAGCATTAATCAGGAGAAGAATCGACCCGTAAGCCATTTTTAATTCTGTTCTGAGGTTTCACTGCATATCTCAAGCAGTGAGAAAAGACACGCCCAAGTGCTGACAATGGCATATCACCTTGCTCATTGCTCAGTCATTTCCCATATGCTTATCCTCAGAGACAGCTGACAGCTGTGACAGAACATCAATTACTGTCATCCAACCATGTACAAAATCATACGGAGGTTTATTTCATCTTGCCTGTTGCATTTCCACATGTGTTTTCTTTACTTTCTGGGTTTAACTCTTTGGCATGGAGTGGAGAAATTCTTTAAATCTTAGATGAAAATCTGAATTAAATCCAAATTAGAGAAGAAGAAAATCTGGAGGCAAACAGGCTCTACTTTTATTCCAAACAGGTATCTCATTATAACTGCAGTATGGGCAACTGTTGACAGTAAAAAAAAAAAATTAAAGAAATTAAAAGAACATAGTGTAGGACATTTGTTCTGGGTCACTTGCAGAAATTGATTATCCATGGGAAAAAGAAAACCTGTTATTGTCCTGATACCATTGAACTACAGCTCCCTTCGTTTCATGTTGGCTATGATTGGTGAGTTTTGCAACCATAACAAAACATAATTCACGATCCTGGTTTGTTCAGATACAATTATCATAGTTGATTCAGTCATAACAGTTTAGTTAATGAGGGCAGTAATAGTAAACTTTATTGAAAAAGAAAACATATTTTTGAATTGTCCCTTTGTACTTGTGCTAGGAGAGAAGAGAGAATGAACGCGATGATCATGCACATAATGCTGAAGTATGACTTAGTGTTTGCCCAAATGAAGCCATTGACTTTTTCAGTTTATCAATGCACTGCCAACCATATCAGTTATTGTCTTCTGTCTTGTTTTCTATATTGTTGTCCATCTCCAGTTAGTTATCTTGGATATTGCTTTTTCCAAGGGCTACTAAGAATTTTCTTGTTGCCATTAAATAACTCCTTTCAAAACATTGAATGCAATTCCTATTTAAGAAATGTCCAATTAAAAAGAATAGTCGGTAGGAGGCATAGTTTTTTCTTATTGGAATTTTAAAAACTCCACATCTTATCCACTTTAAATATATATGTGCTCTTCATTCCTTAATTCTGTGACACCGTTCTTCCCTATGGATGAATGAGGACTTTCTCCCTATCATGACCTTTCCAGTCCTTTGAAGTCTAATGATTTTGTAATTCAGTCCCTTAAATTCTGTTGCTGCACTTTAAAATATTTGCTGACTGAAGTTTGGGCCTTGCTTTGAAGATTTGCTTCTAAACTCAAAACCACTTTCTAGAAATAGCCCATTATAATGAAAAATAATCCAGAAGTTGCAGGGAAATCTTTAAGTTAAGACCCACCAAGCAACTAGTTTTAATCAAAACATTTATATCACATATACATGGAAAGAACACCTCTTTGTTATTTCCATGGTATTTGTTGCTTATTGGTTTATTTTTTAGATTGCAACAAAATGTAATGAAGACCACATTTTCCCTATGCTGTACGATTTAGTAATGTGATATGTGTGTTTGCAGTTTGTTTCCCCCCCTTCTCTCTCTCTCTCTCTCTCTCTCTCTCTCTCTCTCTCTCTCTCTCTCTCTCTCTATATATATATATATATATATATATATATATATATATGCTGTGTAGATTTGATACAATATTTTGTGGTGAGATCACAAGGAATTTTTATATTGGTGAATATTTATTTATTTCTCTTTTTTGGAATATTGTTTAGTAACATTTTTTTTGTACAAAAAGCATATTTTGGTAAGATTTTTTTGTGTGTGAAAACAGTGTAAATGCAATTTTGTAGAATCACAATTTTTTTCAAATGTAAAATACTAGCAAAGCGAAACAAAAACAACAACCAGAACAAAAACAAAACAAAATCCTGCATTCTGGAGATTCACCCCACCCCACCCATAGCCCATAGAAAATCATGATAATCATATCTAAGAAACCAGACCTGATGTAGTCTATTCAATATGATTTTCTAAATTAGCATCCCAAATAACCCCAGAAATATGCCCAAAAACCGAGACACCAAGATATGTGTTGTTGTTGTTGTGGCTGTTATCTGCTCCATCCCACTGATGCAATTCATCAAGTGGAAATATGACTGTAGAATCACTATCAATACAGTTTTGAAAAGAGGTTGTTGTTTTTTTTTTAAATGAAATGTTTGGCTTTGCTTTCACATAATGTTTTTTTCTTTGTCAGTAGACATCAGGCACCAGTTCGGATTTCAATGTGTAAGCAAGTGGCCAAAAACTGACAAGCAAGGTCAAGTTTGCTCAAAAGTACATTGTTTCAGTGGACAGGATTCTCCCTTTAAGCAGAATCAATCATTTAAGATTAGTAGCATTCTGTAGTTTCACCTGCTGCGTTCAAAAATATTTCCAAAGCTTTACAAGGGAGTATTATATTACATTATATTTTGTAGTCATATTTCAATATCATCAGCAGGGGGAATGCAGTTCTTTCACTATGTTGCTTTTAGTTTGAAAAATTAAAGAAAACATTGATATTATAATGTTTGTTTCTAATTAATGGAAATGAAGGTGATTTTCTGATGAAAAGTAAAAGTTCAGTGCCATATCAGAACAATGGCTCTTCACAACAATGGCATTAAATTAAGGAAATCTCTGCTTGTGTCTTTTGTCAGTAGTATGAAATTTCCACAGAAGGAACACAATTTCAGTGCAGGTGCACTAATCTTATAAGCCATTTAACTGGTCTATTATTGAAGTTGCAAAAGAGCTTGTTGAGTTATTATTCTTCCGTAGTGCTTGAACCTTTCATGAAATGGGAAATCAGATCAATGACAGCTACACCGCTAATATGTGAAGATAAAAAGTTGTTCCTCCCTCTCAGCTTTACCGAACTGAAAGCATAAACTGAAATGCATTCTACTATACCTTTTCAAAGATTTTTCTTTTGAAATGTGGCTGTTCATTTATTTATTTATTTTTAAAAAAGATCATATTCTATTAATGAGAGCAAGTGTAGTATAGTGGTTTGAGTACTAGACTATGACACTGGAGATTAGGGGTCAAATCTTCACTGATTAATGGAAGTTCACTGAGGCCCCTTCTACACTGCCATATAATCCCGATTAGTAAAGGTAAAGGTTTTCTCCTGACATTACATCTAGTTGTATCCAACTCTGGGGGTTGGTGCTCATCTCAATTTCTAAGCTGAAGTGCCAGCGTTGTCTGTAGACGCCTCCAAGGTCATGTGGCTAGCATGACAGCATGGAGTGCCATTACCTTCCTGCCAGAGCAGTACCTATTGGTCTACTCACATTTTACATTTTTTGAACTGCTACATTGGCAGAAGCTGGGGCTAACAGTGGGTGCTCATTCCGCTCCCCGGATTTGAACTGCCAACTTTTCGGTCAGCAAGTTCAGCAGCTCAGTGGTTTAACCCGCTGTGCCACTGGGGGGCTCATATAATTCAAATTATCAAAGAAAATAACCCACATTATCTGCTTTGAACTGGATAGGAGCTTACACTGTCATATAATCTAATTCAAAGCCGATAATGTGGATTTTATATTGCATTGTAGAAGGGACCTGAGACACCTTTTACAAATCACACTTTCTCGGCCTCAGGGGACAGCAAAGACAAACCCATGAACAATTTTGGCCAAGAAATTCCTTTGATATTTTTGCCTTAGTGTCACCATAAGTTTAAAGAAAGCAGGGAGGGTCCAGACACACATTCTGGGAAAGGGAGCACCACAGCTTGGGAGTAACCACCAAGAAGTTATCTTTCATGTCCTCACCAAATGTGTCTGGGGCAACAGGTGTAATTGACATAAAGTCTTTGTCTGAAAATTTTGGTATGCCAGCAGAGTCATATAAGGATATATTCTGGATCGAAGCTATAAAGGACTTTACAAATCATAGCCAGCACTTTGAATTCTGCCCTAAAATGGATCAGTACCTGGTGGCATTGTTTCAGCTTCCTATAACTAACCTCCGTTAGCAACCTGGATACAGTGTTTTGGATCTACACTGAAGTTACTTAACACTTTCCAAAGGCTACCCACTGAAATGTTTGTTTATAAAGCTACTAGCTGTGGCCAGCCACGTGTTGCTGTGGCGTTGTCTGGTGGTGTTGGTGAGAACTTGTTGAGGTAGTGGTGGTATTGAATGTCTGTTGTATGGTTGTCTTTATGTTCAGTATGCATTTGGTTGTTTGTGTACTGTGAAAGTGGTGAGGGTAGAGGGGGTCTATGTCCCTGTGTAGTATTGTATAGTATTTATATGTTGTCAATGTGTTGTGAATGCTTGGATTGTGTCCTGCTGCATAGTAGACAGGGTTGGGCTGGATGGCCCTTAGGGGTCTCTCCAAACTCTTGGATTCTATGCTTCTATCATCATCATCATCATCATCATCATCATCTTCATCATCATTATTATGTAGAGGCTGGATGGCCATCTGTCAGGAGTGCTTGGATTTTGTCCTCCTGCATGGTAGAAGGAAGTTGATCTGGATGATCCTTAGGGGTCACTCCAAACCTTAGGATTGTATGTTGTTGTTGTTGTTGTTGTTGTTATTATTATTATTAGTAGTAGTAGTAGTAGTATTGAGAGGTTGGGTGGCCATCTGTTGGGAGTGCTTGGATTGTGTCCTGCATGGCAGAATTGGGTTGGACTGGATGGCCTTTAGGGGTGTCTCCTAACTGTCTGATGCTATGATTTGATGTGTATTATTATTGTGCAGATATTGGATGACCATCTGTCAGGAGTGGTTGGATAGTGTCCTCCTGCATGATATAAGGAAGCTGAACTGGATGATCCTTAGGGGTATCTGCTAACCTTAGGATTGTATGATATTCTTATACTTATTATTATTGAGAGTCTTGCTGGCCATCTGTTGGGAGTGCTTGGATTGTATCGGTCAATGGCAGAGTTGGGTTGGACTGGATGGCCTTTAGGGGTGTCTCCTAACTGTCTGATTCTGTGATTCGATTTCTATTATTACTGTGCAGATCTTGGATGGCCATCTGCGAGGAGTGCTTGGTTTGTGTCATCCTGCATGGTAGAAGGAAGTTGAACTGGATGATCCTTAGGAGTGTCTCCTAACCTTATGATTGTATGATATTCTTCTTCTTATCATTATTATTATTGAGAGGCTGGGTGGACTTTAACATTCATGCTGAGACCCCCTTGACTGGTGCAGCTCAGGATTTCATGACCGCCATGACGACCATGGGGCTATCACAAATTATAGCTGGTCCTACCCATCAGGCTGGACACACACTCGACCTAGTTTTTGTGGCGGACAGTGGAATGATCAGAGAGAAGAACAAAACACCCTTCCTGTGTCATGGTCTGATCATTATCTGGTCAGTTTTAGACTTTCGGCGACCCTAAACCTCCGCAGGGGTGAAGGACAAATTAAGATCGTCCGCCCCAGGAGACTGATGGATCCAGAGGGATTCCTGAGGAATCTTGGGGTCCTTCCTGCCATGGAGCCTGGCGATCCTGTCGACATCCTGGTCGATCTCTATAACAGGGAAGTGACCAGGGCAATAGATACGATCGCTCCTGAACGCCCCATCACGTTGCGTCATGACAAGCCGTCTCCCTGGTTCACCGGGGAGCTGGCTGTGATGAAGCATACGAGGAGGGGGCTAGAGCGCACTTGGAGGAGTTCTTGGGACGTGTCCGACTGAGCACGGGCTACAGCCTTTCTTAGGGCATATACTGTGGCTATACGGGCAGCCAAGGAGTCCTATATGACTACCCGTATAGCATCTGCAGCAAATAGATCATTGGAGTTGTTTCGGGTCGTTGGGGAACTCCTTCAGCCACCTGTGGTGGAGGAGACTTTTGACGACCCAGCAACTCGGTGTCGCGATTTCGCACACCATTTTGCAGACAAAGTCGCTCAGATACGCCTTGAGCTCGACTCCAATTTCACCACAGTGCCAGGGGAGGTGATTGAGGCATCTGCTTGTCCGATTTTGTGGGATTCTTTTGGGCTTGTTCTTCCTGAGACCGTGGTGGAGGTCCTTGGGGCTGTGAGGGCAACCACGTCGGCTCTGGACCCTTGCCCGTCTTGGCTAATTAAATCGGCCAGGGAGGGGCTGGTTGATTGGTTTGTGTTGATCATTAATGCATCGTTGGAGCAGGGGTTTTTTCCATCTCATCTGAAACAAGCTGTGGTTCGTCCACTCCTTAAAAAGGTTTCCCTTGACTCCACGGTGCTGAACAATTTCAGACCAATCTCCAACCTCCCTTTCTTGGGTAAGGTGCTGGAGCGGGTGGTTGCCTCCCAGCTCCAGGGCTTTCTAGATGACATCAACTACCTAGATCAGTCACAGTCTGGTTTCAGGCCTGGTCACGGCACCAAGACAGCCTTGGTCGCCTTGGTGGATGACCTCCGTAGAGAGCTGGACAAGGGGAGTGTGACCCTGTTGGTTCTCTTGGACATCTCAGCGGCTTTCGATACCATCGATCATGGTATCCTTCTGGGACGACTCTCTGGGATGGGTCTCGGGGGCACGGTTTTGTCGTGGCTCCGATCCTTCCTGGAGGGTCGATCCCAGATGGTGAAGCTGGGAGACGCCTGCTCAGACCCCTGGCTTTTGAGCTGTGGGGTCCCGCAAGGCTCTATTCTGTCTCCCATGCTCTTTAACATCTACATGAAACCGCTGGGAGAGGTCATCCAGAGTTTTGGAGTTGGGTGTCACCTCTATGCAGATGACGCACAACTCTACTACTCCTTTCCACCTAATTCCAAGGAGGCCTCTCAGGTGCTGGACGAGTGCCTGGCCGCTGTGTCTATCTGGATGAGGAGGAACAAGCTGAAGATCAATCCCGACAAGACAGAGGTCCTCCTGGTCGATCGTAAACCTGACCGGGGTATAGGGTGGCAACCTGTGCTGGACGGGGTTACACTCCCCCTGAAGCCACAGGTCCGCAGTCTGGGAGTCCTCCTGGATTCATCGCTTACGCTCGAGGCTCAGGCATCAGCGGTGTCTGGGAGGGCCTTCGCACAATTGAGACTCGTGCGCCAACTGTGACCGTACCTCGCGAAGGCTGATCTGGCCAGGGTGGTCCATGCCTTGGTCACCTCCAGACTGGACTACTGTAATGCGCTCTACGTGGGGCTGCCCTTGAAAACAGCTCGGAAATTCCAACTGGTCCAACGAGTGGCAGCCAGGATGTTAACTGGAGTCCCTTACAGAGAGAGGTCAACCCTCCTGTTCAAGGAGCTCCACTGGCTGCCATTTACTTTCCGAGCCCAATTTAAGGTGCAGGTGCTTACCTACAAAGCCCTGAACGGTTTGGGCCATCCTACCTCCGTGACCGCATCTCCGTCTACGAACCCACGCATTCACTTTGGTCATCTGGAGAGGCCCTGCTCGTGATCCCGCCTGCGTCGCAAGCGCGGTTGGTGGGGACACGAGACAGGGCCTTCTCTGTGGTGGCCCTCCAACTCTGAAACACCCTCCCCAAGGATCTCAGACAGGCCCCTACATTGGCAGTCTTCAGAAAGAACTTGAAGACCTGGCTGTTCCAATGTGCCTTCCCAGATTAATAGGAAATCTCCAACTCCAAGTCCCATAAGCACTTTATTAGAACTAGATCGTATATCGCACTCTGCACTTGCCCTAGAAGCCTTATATATCACCTGTCACTTCAGCACTTTTAATCTTGTACCCATTACTCTGGCCCGGCCCAGTTTTATTGTGTTTTAGCGTATTGTTTATTGCTTGTTGTTTATACTGTTTTAATTGTTTTTAATTTGCCTTTTGTTTTGTATTGTTATATTGTGTGTTGAGGCCTTGGCCTTTGTAAGCCGCATCGAGTCCTTCGGGAGATGCTAGCGGGGTACAAATAAAGTTTAATAATAATAATAAAAAAATCTGTTGGGCATGCTTGGATTGTGTCCTCCATGGCAGAATTGGGTTGGACTGGATTACCACAGTAATTATTTCATATTACAGTAGAATCTCACTTATCCAACATTTGATTATCCAGTGTTCTGGATTATCCAATGCAGTCTGCCTTTTAGTAGTCAATGTTTTTGTAGTCAATGTTTTAAATTCATTGTGATATTTTGCTACTAAATTTGTAAATACAGTAATTACTAGGCTTGATCGATCCATGAAAAATTTGATTCTAAACTCGTTTCAAAACTAGAGGGGGCAGTTTTTCGTTTTTGTTGCTAATAACGAATTTGGCCCCCAAAATTTTTCGAAATTAACGAAAATTCGTTATTTTCGAAATTAATTCGTTAATGGCGGACGCGCATGCGCGGTGGCCCAAAAACAGCCCGAAGGGGGGGGGACTTAGGGGGCTCTCCCGCCCTCATTTTTTGAGTGATCTTCTTCAAACTTGGTACAGTGGTAGAACACATTTAACACTGATAGCTCACCAAAAGGTGGAACGTTTCCCTTATCCTCTGATTTTTGGCAAATTTTCATAGCTTTTATAATAAACCATTTTTTTATAATTGCAGAAATCTGTTCCTGGTTTGAAAGTCTTATTTCCTGTTAAATTGGGTTGTCTTTACTGTGAAAGTCATTGCTCTACTTCAGAAACTTTGTTTTTGTGGCTGAAACTTTGTTAAATTGGTGTAGTCCCTGCATATGTGTGTGTGTAAAGGTATCCCTTGACGTTAAGTTCAGTCATGTCTGACTCTGGGGGTTGTGCTCACCTCCATTTCTAAGCCCAAGAGCCAGTGTTGTCCATAGACACCTCCAAGGTCATGTGGCCAGCATGACTACATGGAGTGCCATTACCTTCCCGCCAGAGCGGTACCTATTCATCTACTCACATTGGCATGTTTTCAAGCTGCTAGGTTGGCAGAAGCTGGAGCTAACAGCGGGCGCTCACTCTGCTCCCGGGATTTGAACCTGGGACTTTTCGGCCTGCAAGTTCAGCAGCTCAATGCTTTAACACACTTCGCCATTGGGGCTCATACACATACAATGTGGAGAATATGTGGAAAGGCTACAGACTTGCGGGCCAAGAACCTCCACAAAGGGTGACAGCGCATTCCACAAGAGCCGTAGCGGCATCCCAAGCCTTTCTCAAAGGTGTCCCCCTTGAGGATATTTGTAGGCCGGCGACGTGGTCATCATCATTCACCTTCGCCTCACACTACAAACTTGACATCATGACGCGGCGTTTGGGAGAGCGGTTCTCTTCTCGTGCGTGGCATGACCCGCCACCTCCAGTGAGTAGCTTGCTAATCCCCCATATGTGCGATTTCCACAGAAGCACCATGAAGGAGAAAATGCGGTTGCTTAGTACGCTAGATAAAGGAGTAAAAATAACATACACAATAGATATATGAAACTCCCTTCCCAGTTGGGTCAAGCAAAAGCAAACTGCTGCAAACTGCAGCCTCTTCTAGAATATGTGTCCTTCTTCCTGGTTAACCTTTAATCGTTTTAATCAAGTTCAGGTGAATCTTGGCGACTTTTCGAATGTGAAACATGGTATGGAATGAACTTTTGCCTTGGCTGCCTTCCAGATCAGGCTTATAACCAGCCTATTATGGGCCACAAATTAAAGAAAATTCAATCCCATTTAAGCACAACATGAACAGTTTTGATGCCAAAACCATAAACTCTGTTTATTAAACTCTACGATCCAAACTTTAGAACAACTTGCAAACAATTGAAGGTTAGACCACAGTAATAATAACCAATTCTATTCCTTTCCAAAATATACACATAAAATAGTATCTTTCTTTCCAATAGCATATAAACTTTTCCTTTGTTTACAAAACAAAATTCTAGACAGTAGCCATTTAGAAGATATTTCTATATTTTCCCTGCAAAGGATAGGGCTGCATCCCTCTGGAGACACACATGATAACCCGGACATGATATAAGGCACTTATATACGTTAAATAAACATGATGTCATTGCATATATAAAAGAAGCATGATATTAGGCAATTATAGTTGCAAATAATATAATTAAATATGTAAAAATTATACATCCATACATAAAAGAAACATGTAAAGTAACTGCATATATAAAACACAATATAAAATATGATATAAGGCAATTACAGATGTAAAAGGAACGTGATATTACATATGTAAAAAACATGATTATATGTATAAAAAAGCATGATACAAGGTGTCAGGATCTAGGCTGCTGGGCACCAATAACCATACACTGAGGCCAGATTCTATCTAATATCTTTATTAAAGGAATATATAAAGTCAATAAAAACAAGTGTAGAATAAAGTTCAGAAGCAGACCTTTCAAATGAGGCCAAATATAGTCCAGTAGATTATTGTCCAATATGAAATATTAGAGTCCAAAGATTATAATCCAATAACCGCAACACACGCTTTGCCAAGCAAAGCGTTGGGAAAACAGCAAAAGTCTTGAATCCAATGAAGCTTGACACAAGGCTGAAAGTAACTTGGAACGTGGCTGGAGCTGTGGCTAAAGGCAAAGCAACTTGAAGCATGGAACAAGATCCGTGGTAAATCCGTGAGACGAGGACAAGGCTTGGAACTAGATTCAGGAGGCAAGGAACAGGATTCGAAGTCCACACACACGACCTCTCTCCAGGAGCTGACGAATTGACTCCGCAAGGAATCCTTCGCGCAATTTCCCTATATTGGGTCTCGTTTCCCCAAACAACAATCACTTTCCCTAGAGAACAGGGAGCGAAGGAAACCAGCTTGCAGGTGCAAGACTCCCCGTATTTTCTCAGGGGAAATACTTCTAATCAGTGGCATATTTGGCAGCAAGGCGAGCACTCCTTCTAAATTTCTCTCTCGATCCTCTATCAGTCGTGTAGGCCTGTTTTCTCCCATAAGGGGGAGAGTTCCCACCAAGGTCAGGTTTAATTGGTTCTTGGACTAGAACTTCAGGCAGCTGGCAAGGCTCTGACTCCGACCGGAAATCTGGGGAAAACTCCATATTTTCCTCCTCATCTGCCACAATACTGTCAGGAATAGGACTGCAGGGCCCATGAGTCATCACACTAGGCAACTGACACATCTAAAAGAAACACAATATAATTAACCTAGGTACAACAAATGTGAAAGAAGGCAACAATATACATAAAAAAAACATTTCTGGACTCACAAATGTAGTCTAAGAGAATTGGACTTCCATTCTCCAAACCTGAAACAAAGTGGGAGGAAATCTAAAGAGTGTTAATGATGCTCAAATTCAAATGTTGTTCTTTTCCAAAGTCAAACTAAAACTAAGAATAAATGCTTCGGTCTTCTCCTGATCTTCTTATCTCCTCACCTTGCATCCAGCCGAGTTGCGTCCGCACTTGCGATACAGCGACCTCTTCCCTTGGCTCAGTGGGCAGTATTTTCAAGTATGGGCCTTTTCGCCCGTGGCACCGCAGAGCGGACAGGTGTATTTGCGCAAGATGGGGCACTCCACGGTGCCGTCCATCCCTTTCAGCCGGTGGGACGAATAGACCTGCTTGGACTCCCCGTTGTGTTTGCAGAAATTGCAAATCTCCTTGTTTTGGGAAGCCTGGCCATTGGCACTACCTTTGGAGCTCTTGCTGCTGGAACCGCTTCCATTAACCCATTGTGATGCTATTTCAAAGTTGTCCTCGTTGAGGACTAGCTGCATGTCGTAGTCCATTGTGTCCCAACTCTGAGATGGAAACGGGACCTTCTTGCGTTCCGCGATGATCTCCGTAACCACTTTCGCAAGGCTCAGATAGTCCTTCCATCTGTCAAACTCCCTGAACATGGAAGGGGCATAATGTGGCACGTGCATGGCTGATCCGGAGAGCATGGTGCCAATTCTACCCTGGTGTGGACACACACTGAATGCCACATATTGGAGGCGGAGTCTTTGTTTTATATATAAGGGGAGGGGTTCTAAACCTTTCACATTGGACCCTCCCATCTATTTTTACCCTCCTTTGCCCTAGATTTAACCCACACATGTCTAGACATCACAGGTTTTCAAGGAAGAGTTGGGTTTTTCCAATTTTTTCACTTCGGAGGTAATGCCAGAGTTTGTCCCTTGAGGCAGTGGTTCTCGACTTGTGGGTCCCCAGATGTTTTGGCCTTCAACTCCCAGAAATCCTAACAGCTGGTAAACTGGCTGGGATTTCTGGGACTTGTAGGTCAAAACACCTGGAGATCCACAGATTGAGAACCACTGCCTTAAGGGAACGTTAGCAGTTGTGGTTCTGTTTGTCCATCCAAAAATGAGTTGCATTTCTGCCTTGGATGAAATAGCAACATTGCACATCCAACGTTTGCCAAAGTCCTGAAGGACGGATCCAGTAATGATGAAGCCTGCAAGAGTGTTATATTGCTTTTGCATGGCAGAATAGCATTGGACTGGATGGTCTCTTCTAGCTTTATGATTCTATGATGTTTGGCGCCATGATTCTATGATTCTATCATTTTAGGATTCTAGGACTTTTGGGATGATTCTGTGACTTGGTTCTTTGAGTCTATGACTTTAGGGACCATGTTTCTATTATTCCATGACTTCTGTGACCATATTTCTATGACTTTTGAGACCATTCATGGGCCATCTGGCTAGTATTCCGGGACGGTAAATGATATATCGGTTACAGCATCAGATATTTCTGGATACAGTAGAGTCTCACTTATCCAACATAAACGGGCCAGCAGAACGTTGGATAAGCAAATATGTTGGATGATAAGGAGACATTAAGGAAAAGCCTATTGAACATCAAATTAGGTTATTTTACAAATTAAGCACCAAAACATCATGTTTAACAGCAAATTTGACAGAAAAGGTAGTTCAATACGCAGTAATATTACGTAGTAATTACTGTATTTACAAATTAACCCCCAAATATCATGATGTATTGAAAACATTGACTACAAAAATGCGTTGGATAATCCAGAACATTGGATAAGCGAGTGTTGGATAAGTGAGACTCTACTGTATATTGTTTTTGCATGGCAGAATGGCGTTGGACTGGATGGTCTCTTCTAGCTTTATGATTCTATGATGTTTGGTGCCATGTTTCTATGATTCTATCATTTTGTTGTTGAGCAATGTAGAACAGTATTGGATACCTGTAACTGTTTCTTTGAGTGGTGTTCTGTGGAAACACAACCCGCCCATCCTCCCCGCTGATTTCATGAAAAGAAAAGAAAAGAATGAAAAAGCCACATCCGGCAAGGCCCATACACTGAAATACTAGGCCGGCCACCGTTGGCCGGCACGCTTCCCTGACAGGAAGAAAGAGGGGCCGCCCCCCCAAAGAAGGCTTCTGTGCAAGATTGCACAAAGGGGTAAAGAACGACAGCCGCGAGAGAAGAGAGAGGCGGTGCATCGTGGGAAACACGTCGACCACGTAGGCCGACAAGGCCCACACGTTGAAATACTAGGCCGGGCACCGTTGGCCGGCACGCTTCCCTGTGAGGAAGAAAGAGGGGCCGCCGCCCCAAAGGAGGCTTCTGTGCAAAATCGCATAAAGGGGTAAAGAACGACAGCCGTGAAAGAAGAGGAAAGGGAAGCGGTGCATAGTGGGAAACATGTCCACCACGTAGGCCAAAAAGGCCCACACTTTAAAATACTGCCACCATTGGCCGGCACGCTTCCCTGTGAGGAAGAAAGAGGGGCCGCCGCCCCTAAGGAGGCTTCTGTGCAAAATCGCACAAAGGGGTAAAGAACGACAGCCGGCGAGAGAAGAGAGATGCGGTGCATCGTGGGAAACTCGACCACGTAGGCCGAGAGGCAGCAAAAAGAAAAGAAAAGAAAAGAAAGAAAAAAGCCACAGGCGACAAGGCCCATACATTAAGCCGGGCCGGCCACTGTTTGCCGGCACGCATCCCTGAGAGACAGAGAGAGAGAAAAAACCAGAGGACACCGCCCCAAAGGAGGCTTCTGTGCAAAATCGCATAAAGGGCTAAAGAACGACAGCCGCGAGAGAAGAGAGATGCGGTGCATCGGGGGAAACACGTCGACCACGTAGGCCGACAAGGCCCATACTTTGAAATACTAGGCCGGCCACCGTTGGCCGGCACGCTTCCCAGACAGGAAGTAAGAGGGGCCGCCGCCCCAAAGGAGGCTTCGGTGCAAACTCGCTCAAAGGGCTAAAGAACGACAGCCGCGAGAGAAGAGGAAAGGGAAGCGGTGAGTAGTGGGAAACACGTCGAGCACGTAGGCCGAGAGGCAGCAAAAACAAAAGAAAAGAAATAAAAAGCCACAGGCGACAAGGCCCATACTTTAAGCGGGCCGGCCACAGTTTGCCGGCACGCATCCCCGGGAGAGAGAAAAAAACAGAGGACACCGCCCCAAAGGAGACTTCTGTGCAAAATCGCATAAAGGGGTAAAGAACGACAGCCGGCGAGAGAAGAGAGAGGCGGTGCATCGGGGGAAACTTGGCCACGTAGGCCGAGAGGCAGCAAAGACCAAAGAAAAGACAGAAGAAGCCACGGCCAAAAAGGCCCACACCCTGAAATACTAGGCCGGCCACAGTGGGCCGGCACGCTTCCCAGAGACAGAGAGAGAAGAAAAAAACCAGGAAATGTGGGACCAAGCCCCTCAGACCCGGGGGGCCGGCCACCGTTGGCTGGCCCCACGCCCACACACCACAACCCACGGGGAAGGGCATGCTTTCTTAACGTCTGCTTTAGAAATGTGGGCCCAAGCCCCTCAGACCCGGGGGGCCGGCCACCGTTGGCCGGCCCCACGCCCACACCGCTGAACCAACAGGGGGAAGGGCATGCTTTCTTAACGTCTGCTTTCAAAATGTGGGCCCAAGCCCCTCAGACCCGGGGGGCCGGCCACCGTTGGCCGGCCCCACGCCCACACACCACAACCCACGGGGAAGGGCATGCTTTCTTAACGTCTGCTTTCAAAATGTGGGCCCAAGCCCCTCAGACCCGGGGGGCCGGCCACCGTTGGACGGCCCCACGCCCACACACCACAACCGACGGGGAAGGGCATGCTTTCTTAACGTCTGCTTTCAAAATGTGGGCCCAAGCCCCTCAGACCCGGGGGGCCGGCCACCGTTGGCCGGCCACACGCCCACACACCACAACCCACGGGGAAGGGCATGCTTTCTTAACGTCTGCTTTCAAAATGTGGGCCCAAGCCCCTCAGACCCGGGGGGCCGGCCACCGTTGGCCGGCCCCACGCCCACACCGCTGAACCCACAGGGGGAAGGGCATGCTTTCTTAACGTCTGCTTTCAAAATGTGGGCCCAAGCCCCTCAGACCCGGGGGGCCGGCCACCGTTGGCCGGCCCCACGCCCACACCGCTGAACCCACAGGGGGAAGGGCATGCTTTCTTAACGTCTGCTTTCAAAATGTGGGCCCAAGCCCCTCAGACCCGGGGGGCCGGCCACCGTTGGCCGGCCCCACGCCCACACACCACAACCGACGGGGAAGGGCATGCTTTCTTAACGTCTGCTTTCAAAATGTGGGCCCAAGCCCCTCAGACCCGGGGGGCCAGCCACCGTTGGCCGGCCCCACGCCCACACCGCTGAACCCACAGGGGGAAGGGCATGCTTTCTTTACGTCTGCTTTTGAAATGTGGGACCACTCCCCTTAGACCAGGGCGGCCGGCCACTGTTGGCCGGCCCCACGCCCACCCCCCACAACCCATGACACAAAGATACACTCCATAACAGCAAACCGTCAAGCCTCTGGAAAAATCTAGCCATTTCTGTAGTCAATGATTCCATTACATTGTGATATTTTGCAGCCAAATTCATAAAGTACGCAATAGCAACATATCATTTCAGCATATAGAACGACTTCTTATGTCTCCTTGGTTGTATAACATGAATTTATGGTGATTTATTAGGAAAATCATAACCTCATATGATGTGTTATATGCTTTTCTTCCACAAGTCCAATCCAAGAAATTTGCTTATTTCAGCTCAGGTAGGCCCGTTCAGCTTTGATCAGTGAGACTCTTCTGTGTTCATGTTGGGTCAATAAGACATAAGATAAAACTGAAGTCACAGTCAGCATACAGCATAACCAGCTTAAAAAACAGTGGTGTAAAAACACGGCTCTAGTCCGAGGACTGAAGAGGAGGTAGTTTGACAGTTAAAAAACAATACAGTGCGAAATACTATTGGCCTGGCAACCAATTCTTAAATAGGCTACAAACGACCACACAGACCTCTAAGGCTTTTTGGAAGAGGAAGGTTTTAAGGCTCTGATGTTAGGTTCATGTTTCCATGGAGTTGCACTTCAGGGAAGACTAGTGTGTTTTACAGGGGTTATTAAAGTTCTCCTGCAGATGACCTGGATAGAGGGAAATGACTTCTGTTGGTATACACTTAAAGTAAACTTGAGGAAGTACAATTATGAAAGATATTGTGTGTAATGGAGTAGAAATGAATTCAAAGTAGAAACAAAGCACAAATATTGATTCCAAAGGAAACATGAAGACATAATTAAGTAATTGTTTTTAATAGCAAAAGAGTTTCTGAGTGGATTGATTCTCTACTTCTTACTCTGCGTAAGATTATCATCACATGCTGTCGACTACACCCGCACAAGGCAATGGTACAGTAAAAGAAGACAATTTGGAGAAGTGGTAAAGGCCAAGGTGTCCCACTTCTTTCAGTGATTCCGCGTGCGCGGCCAGAGGGCAAGGGGAACCAAAGGCGGCCGTTCTGCGGCCACAACGTTGAGTACACTGCCTTTCAAGGTGAATGGGACACTGTCCCACAGTCTGTGATCACTCCACCCTCGTTATTACCAACAGACCAGCAAGAAACAGTTCCCACGAGACGGAACTTGCACCCACACATTGAAAGCAGCCGCAAAGGCACACGCCCTGATGGGCAAACGGCACCGTGCGCGTGCGCGGTCAGAGGGCAAGGGGAACCAAAGGCGGCCGTTCTGCAGCAACAGCGTCAATCACAGCCTTTCAGGGTGATGGGAGACTGTCCCACTGTCTTTGATCATTCCACCCTCTTCTATTGTTTTACCAACAGGCCAGCAAAAAACAGTTCCCACTCGGCGAAACATTCCGCCAACACCTCGAAAGCAGCCGCAAAGGCACACGCCCTGACGGGCAAACGTCACCGTGCGCGTGCGCGGCCAGAGGGCGAGGGGAACCAAAGGCGGCCGTTCTGCGGCCACAACGTTGAGTACACTGCCTTTCAAGGTGAATGGGACACTGTCCCACAGTCTGTGATCACTCCACCCTCGTTATTACCAACAGACCAGCAAGAAACAGTTCCCACGAGACGGAACTTGCACCCACACATTGAAAGCAGCCGCAAAGGCACACGCCCTGATGGGCAAACGGCACCGTGCGCGTGCGCGGCCAGAGGGCAAGGGGAACCAAAGGCGGCCGTTCCGCAGCAACAGCGTCAATCACAGCCTTTCAGGGTGATGGGAGACTGTCCCACTGTCTTTGATCGTTCCACCCTCTTCTATCGTTTTACCAAAAGGCCAGCAAAAGGCAGTTCCCACTCGGCGTAACCTGCGCCCACACATTGAAAGCAGCCGCAAAGGCACACACCCAGAAGGGGGAGTGGCATATACCTCTGTAAAGTTAGAGTCTGGCGTCACGTAGTCCGCGAGGCAGCAAAAAGAAAAGAAAAGTAAGAAAAAAAAACAAAGGGCAGCAAAGACCCCACCCTGAGCCGGCCACAGTTGGCCGGCATGCATCCCTGAGAGTTCGTTCCGGCCCTCCCACAAAGTTTTTTGTTTTTGCGACTTTAGCCTCTACCCACACCAACACCCCACCACCCAAGGGGAAGGGCGTGTACCTCTTCTATCGTTTTACCAACTAGCCAGCAAAAGGCAATTCCCACTCGGCGTAACCTGCGCCCACACATTGAAAGCAGCCGCAAAGGCACACGCCCAGAAGGGGGAGCGGCATATACCTCTGTAAAGTTAGAGTCTGGCGTCACGTAGTCCGCGAGGCAGCAAAAAGAAAAGAAAAGTAAGAAAAAAAAACAAAGGGCAGCAAAGACCCCACCCTGAGCCGGCCACAGTTGGCCGGCATGCATCCCTGAGAGTTCGGCCCGGCCCTCCCACAAAGTTTTCTGTTTTTGCGACTTTAGCCTCTACCCACACCAACACCCCACCACCCAAGGGGAAGGGCGTGTACCTCTTCTATCGTTTTACCAACAAGCCAGCAAAAGGCAATTCCCACTCGGCGTAACCTGCGCCCACACATTGAAAGCAGCCGCAAAGGCACACGCCCAGAAGGGGGAACGGCATATACCTCTGTAAAGTTAGAGTCTGGCATCACGTAGTCCGCGAGGCAGCAAAAAGAAAAGAAAAGTAAGAAGAAAAAACAAAGGGCAGCAAAGACCCCACCCTGAGCCGGCCACAGTTGGCCGGCATGCATCCCTGAGAGTTCGTTCCGGCCCTCCCACAAAGTTTTTTGTTTTTGCGACTTTAGCCTCTACCCACACCAACACCCCACCACCCAAGGGGAAGGGCGTGTACCTCTTCTATCGTTTTACCAACTAGCCAGCAAAAGGCAATTCCCACTCGGCGTAACCTGCGCCCACACATTGAAAGCAGCCGCAAAGGCACACGCCCAGAAGGGGGAACGGCATATACCTCTGTAAAGTTAGAGTCTGGCGTCACGTAGTCCGCGAGGCAGCAAAAAGAAAAGAAAAGTAAGAAAAAAAAACAAAGGGCAGCAAAGACCCCACCCTGAGCCGGCCACAGTTGGCCGGCATGCATCCCTGAGAGTTCGGCCCGGCCCTCCCACAAAGTTTTCTGTTTTTGCGACTTTAGCCTCTACCCACACCAACACTCCACCACCCAAGGGGAAGGGCGTGTACCTCTTCTATCGTTTTACCAACAAGCCAGCAAAAGGCAATTCCCACTCAGCGTAACCTGCGCCCACACATTGAAAGCAGCCGCAAGGCACACGTCCTGAAGGGGGAACGGCACCCTCTGCGTGCCAGGTCAAAGGGGGAGGGGACCCAAAAGCGGCCGTTTAACGACCACAGCGTAGACCACGGCATATAAAGGAGAAGGGACACTAGACAACCATTTGGAGAAATGCTGGCAAAGGCGGAGGTGTCCCACTGTCTTTGATGATTCCCCCCTCCGAGTTATAAAGGCACCCTCCGCGTAAGCGTGCAGAGGGCTAGGGGACCCAAAGGCGGCCGTCCCATGGCCACTGCGGCGACCACACCCGCTCAAGCCGATGGGACAGTGAAAGATGAAAATTTAGAGAATTTCTGGCCAAGGTCGAGGTGTAGTAATCCCAGCGGATAAAGACATCCTCAAAGGTTCAGATGGACAGATACCTCTGTAAAGTGAGAGTCTGGCGTATTCCTACACCTAAAATGATTATCTGAAGTATCCACATCAAATATAACAGTGCTCTTTCTGTACAGGAACTGCGAGGATCTGGAGAAGACCTAACAGTCATGGCTCATGATGGAAATATTTTTTGCCCCCCCCCCCCAAAAAAAGGGAATTGAATGAAATCTGAACAGAACACAAAGAGGAAGCATTTCCTACCTTGGCTTTTATGGACTAATTTTCCACAGAATATCCTTCTACCTCTACAGAGTCAGTATTACAGGAGAGAAAACGTTTTGTAACTTCCGAATACAGAGATGCACCATAAGTATATTAAGTTCAACAGGGACAAATGAAAGATACTTCTCTCCGCGATGGCTGTTCGGCAGTGGAACTGTCTCCCCCGGACTGTGTTGGAGGCCCCTTCTTTTGAAGCTTTTAAGCATAGGCTCGATGGCCATCTGTCGGGGATGCTTTGAATGAAACTTCCTGCGTCTGTCTTGGGGGAGAACTCGATGGCCCATGAGTTCTATTCCAACTCTACTTTTCTATGATTCCATGATTCACTGATTCGGGAAACGGCCCCTTGAGATGGATGAACCCAAAAACGACAGTGGGCAACGTTGAGTGATGAAAAAGAGGAGAAAGGAAGGGAAAAGAGAGAGGAAAGCATTGTAGGATAGAGGAGAGAGTTGTTGGACAGAGTCCAAAGGGGCCACCCCCCCGCTCGGCCGCCCAAAAAATTGGCCAAACTTACTCTGAAGCAGAGTTTCTTAAAGGAGGAGAACTGTTGCTCTAGGAGCAGTCGGTCTCAAAATCCAAATCTGGGAAATTCAACACAGGAAGGTTGGCCTTCAGGAAAACAAGTTTCTCAACTGTTTGAGGGTCCAGCAAGCTGCGGTGGGGCGTGACTACATCTCCCGCTAGGCTGAAGACCCTTTCACTCTGGACGCTGGTGGGAGGACAGCTGAGGAACTGGCGGGCTACGTGCGACAGATCCGGCCACATGTGTTCACGTGAAGCCCAATAGGACAATGGATCACAAGAAATTATCTCAGGAGGCTCCTCAAAGTATCTGTTGACCGAGCATTCGGCCGAGTCTTCCTTTTGAGCAGAAGCCAGCAAAGAGGATTCTTCAGAGCAGGCAAGTATGGCCACCGTCTCTGCAAAGAAAACGTTTCCTGTTCGCGGCTGGAGATCCGTATCCCTACGGCAACCCCCTACCGGCTCCCCGGGACTTTCAGTCTCGCCACTAGCGCTAGTGCTGGGGGTGACAGGCATTTCTGGAAGAGGGGCCGCTGTGCCCGTTTCCTCCACCCTGGCAGCAAAGACCTCCCTCACAAGGTCAACAAGTTGGGCCTTCCACACGGTAAAGTCTTTTGGGCAGACGTTGTACTTTAGCCGTGGATCACACAAGGCCGCCAGCATATGGACCTTGCTGGAAAGAAGTGGCTCTAGGCGTTTCCGTACAGCAAAGGACAACCTCCTCACCACCTCCTGGACCGGCCCCAAGCCTTTCTAGGTGCCTCCTTAGCCTCAAGACCATGGGCACTGCCTGGCTCAGAAGGGCTTTTGATTCCGAAAGGGTCTCAGTGGCATGTTTGAATGGCTTTAGTACGTCTACTAGCTGGGAGATGGTGTCCCACTCTTGCTTAGTTGGAACAAGCTTGCTAACAGGCGCAACCAAAGTGAGGGAGATGCCGTGTACCGCCTTCTGCTGCTCGACCATGCGTTCGAGCATTTTTAAGGTTGAATTCCACCGAGTCGAGACGTCCTGGAGCAGCTTGTGCTGCGGGAGGCCTTCAAGGCTCTGCCTGTCTCTCAGCTGCCGGGCTGCCTTGATGCTCCGGTGGAAGTAGCCCGCGATCTTTCTACAGCGCTCGATCAGCAGGGAGATGTTTGTGTTGCTGGCCGACTGCTCTTCCTGGCTCTTTAAACCTTCCTTGACGGTATTGTGAAGCAAGTGGGCCATGCAGGACACATTCTGAAACCTGGCACTTTCAACCGCTTTGATCATATTTTTACCAGCGTCCGTCACCATAAAGCCCCTCCTCATTTCTTCCGGCCTACACTGCATCCATTGCCCCATCATGTTTTCCAGATAGTTGCAGATGCTCTCTGCCTTGTGATCACGATCAACTACCTCCAATGCGAGGAGTGCCCAACGATGGGATGTATCCATAGTGCCTTCCTTCTCCCACCAATGTGCCGTGAGAGAGAGGTAGGAGTGGCCTCCTCCCAAGCTTGACCAAATATCAGAGGTAAAATGGATGTGTCCTCCCATGGCGGTACGCAACATCTGGATAATGCGTTCCTTACAGCCCTCGTACAAGCCGGGGATTACTTTTCTGGAAAAGGTGTGACGGGAGGGGATTTTGTAGCGGGGGCACAGTCGTTTCATAAGGCGTACGAAGCCTTCTTGTTCTACCAGGCGGAAGGGATGGTGATCTAGGGCAATCATCTCTCCCACAGTTTGGGTTATCTGCTGGGGTGTGAGTAATGTTTCCCCCGTTTTCTTTCTGGGTAATGGAATGGCCCAATCCTCCAAGGTGGGCTGTGTCCGCCTTCCACCATCTTCACCAGGAGAACTTTGCGTGCTAAGGCTGCCACTGGAAGGGCTTGCAGTTCCCCCTCCTAGCGAAATGGAGGGATGGTGTCGCTTCATGTGAGAGCTCAACCCCGAGGTCGCAAGATGTCTCGTGTCTCTGCCTCTGCTGATATTTGCCCCACAGTGTCTACAAACTGCCAAAGTAGCACTCTGAGAGTGGACATGGAAATGGTCCCAAATAAATGACCTTGGCCTCCCCACAGCCACTGTGGCGACGCCCTCAGAGATGGGAGTCGTGGGCACCCTTTCAGCAGCATGAGAAAGTCTACGTTTTGATGGTAGTACCTCCTCTACCTCCTCCTCACTGTCAGTAGCGGGTGGAGGGGTGGGGTTATCTATATCCTCATCCACCACCTGTAGTTCCATGACGGCAACACCTGTATGTTCCATTGATCGTCCAGTTGTCTCAGCTCCATACGACAACCGGCTCCGGGTGGATGCCTGTGAGCTTTCTGCATTCGAACAGCCAACTTCTTCATCAAGTCCACCCACTCCCATAGTTCGGCGTTCCAGACGGATGGGACCCACCTTAACTTTTTTGGCCCCCCACAGTGTCCTGGCTGTGGCTTGACCACTAGCAGGACTTGCTCCCCCAGTCCCGCGTACAGCTGAGCGCTTCATGACAAGGGGAGTGTTTTCAGGTAACAGAAGGGATGATGGTAAGGTGTTGTGTTACTGGTGGGAAATATTTGTTGAATCTTGATAGGCAACGTGTTATATTCTGGCCAATTAACTGTCGCAAAAGCGCAGTCTATAACATTTAGTTAGTTTTATTTGTTTTCAAGGGGATACCTGTACTTTCCAGTTCTACAGGGAAGTATGGGATATGCAACTCTTTCCCAAACTTGGCTTAGGATTATTATCAGAAAGCGTCCCTGACTGAGACACAAGCAGCCCCGCTTGTGTTTGAGACTGGGGAAGGGACAAAGGCACCCCCTTCTTTCCCCAAAAGGAGTTGTATTTTGTACAGGGAAGTATGGGATATGCAACTCTTTCCCAAACTTGGCTTAGGATTATTATCAGAAAGCGTCCCTGGCTGAGACACAACAGCCCCCTTGTGTTTGAGAGCGGTGAAGGGACAAAGGCACCCCCCTTCTTTCCCCAAAAGGAGTTGTATTTTGTACAGGGAAGTATGGGATATGCAACTCTTTCCCAAACTTGGCTTAGGATTATCAGAAAGCGTCCCTGGCTGAGACACAAGCAGCCCCACTTGTGTTTGAGACTGGGGAAGGGACAAAGGCACCCCCTTCTTTCCCCAAAAGGAGTTGTATTTTGTACAGGGAAGTATGGAATATGCAACTCTTTCCCAAACTTGGCTTAGGATTATTATCAGAAAGCGTCCCTGGCTGAGACACAAGCAGCCCCGCTTGTGTTTGAGACTGGGGAAGGGACAAAGGCACCCCCTTCTTTCCCCAAAAGGAGTTGTATTTTGTACAGGGAAGTATGGGATATGCAACTCTTTCCCAAACTTGGCTTAGGATTATTATCAGAAAGCGTCCCTGGCTGAGACACAAGCAGCCCCGCTTGTGTTTGAGACTGGGGAAGGGACAAAGGCACCCCCCTTCTTTCCCCAAAAGGAGTTGTATTTTGTACAGGGAAGTATGGGATATGCAACTCTTTCCCAAACTTGGCTTAGGATTATTATCAGAAAGCGTCCCTGGCTGAGACACAAGCAGCCCCGCTTGTGTTTGAGACTGGGGAAGGGACAAAGGCACCCCCTTCTTTCTCCAAAAGGAGTTGTATTTTGTACAGGGAAGTATGGAATATGCAACTCTTTCCCAAAGTTGGCTTAGGATTATTATCAGAAAGCGTCCCTGGCTGAGACACAAGCAGCCCCGCTTGTATTTGAGACTGGGGAAGGGACAAAGGCACCCCCTTCTTTCCCCAAAAGGAGTTGTATTTTGTACAGGGAAGTATGGGATATGCAACTCTTTCCCAAACTTGGCTTAGGATTATTATCAGAAAGCGTCCCTGGCTGAGACACAAGCAGCCCCGCTTGTGTTTGAGACTGGGGAAGGGACAAAGGCACCCCCCTTCTTTCCCCAAAAGGAGTTGTATTTTGTACAGGGAAGTATGGGATATGCAACTCTTTCCCAAACTTGGTTTAGGATTATTATCAGAAAGCGTCCCCGGCTGAGACACAAGCAGCCCCGCTTGTGTTTGAGAGCGGTGAAGGGACAAAGGCACCCCCTTCTTTCCCCAAAAGGAGTTGTATTTTGTACAGGGAAGTATGGGATATGCAACTCTTTCCCAAACTTGGCTTAGGATTATCAGGAAGCGTCCCCGGCTGAGACACAAGCAGCCCCGCTTGTGTTTGAGAGTGGTGGAGGGACAAAGGCACCCCCTCTTCTTTCCCCCAAAGGAGTTGTATTTTGTACAGGGAAGTATGGGATATGCAACTCTTTCCCAAACTTGGTTTAGGATTATCAGGAAGCGTCCCCGGCTGAGACACAAGCAGCCCCGCTTGTGTTTGAGACTGGGGAAGGGACAAAGGCACCCCCTTCTTTCCCCAAAAGGAGTTGTATTTTGTACAGGGAAGTATGGGATATGCAACTCTTTCCCAAACTTGGCTTAGGATTATTATCAGAAAGCGTCCCCGGCTGAGACACAAGCAGCCCCGCTTGTGTTTGAGAGCGGTGAAGGGACAAAGGCACCCCCTTCTTTCCCCAAAAGGAGTTGTATTTTGTACAGGGAAGTATGGGATATGCAACTCTTTCCCAAACTTGGCTTAGGATTATCAGAAAGCGTCCCCGGCTGAGACACAAGCAGCCCCGCTTGTGTTTGAGAGCGGTGAAGGGACAAAGGCACCCCCTTCTTTCCCCAAAAGGAGTTGTATTTTGTACAGGGAAGTATGGGATATGCAACTCTTTCCCAAACTTGGCTTAGGATTATCAGGAAGCGTCCCCGGCTGAGACACAAGCAGCCCCGCTTGTGTTTGAGAGCGGTGGAGGGACAAAGGCACCCCCTCTTCTTTCCCCCAAAGGAGTTGTATTTTGTACAGGGAAGTATGGGATATGCAACTCTTTCCCAAACTTGGCTTAGGATTATCAGAAAGCGTCCCTGGCTGAGACACAAGCAGCCCCGCTTGTGTTTGAGACTGGGGAAGGGACAAAGGCACCCCCTTCTTTCCCCAAAAGGAGTTGTATTTTGTACAGGGAAGTATGGGATATGCAACTCTTTCCCAAACTTGGCTTAGGATTATCAGTAAGCGTCCCTGGCTGAGACACAAGCAGCCCCGCTTGTGTTTGAGACTGGGGAAGGGACAAAGGCACCCCCTTCTTTCCCCAAAAGGAGTTGTATTTTGTACAGGGAAGTATGGAATATGCAACTCTTTCCCAAACTTGGTTTAGGATTATCAGAAAGCGTCCCTGGCTGAGACACAAGCAGCCCCGCTTGTGTTTGAGACTGGGGAAGGGACAAAGGCACCCCCCTTCTTTCTCCAAAAGGAGTTGTATTTTGTACAGGGAAGTATGGGATATGCAACTCTTTCCCAAACTTGGCTTAGGATTATCAGAAAGCGTCCCTGGCTCGGATCCCTTGTTTCCAAAAAACACTTTTGCGTGGAAAAAAGAAAGGAGAAAGCCCACCCCGCCCGCAAGAAGAAAAATGGCGCCAGGAAAAAAACACCCACAGGACAGCCCTTTGCAAAAAACAAAAGAAAAAGAAAGACCCAACTAACACACACCACCCAAACTCAGCCAGCCACCCCACCTTTTCTCCCATTCTTCACACAGCCATGCTGTGACGCAGCAATCTTTCCTGCCTGCCAGTGCCTGCACCAAAATCTCCCTTCCACCCTCTCCAAAATTCCCAGTGCGACTGAGCCACGAGGCGTGTGCACGCTGTTTTCATTAAGGACGTCCTACCACCCCCTCCCCCTGGTTAAACGTGCTCTCTGATTGGCTACAAGGTGCAAACAACACACTAGATTGCCCCAGTGGACTTAAACAAGTTTGGATGATTTGCCAAAGCATTTTTTAAAAACGAAAAAAAAGGCGCCAAAAATCTAGAAAATGAGAACCTGAACGAGACTGAGCTTGACAGATTCACTCATCCATAGAAACCACATCACTGATGCCTCCACAATTTCAGTAACAACTTCACAGACACAAGATGAATTGCATCTGTCTAATTTCATTGGAAAAAAAAAACAGTTTAGCTTACCATAAACAATGGTTTGCCCCATACCATATGGGGCAAATCAAGAGGTGACTTGACAGTCTTTTCACTCTGACAGTCTTTTAGAATGTTTAATAATAATAATAATAATAATAATAATAATAATAATAATAATCTTTATTCATACCCCGCCACCATCTCCCCAATGGGGACTCGGGGCGGCTTACATGGGGCCATGCCCAGAACAATACAATATAACGGAATATAAAAAGAACAACAAATCATAACATATTGAACAATACAATAAATGATAATATACATTACAACGCAAAATCAGCAGAACAATAAAAACAAGTGCGGGCCACATGAACACTAAGTTAAAATTCGGGGTGAGAAAAGAAATAAAAATAAAAACCACAAAGAACAGGGTCATAAAATAGTGGTGCAATCTGGAAGAAAGATATTGGAGGAGAGCAACAGAGAGGATGTATTTAGTAATTACTCTCCAAAAGCACAACGGAAGAGCCATGTTTTCAGGTCTTTCTTAAAGGCTGCTAATGTGGGGGCTTGCCTAATCTCAATGGGCAGTGAGTTCCACAATCAGGGGGCCACAGCAGAGAAGGCCCTCTCCCTTGTTCCCACAAGGAGGGCCTGAGATATCAGCAGTGGCGATATGTTTAGGATCTCATCAAAAATGTGTCAGTTCTGAACTGATGGAAATGCCAACATATATCTTGCTTCCACTCACTGGAATTTACCAAATAATATTGCTTTACATTAAAGTGGTAGTGTTATTTATTTTATCATTTTGTGCTTAGCTTTTGAATGTAAACTTACAATACTTCAATAAAATGTTTCCCTTTTTATTTATCTCCTTATCCCTGCCATACTATCCAGGAAGCTGATAGTCAACATTTACATAATGTTTTGAAGGGCAGCACTCCCACATCCCTTGGCCATCTGAGCATAGGAAGGCTGTCAAGACATCTAGACAGCTGCAGCAGTTTTTACTCATAATAATAATGCTACAAACTCTAGAATTCATTAGTAAAGTGCCATTATGGTTAAAGTAGCTTGAGGTAGATGGGTTTTTATAAGTTACATATGATATGTTATATCTTACAACTTATTGTCTTACAACCTCATCACAAAGGTCAGTCAAAGCATCCCGCTTCACTGCCGGACAGAGAGCAGTGGGGCAAATCTGCCACCCAGCACACTACTCCCTCACAGAAACACTTTCCCCATGTGAGAAACATTGCCCTCCCGGCAAAGACCCGTACTGGCTCCATTGGAGCCAGCCAGGGCCAGTCGGAGATAAATTTAAATATTAAGCGGGGGTGCTGAAAAGCGCCCCCCGCCGGCCCCGCCTCCTGCGCCCTGGCCCCGCCTCCCACCCAGCGTGCCCTGGCCCTGCCTCCCACGCAGCGTGGGAGGCGTGGCCAGGGTTGGAAAGAGGGAGCCTTCGCCGCCCGGGGAGGGGAGGATGGGATCCCTCCTCCCCTTCCCGGGCGGCGAAAGAGAGAGGCTTCGCCACCCGGGGAGGGGAGGATGCGATCCCTCCTCCCCTCCCTGGGCGGTGAAAGAGAGAGGCTTCGCCGCCCGGGGAGGGGAGGATGGGATCCCTCCTCCCCTTCCCGGGCGGCAAAAGAGGGAGCCACAAGGCCAGGGCGCACTGGTCGGGCGGCGGGGCACCGTCAGAGCCGTGCCCCGCTTCCCACCCAGCCTGACGGCGCCCCCCGGGACCTGCGCCTGAGGCGGCGGTGTCATGTGGCCTCCATGGTGGGGCCGGCCCTGGAGCCAGCACAACACTGGCAGGCTCATGTGATGTGGGGACAGGACCTCTGCCAGAAGTTGTGTGATGGTAGGCGTAGGGCTCCATCCCCAAGGTGGAAGCATCCTAGATTGATAAAATTGCCCCATTCTGGGAGATCCTAGTTGTCTAAGCTCAGCTAACTACTTGAGTTTTCAGATGCTGCCAAGGGACCCTACTCAAACAAAGTTGTTAAACAATGCTTCATCTCTAAACATGTTTGTGTTACTACTTATGGAAAATCAATATTTTCTTAGAGCAATGGTTCTCAACCTGGGGTCCCCAGATGTTTTTGGCCTTCAATTCCCAGAAATCATAACAGCTGGTAAACTGGCTGGGATTTCTGGGAGTTGTAGGCCAAAAACATCTGGAGACCCCAGTTTGAGAAAAACTCTCTTAGAGCATACACTTTTTTTATTCAGTCAGGCTTTTAAAGAAGAAGGTTTTTAAGATCACGTCAGGGGATGCTGTGGTTTTTAGCTTTGAATATATTTTTGTGGATTTTAATCGTGATTTTTAAAAATACCATTTATGTTTAATTCTGTATTAATGTTTGTATATTTGTAGATTTTAAATTGTATTTAAATGCTTTTAATGTAGGGTGCTTTGAGTCTCCTGTGGAGAGAAAAAGTGGGGGGAAATATAATAATAATAATAATAATAATAATAATAATAATAATAATAATAACAACAACTCATAACGACAACTCATAACAACAACAATGTAATTTAAATACATCTATACAATCACATATTGTCAGGACCCAGGCTGCAGAGCACCAATAACCTTACACAGAGGCCAGAATCTATCTAATATCTTTATTAAAGAAATATATAAAGTCAATAAAAACAAGTGAAGAATATAGTTCAGAAGCAGACCTTTCAGTTGAGGTCAAATATAGTCCAGAAATGTATTGTCCAATATAAGATATTAGAGTTCAAAGTTTAAATCCACTTGACCGAAACACACACTTTGCCAAGCAAAGTGTGGGGAAATGACAGGGTCTTTAAAGTCCAAAGTAGCTTGACAACAAGGCTGGAAAATAGACTTGATTCTTGACTAGATCAAAACTTGAAACGAGGCAAACATGAAACATGAACTGAGTCCAGAGAAGTCCGTGAAACAAGGCAAGGCTGAAAACTTGATCCGTGAAACAAGGCTAGGTTGGAAACTTGATCCGGGAAACAAGGAACTGGGGTACGAAGTCCACACACGATCTCTCTCCTCAAGCTGAACAATTGACTCCGCAAGGTTCCCCTTGCGGCAAAACCCCTATATAGGATCTTGTTTTCCCGCCAACAGAACACTTTCCCTGGAGAACAAGAAGCGAAACCCAACTCTGTCCAGATGCATGACTCCTTAGAATTTCCAAGGGAAGCAGACCTAATCAGCTAATTGTTTGGCAGCGATTCTGAGACTCCGGCGATTTGCCTCCCTGACTCCTCTATCTCTATTATAATTGTCCTTTCGGGAAAACGGGGGAGAATTCTGCCCAAGGCTTGTTTGGTTAACTTCCTGAGGACAAACATCCTCCAGGTGGAGAGGCTCCGATTCAAGCTGAACCGGTGGAAATCCCATGTTTTCCTCCTCGTCTGCCACAATAGCACTAGGAACGGGACTACAAGGCCCATGAGACATCACACATATTAAAACTTAGTTGAAATGCAACCATAAAAGCATATATTAAAACATGAGACAAAAATATATGAGACAAAAGTTACAACGCAACAAGCATAGAATGTGATTTGAAAGTCATAGTTAAAACAGTGAGTAGGTCTGCCAGAAGAAATAGGTCTTCAGCTGTGTTTTAAATTCTGACAGCTGATTTACCTGTTGGATCTCTTTTGGCATGTCATTCCACTTAGGAACCAACTGCAGATATCTGGCTAGTTATTAACTCAGGGGAAACCTGACTTCTGTTTCAGGAGTCAGATTTTCTCTAAAGTTAGACTAACCCAGGAAAAGCCACATTCAACAGCTTTACACAGTTAATTCAGATCTGTTGCAGGACTGATTGCTTTCTATGTCAAATTAAGTGGCCAGTGTAGATGGGAACTAGGTGGACAGTGTTGATGTGTCCATGGAAGTGTCTCATTCTAAGGCCTTCTTCATTCCAAAGGTACCTTCAAAGCCTATGAAAGGGCTGTTGAGGGAGACTGGGAATTACTGTTGTTACAGTGATATTTTTCACCCTTTGTGCATCTTAAAATATTGGCTCATTTCCTGTCAACTCTGAAGGCAAATAGCTATTCTCACTACACAGTGGTCCCAGATGATACTCTGGTGTTTCTGTGGTTGCTCATATTATCTGGCTTACGGCTAAGACTTTGCATAAGCCATGAGCTACCATTAGGATGAGGTGGAATAATTTTCCCCATATAGGCACACACAGACATGCAAACAGAGAAATCTTAAAAATAACAAAAAATGTAAAAGGAAGATAACAACTTTATTTATATTCCGCTTTATCTCCCCGGAGGGATTAAGGCAAACATTCAATAGACAGACATAGGTAAAGGCTTCCCTTTTCCATCTCCAGTGTCTGAAGGCCATGGGGAGGTGCTCTTGTTCCATTTTCCATGCCGAGGAGCCTGTTGTTGATAGACTTCTCTGATTGCTTGCATGTCTGCATGGGACACCTTTTTACCTTCCCACCAAGGTGGTGCCTATTGATCTACTCACATTACATGCTTTCTAAATGATAGGTTGGCAGAAGCTGGGGCTGACAGTCAGGAGCTCACTCCGACTTGCAGCTTCAAACTGCCAACCTTCCGATCAGCAGATCTCCTGCAGTTAGTGGTTTAACCCACTGTGCTACCGTATCCCCTAGATTAAACTAGCATGTTCAACAAGACAAAAGGAAATTAAGACAAGAAAAGCTCAAAAAGGCCAACTTAAATTACAATGAAAAATGATCCACCCCTTTTTATGATTTGTTATAGCAGTGCTGTATCTAGAAAATGAACAAAAGGTGCAGGAGGATATAATGAACTCTACATTATAATGACCCCACATAGTCCCTCTACACAAACACTGTCTATGGGGAGTGCTAGTGATTTTCTTTACTCTGATTGCATGATGTAGCTGTAAGTAAACAAAGCCTAGCACCCTTCTTTCTCCTCCACATCAGATCACTTTGGGATTTTCTTTATTGCTCTTTTATTTTTTTATGAATTGCCTGATATAATGTTGTTTTCTATGAAGGAGGGTACTGTTATTAACAGGTTTTCAGGTTTTCAGTTCATACCTTCAAAGAAGGGTTTCTTTAATGTCTGAACAGATTGGTGCAAAATTGTTAGCTATAAGGCAAGTAACTCTATAACTGAAAAAATCTAATCGGATCCAATCCTGAACTTTTATATACCTCGTACCAGTCTGAATAAACTCAATGTGCTTGATTTATTTATTAAAAGTCTATATTTTAGGTTCAATAATAATTATCTCTTTTACTTGAGTGTGTTAAAAGACAGTCTTAGAACAAAATATACCAAAAATAATGATCAACCTGAGTAAATGTCTGAAATCATTAACATTTTAACAATTCACAAATGTTTATGTCAGCTGTAATATTTTATAAAAAGGTAAAGGTTTCCCCTGACATTAAGTCCAGTCATGTCTGACTCTGGGGGGTTGGTGCTCATCTCCATTTCTAAGCCGAAGAGCTGGCTTTGTCCATAGACACCTCCAAGGTCATGTAGCCGGCATGACTGCATAGAGCACCGTTACCTTCCCACCAGAGCGGTACCTCTTGATCTACTCACATTGGCATGTTTTCAAACTGCTAGGTTGGCAGAAGCTGGAGCTAACAGCGGGCGTTCAGTCCGCCCCCAGGATTTGAACCTGCGACCTTTTGGTCTGTAAGTTCAGCAGCTCAGTGCTTTAACACACTTCGCCACCGGGGCTCCTGTAATATTTTATAGCAATCAGTTTATAACTTCTTCCAGGTCATTGATGGGGAATATTCAGAAAATGATGCTCTGAGCAAATCCCTGTGGCATCCCACTCATTATTTACATTATTTGATAAGATTTTAGTCTATTCCAAGTAAGATTTATCTATGTTAAGTTAGCTATATCATTAGTGGCATGAAACTGCATTAAAATCCTCAGGGTTGCAGCTTCAGAAAATCAAAATCTCATCTCATTATCAGCATTCCTCACCTAGTATATTCTCCCATATCTCTGGATTTCATAGAAGAAAAATCCTGCCTAATCATAAAGAAACTCTATTTCCAAAAACTAAAACTGTACTGGAGTTTTGGTGATACTTGATTTTGCACACGTTTAAAAACTCTGTTGTGTAATTGTTTATTGGGTTGTTTGTTTGCTTATGAATTTGTATTGTACCTTTCATCCAAAACGTGTTCAAGACAACTATTAGTTCATACATTATCTTCCACCAATATCTTTTGTCAACAACCTGATCTCAGAAATCCCAAACCCTTGGGTACAGTTTGGAAGAAATAATGCTTATCATTAAATACAGTTATTTATTTATTTTTTAAAAAAGGTTAAGCAGGGATGTTCATATATTATATTATACATGTCCATATGTACATTTATATAAGTGTCATATATGAAGTTGATTAGGTTGGTTACATATCCTGGGCTTTCTGTTTTTAATATTCCAAACTTCTGATTTTATTGTTTTAAAAAACTCTTATTTTAATGGTCTAAGGTTTTAAACTCCTGGTCTGGTCATTCATGTACAGATGAAGTACTACTGAAACAATTTCTTATATCCATGAATATATATATTCTTACACGGATTCTAAGCATGCAAAATATGTAGCCTTGTTTTTGCTATATTACTCAGAATCCCAACAATTGTCTTATGTCCTGCCCCTTCTTTTCCTGGTCAAATAATTCATATTTTGGTACAGTTTTTCTCCTTTGGGATATATATTTTAGTGTATGTCTGGAATTTCCCATCAACTAAAATATGTTTGCCTATATTTTTCAACACACACATTCATAATCTTGATCATGTACAAATCACTGAGACAAGAATGAAAACAGTATTTCATCACACAGTATTTCATCACACTTCCCCCCCTTTTTTTGCAGGGGGGGGGAAAGTGGGTGCAACTATTGTGAGAGGATTTTTTGCAGCTACCTCATAGTTGCAAAGCCACATGTGTGTGGGGGAGGGGTGAGGCTTCTCTCTCTCTCCCCCCACCCCCCACACACACACATAGACACACAAAGTGATCTGGCAGGTGAACTCCTCACCTCAGATCACCTTTTCGTTCTGAGTTCCAGAGGGCTGCCTTGATCAAGGCAACCCACCATAGCTCAGAGGGAAGAAGTGATCGGGCAGGTGTTACACCCTCATATAAAAGTCACATCCATGTACTGAGGATGCAAATATTATTTGAGGAAATCTTAAAAACCAAAAAAGGGGGGTGCAACTATTACACCATGAAATATGGCAATCTAATTACTAGTATCAAAATAGCTATTTTATGAGGTGGGAAGAGGTGTAGTGTATTTAATTTCCATCTCTAGTCTGTAGAACCATGACACTTAAACCTGAAAGCTGTTTAGAAAAGTCTTGACATAACAGATGCACAAATCAATAAACCTATAAGGAGAATAATTATGTATATGATTACAACAGCAAGAATAGTATTGGCAAAAAAGTGGAAAATAACTGAAATATCTTCCATCTATAATTGGCAACTGAAATTAAGAGAAGTCATGTAAATTGACAAATTAACTAAAACAATTAAGGGGAGCTCTCTAAGCAAGGCGCAGAAAGAGTGGGAGAAAGTAGAGAAATAGTTTAAGGAATAAGTAATCCCTGAAAACTAGTGGTTTTCAACCTGTGGGTCCCCGGGTGTTTTGGCCTACAACTCCCAGAATTCCCAGCCATTTTATCAGCTGTTGGGATTTTTGGGAGTTGCAGGCCAAAACATCTGGGGACCCACAGGTTGAGAACCACTGCTGTAAACAAAATAAGCATTGAGTATTTAAGTTTCCTTTTTACCAAGTGGAATGCAAGATGAATTAGGAAGAACCTCTACCTCAAAGGGAGGGAAGGAAGTAGTGCTTTTTGCTTAATTGGATTATGTTATGTTTGTTTGGTTGTGTGTGTCATTTGTGATCTGCATCTTCTGTTCTGTATGTATTCTTTTTTCTTTCTGAAAATCAGTAAAAACATTACAGAAAAGATAAAATTCTTGAGAGCCCATCCTTTATCTTTTATTTCTATCTCACCATGTGCTTACTATATTTTTGATTTGCAAGTGTCATTTCCTATGTTTCTATATGTTGAAAATGTGTTTGAAGGCAAAGTAAAGGACTCTCTAGTCCTAGTAGGTTGAAGATAAAGAACCATGAGAAAGAGCATTGGGAAACTATGTACATCAGCTTGTAGTATGGTATCTTAGATTTTTTCCAGATGTGAGTCTCTTGATATATAAATTAACATTTACAAATTTCATGAAACATATCCACTTGTTCTCTGTTTGAGCTGCATTTTTCTTTCTTGCAGTGAAGAAGCAGCCATACAATTTTACTGAGAATGCTCACAAATAATTAAGAAAAAAAAAGATGTCAACTAACTGAAATACTACCTCATGGGAAAAAATGTCAGCTGCCATGATATTTTTCATACTTGTTTTTTCTTGTTTTATTTAAAGATATGTGTTTGTACAGCTACACAAAATTATTGGTTTGTTATGCAAGAAACTGTTTTCTGGAGGAAAAAATTGTGCTTTCACAAACAATGTGAAAAAATAATAATTCTAAAATTCAGACTTACATAATTGTACTCTGTGTGTGTTTGTGTGTGTGTGAGGGGTGTGTGCTTGTAATTATGTGTCTTATGTGATAATGAAATAAACAAAGATTCCCAATTCTACTACAGATGTGGATGAAAGAGAGGCAATGCACTGCATATTGCCAGTTATTTTCATTTCACATTTCCCACTTTTACATGATGCTTGAACCAAACCAAAAATAGTGTGGGTGTTGTAGTCCAGCCTGTGATAGTGTCTGATGTGTCTGATGTCAATGATGTGTCTGATGTCAATGAGGGTTTTGGGCCTGTGTCTAATGACAATGGGGATTATGGTTTTCTTGACAGACCTGGCTTTGAGCCTGAGAGTATAGAACAGTCTGAGGATGTTCAAGGTCACATTCACGAGAGAGGACCTCTGCAGGTTTTTTCTGAGAATAGATTTTCTGATGATGATTTGTCTGGTGCAGAAGTTAATGAGCTGGAAGATAGACAACAAGACTTTTCTAAACAAAGGGAGAGTTCAAAGATCCATCAAAGGTCAGCCCGCCTGTGAGAAAAGAGGGAAAAGAAATTGTTATCTGGTGGGAAAGTGAAATGGAATGTGTTCTTCTCACTGAATGAGACAGGAAAGGCTTTAAAAGAGACAAGACAAAGCTTTTTTACCTCAGAGTGGTCAACATTGATTATTCATGCTAGTCTTGTTTCCAAGTGGATTTCTAGTTCCATGGTTCCAGTCTTACCAAGTTCCTGTTCTATGATTCTCAGTGGATTTCTAGTTCCATGGTTCCAGTTTTGCTAAGTTCCTGTCCTGTATCTTGGGATTTTATGCTGCCTTGTTCTTCCAGATTTTTCAACCTTGTACCTTGTGTTTTATCTTTGTACCTTGGAGATTATGAACTAATTGTCACATTCTGAAGATTTTTTTGGACTATACTTTTTATAACATTTTTATTCCTCGGCTTTTATATATTCTTCAATAAACTGCTTGCTGATAATATTCAACTCGTGTGGTGTTTTAGGTTAGAGGTGTTCCAACCCTGGGATACAATAGTGGGTATTGTGCCTGAATACTTTTTACTTACCAAAATAAGAAGGAAATAATAAAAATGAGGTAGCAATGTAACAAAAAAAATTGGAACGTATTCATGTATTTTTTAATCTTGCATAAAATTATTCAGAAACACAACCAAAACTAGCATTATTTTTCTATCTGCATCTTGAACTAGTGGTGTCATTTCATTCTCATCAGATTATGATGTAAATGTAGACAGAATTATGGTCATAGACCTTTGAAAGCTAAGTAAGTATCGGTCTTTACTAAACAATATGTTCCAGAATTTGTAAAAATTGTACATATTAACTTTCTTTTGTATTGATGTCAAAGTTTAGTTCATTTAGTAAAAGCCCTGACATTATTTTCAGCTACTGTATATACATTTATCTACTGTCAGATGATATTTTTTCATACTCTATTTATGTATTCTGCTTTTGTTACGTCTGTTAAATTACATCAAGAAGAGATTTAGAATGAATGACAATAAGGTACCAGACATCTGTTGTTGTTTTTCACTCAAAGGCATTTTTCTAACCTCAGCTTTTTAAAAATCCTCAGCCATCCTTTTACAAAGGGCGAAAAAAAGAGAAAGAACAAAAGTGATATTCCTTGGAGGATTTTTTATACCTCACAAAGCATAGATTGAGACTGTGAATGAATTAGTCTGTGATTACACTTCAATGAATTCAGAGTAGAAGTAAAAGGATTTTCCCCTCTCCTCTGTGGATTGTGTGATTGAAAATGTGTGTCTGAGAAACTTTGGCCACTGGCTGTTAGAAAAGAGCCGAGTCAATCTGAGCATCATTATTCCGCAAGCTTTTCTCATTTTTCTGCTTCTTGCTGTGGGGGTTCATCCACATAATCACTTGGCCTCTGGTGGGTTGCTTATTTTTTCCCCTGCTCATCTTAAATTTTGCCTATTTCTTTTAATGATAGAAAGTGGTCATGTGGAACTATCACCATGGAGTAGCCAGCTGCCCTTCAGAAAATGTCAAGGTTTATGAGAGTAAATGTTATATATTCAGTAAGGAATGCACGGCATTTTTCCCATCTCTCATAAAATTCTGAATAAGAGTGTCAATGACATGCAAACATATGGTTCACAAACTTTGTGGTTGTGTTGCCCATAGATGTCCCTTTTCTGATGGAATAAATCAAGCATAGCAAGTGGCACTGAAATAATCATGGACACTTCAATGAGATTAATAGCTTAGTAAGTTTAGTTTTAACATTCCTTCAGGAATGAAAGATGAGAACTCACTGTAAGAAAGCCAAAATGCTGACAGAAATGTATACTGCATTTGTTTATAATAATTTCAGTTCAAGGGAAAAGTGAATAGTAATTTGGTCTCCTGATCTTATTATTTTCAGTGTTGTTGTATGTTTTCCGGGCTGTATGGCATCCTCAGAGGTTGTGAGGTATGGAGAAACATTCACACTGGCCTCCAACTGACAAGAATTTTTCTCTCACCCTGGACTTTCTACAGATATATATAAACCTTCCTTGCTTAGTTTCTCCATACCTCACAACCTCTGAGGATGCCTGCCATAGATGTGGGTGAAGCGTCATGAGAGAATACTTCTGGAACATGGCCATACAGCCCGGAAAACATACAACAATCCTGTGAACCCGGCCATGAAAGCCTTCGACAAAATATTTTCAGTGTGTGTGGGGTTTTTTTCCATTAAAGCTGCTGAATCACATTCACTTTGGTGGTAAATCTTTCACAGTGAAATTTACTAGATGATGGGCTTATTGTATCTATTAGGGTTGTCCAAATATTCATTATGTTTCTCGTTTCGTAATTATTTCGGATTGTTCTCATTTTTTGAAACGAGTATTGAAACTTTTTCCCTGGGCGCAACTGGCAATGTAATTCGAACCATCGTTGGCCCATTCTCTAATTGTTTCTTAAAATTTTTGTTAATTTTTTTCCTTCCAAAATTTTTTTTGTAATATTTTTTTTTAAAAAAAATTATTATTATTTTTGTTTCTGCAACCTAACATGAATGGGAGCCTAGCGCAGCCTAACATGGCTACCGCTCCCTGGCCAATCAGAGACTTCCACGATGGCTGAAAAAGGTGGGGGCTAGCGTCCTCTGCGTCCACGTGGAGGATCTCTATAAAAATCCCCTCCCCAACTGAGCCAAGCCATTCTGGGTTGGGATACCGAGGAGAGAGGGTGTTTGGCGCGCGCTGGGAAGCTGCTTGCTTGCTTGGGGGAGAGAGGGCTAAGTGACTGGGGGTAGAGTGTTTCTGTTGTTGCTGGTTCGATATTGTGTTTTTTGGGGGGGGGAAATTGGCTGGGGGCTTGGGGCAGAGTCCTTGCTGTGGCTGGTTTTAGGAAACTTTTTTTTTCCAAAGGACATCTGCGTCCCTGCTAGTGCTGAGCTTGGGGTGCTTCCCATCTACTCCTGAGGGAGACCTTTTGCCTTTCTGTTTTCTTTTTTGGAATTTAGCAATCACCACATCAGCCCTTCTTTGCAATCCTGAAAGGGGGGGGGACTTGAAAATAATAATTTCCAAAGGACGTCTGCGTTTCTGCAAGTGCATTGCTTCCCTCCCGCTCCGTTTGTAATCCCAAGCTCCCGGGCTGAGTGTTATTGAGGCAATCACAAAGACACACATTGTTTTCAAACCTAAAGGGTACATTGGAAGAAATAGTTTCCAAAGGACGTGGGGCACCCGCCAAGGCATTGCTTCCCTCACACTCCATTTCTATTCCCAAGCCTTGGGCTGAGTTTTATTTCTGCAATCACAAAGTCAGACATTGATTTGATTCAATAGAGGGTCCACAGCAATTTATAGTTTCCAAAGGACGTTGCCAATCCTGTCAAGGCATTGCTTGGCGTGTGCTGCATTTCTAATCCAAAGTCCTCAGCCAGAGTTTCATTTTTGCAATCACAAGGTCAGCCAGTGGCACCATTGATCAAAAGGTTCAAAGGCAATTTATAGTTTCCAAAGGACGTTGCCAATCCTGTCAAGGCATTGCTTGGCGTGTGCTGCATTTCTAATCCAAAGTCCTCAGCCAGAGTTTCATTTTTGCAATCACAAGGTCAGCCAGTGGCACCATTGATCAAAAGGTTCAAAGGCAATTTATAGTTTCCAAAGGACGTTGCCAATCCTGTCAAGGCATTGCTTGGCGTGTGCTGCATTTCTAATCCAAAGTCTACACAAGTAGAAGAGGGACTTTTACAGTGATAAGAACCCAATTGAACAGGAAATAAGACTTTCAAACCAGGAACAGGTTTCTTCAAATATTGAAAAATAGTGTATTATAAAAAGTTATGAAAATTCGCCAAAAATCATAGAAGACAGGAAACATTCTGCAATTTGTTGAGCAAAGAGTGTGGAATGTGTTCTCCCACTGTACCAAATTTGATGAGAATAGCTCAAGAAATGAGGGCAGGAGACCCCCAGAAAAGTCCCCCCCGGTTTCCTGTTTTTTGGCGATTGTGCATGCACGTCCGCCATTTTAGAAACATTACGAATTTTCGGAAATATCCAAAAATTTTGGGTGAAAAATTAAAAAATAATTTCTATATCGAAGAGCCGGCACCCCCTACTTTAGAAACGAGAATTGAAACATTTTTTCCATCGATCGGACAAGCCTAGTATCTATCTCTCTTAGGATGCATCTCTACACTGTAGAATTAATATAGTTTGATGCCACTTTAACTGGGAAGGCTCAATGCTATGGAATAATGAGGGCTGCAGATTTACATAGTCTCTCTGAAAGAGCACTAGAGCATCACCAAACTACAAATTCCTGTATCCCGTAGCATTTATCCATGGCTGTTAAAATGGTGTCAAACTACATTAATTCTATAGTGCAAGGCTCATCTACACTTGTTGCTTTGTTCGGTGTGACATTGGATCAGCCCATTAGTGTCTAAATGCCACACAGGGCCGGTCTAGCTTAAATGGGGCAAGGCTATCTTAACATGGTTTTACCCCAGGTTAAATTACTTTGGGGAAAAGTTTGAATCCAACCACAATTGTCTTCACTACCATTCCACTTTCCCCTGACCCAGGCAGCCCAGGGACATGGGATGGAAGTCACTTGTCATCCATCTGTTTTGCAGCAGCCCCCAGACACAGCACCTATCTTGTTCTTGGGCACTTTGCCTGATACCAGACAAAGTACTCAAGCACCAAGACTGATGGGGAGAGGGAAGGGACTTTCCACTCCCCCCTAAGTTCCGATAGTGTGATGGCATTCAGCAGAGCATCAAGGACAAGGTAGGTGGGGTGCCATGGCTGAGGATAGCCATGAGATGGAAGGCTGGTGGTGGTGGCGGCAAGGGGGGGGGGAGCAACCATGTTCACCATGACTGGACAATTCTTGGAAGTGCAAATTGGGATAGGAATAGACCCTGTGTCTATATCAAGTTGACAAAGGTAAAAAGTGCAAACCAGTACAAGAATGGTCACAGATACAGGATTGTTATGGGGACGAGCAATCTTTATCCAAAGGCCTGAGTGAAGAGCCAGGTTTTCAAGCTCTTTCTGAATGCTACCAGGGTGGGGGCTTGCCTGATTTCCCTGGGGAGTGAGTTCCAGAGCCGGGGGGGCCACCACGGAGAAGGACTTCTCTCTCGTCCCCACCAACCACACTTGTGATGGAGGTGGGAGCGAGAGGAGGGCCTCCCCCGACGAACGAAGAGATTGTGCAGATTCGTAGGGGGAAAGGTGATCACAAATCAGTTATGAGATCATCAGTTATCTCATCTCCATTCTTTGTCAGGACCATTGGCATCTAGTGAAAGTCATTCAAATTAACATCATCGCCTTCATTATTTATTTAGCTTGTTCTGTTATGGCAAAACAGCCAACATTAATATGTCCTGCCAAAAGCATATAATATAGAACAAACTAGATAGTATAAATAGTACTTGATCATTAATTTGATATTCTAAACATGACATCATTTAGTGTTTAAATATATTGTCAACAGAACATCCTTTATGTATATATGAAAGTAAAATTAAAAAGAATTCGGTTAGGTCATTTTCCATGTGGATGTGGAAAAGAAACAGGACAACAAGTGTGTTGAATTGGGAAGAAGGGGTCATCAAAGGCATTGCATTTGTTTTTATAGTTAATGTAAATTATCCCCCAAAGATTGCAATACCTACCTGACTGCCTGGATTCACTAAGCAAAACTGAATGTAGAAGGGAATGTTGTTTCAGATTAGCAACAACCTCTCTTCTACACCTTATTGACTCAGCAATGCCTATTGATTTTCAGCCAAATGTGAGAATGGATCAAAGTGCCTAAGCTAAAATAGGATGGTACTATATTTTCTCATCCATGCAGCAAATCCTATTAAAAGATATTTTTCACACAGAAAAGATTCATATAGGCTGCTTGAAGTCTGGCCTGGATTCCAGTCTGAAGATTTGTCTTTCTGTGCACAATTGACTGAGCACTTCCATTCATGCAGGAATTCTGAGTTAAAATTTTCAGTTCCAGCATAGGCCATTGGGGAAAATGTAGACATGAGCACACTACAGTCATCTGATGTAGCAAGTAATGAGGAAGAAACCATAACAATTTTTCTAAGCTTGTGGGAGAGTATAACCTCATATCACCCCACTACTATCTTCCAAAGAAAGATTCAGCACCATGGCTGTCTTGAAAAGATTAGGTCTTTATCCATGTCATTTTATGCCTTAGAATTCAAGCTTTTAATGATCTGAACTTAGTCCTTCATCATAAGTAATTCTTCTCAGTACTTACGATAGTCATTGTTTATGCCATCTTCAAAACTGTTGTTGTCGTTGTCCTTCCCCTTCAAAAAAATGACCTCTATTTTAAATATAATTCCTGGGGATGAAATTCTTTCATGCAATGTTGTTTTCAACATGTTTCTAGAATGAGAGTTTTCAATGTTCCTTTTTAATGTTGCTGTTCTAAGACTGCAAGCTAACACAACATTTGATGTCTCATGTATCTAATCTTAAGCAGAATTGTACTAAGAAATGACATTTAAGGAATATGCTTTGCTATATTCTGTCCCAAAGTTACCTTTTTGACTACAACTTCCAGAATCCACAAGCAACTAAAAGTCCATTCAGGTTTCAGGAATAATATTGTATTTAATTATGCACATCTTTTTGGCTTAATTGTTTAGCCAAAATGAAGATGCACATTACATTTGATAACGCATTACAATTGTGTGCCAAAACTCGCCAGCCTGTTTGATAGCAGAGCAGTGGCTTCCCTTTTCAGCTGAGAGATGGAAAAACGGTGCCCCTTCCCTCACCAAGTCCTGCACCTCTTCTCTCCTCAAGCCCTTTCTCCTTTGTCTCTCAGCTGAGAAATGGAGAAACTGTGCCCTTTCCCTCCCCAAGCCCATTCTCCTTCATCTCTCAGCTGAGAGACAAAGGAGAAATGGTACCCTTTTCCAACCCAAGCCCTTTCTGCTTCATGTCTCAGCAAAGAGGCAAGCAAGAAATTGTATCATCTGTCAGAGTGTGACAGAAGCTTTGAAGCTTTGGAGCACAGAAGAATGGACACTTTGAGACTTCAGTAAAAGCAAACATATAGCTTTACTGAGTAGAGCAAATATACAGCACGCACTAGCATTGACATCCAATCTAACAGACAGAAACAAGACAAAAGACAATGAAGTAAGAGAAACGAACAAAATCTTATCTCTGAATCCTCCCTACGCGTTCCAGGCACACTCAGGGTCACATATTCACAGTTCATTAGAGGCTTGACTGATTAACCCTTTCAGTGTCAATACACTCTCTGCTGATGCGATCAGATTACATTCACAAGCATTGCACAAAATTACATTTAAACATTCACATTACATTAATCTTACACTAACATCATCTTCTATCAAGCCGAGGCTGGCAAATTCACCAGTCTCCATCTGGTAGAAGGGTGCTGCTTTGCCTGCCTTCTATAGCAAATCCTTTTAAAAAATGGATACCTCAAAGGTGAGGTGCATGTTACATTTGATGGAGCACAAGGGTCAAGTAAATACTGTAAATTTATACTTAATTTTGAATGAAAAAGATTTACTGGAACATGGTCCCTGACTAAACATCTACATTTTCTTGGGAGGTTTCCCTTGAGATCATACAAAAATTGTACACAAGGGAATGCACATGATTAAAAATGTTATCTATACGCACATATTTGGAAGCATATACATTTAAAATATCAATTCACAGTTTTGAAAGAAATTCACAGAGTAATAGTAATATTTGGTTTCTTTCTTCTTTTTTGTAAAAAATACATAAATTTGCACAGAAATGTGTTGGAATGTTATTTGATGTATTTAATGTGTAAATCCCAAAACCTAGTCAGAAACAGATTCCATCAAGTCAAACATCCATACTCAGTTTTGCATGTGTTCACTCATAGGTCTGTTTGATTCTATTTTCATATTAATGTATTATTTTGAAAGGGGGAAGGAAAATATGTATATAAATTTGTGATTGAATATGAATTTGAATACATTTACATCCAAAATGCATGTTTATAAATATATTAGTTGATAGATATTTTGATTCTACAACATTCATTTTAATGTATTATCATACACACGCCCACGCACACATACATACAGTGGAGTAATACACTGAAAAATGCAAAGAATTAGAAAATCCAAAAGAGGATTATATCATAGTGTGCAAAGTAGACCAGAAAATATTCTTCAGGTCTGTTCACATCAAAGAGAACATAAGTAGTATCATCATTAAATTATATTCCTATGCTAGGAAATCATTCATCCTCCTAATGAGTTACTTTTCTAACTCCTTTTCTGGAGTAACAAACCATGACACTTATTTGTTTTGCCTTTCAGTGCAAGGAGATGTGCTCCTTCTTGTTACTTTTTTTGTGTGTGTGTCAGGAGCGACTTGCACCAAGTTGCTTCTGGTGTGAGAGAATTGGCCGTCTGCAAGGATGTTGCCCAGGGGACGCCCGGATGGTTTTGATGTTTTTACCATCCTTGTGGGAGGCTTCTCTCATGCCCCCGCATGGAACTCTAGCTGATAGAGGGAGCTCATCCGCGCTCTCCCCAGGTTGGATTCAAACCTGGCAGCCTTCAGGTCAGCAACCCAACCTTCAAGTCACAAGGCTTTAATCCACTGTGCCACCGGAGTCTCCCTTCTTGTTACTCATTACAGGAGAAGCAACGGGAGAGGGAACAACAGCAGGTGGGAAGTTTGGTTCTATCAGTATCTGCAATACAGACAAAGATGAAGGGCTGCCAGCCCAGTATCTGAGTCAATAGCAAGCAGGTAACAACAACTACTACAGTCTGACACTGAGAAAGCTACCCCTGCAGTGCAGGGCCTAGTCGCTCAGGCAAGTGGGAGTCCTGTGTTAACTCAGGATCAGAAGAGCAATGAGGTAGAGTTATTAACTATCCCAGAAAGACTACAACTGAGGACTGATGCCATTCAGCTATGCAGATCCACTCGGCTGGCACAGAGAAAGGCCAACAGGTGAGATCACTTGTGCTATGAGGCATAAAGAGTAGCAGTTTGGATGTGGTCTTTGCTGGATGTAATGTTTGGAACTTGCTACAGTTTGGAGTCTGTCTAATGGCATTGTGTGCCTTATTGTGTTTTGGACCTTGGCTTTGGAACTTTGGATTATGCATAGACTTGGCCGTTTTGGTGAGGATATTTGGAATTAACTACTGACTAAGACTTCTGAAATATGCCTGCATTGTTGCTGTTTGAATCTGCATTGGCTTGGATCCCGGACTGACTGATGGCGAAAGTAATGAGTGACTGTTTATATTGAGAGACATTGAGCAGAGTTGCGACAGGTTCACATGAATGGTTGCTGTAGTTGGCAACAAAGTCAAGTGAAAGACAGATAACATATCTGAAAAAAAGATAACATGTTTTCCTACTTCCTCTTTTCTACCAATCTCTGAAATTGTTAAAGACATAGGTGAGCGGAGTTGAGTGGTGGTGGACTGCTGCCACCCTCAGAAAGAGAACATATGTACGAGTATCAATGCAGGGATAGGCTAAAAGATGTTTACTAAGATGATTGCCCAAAATAGCAGCATAGAAGCTGCATATGTGTACTAATTAGCTTGGGTCATAAGCTGTTTCAGAGAGTTCAGAAGTATAGGAGGTGAGTGGTTAGTTATCTTCCAACTGCCCCAATTTGGCCTGAGTGGTTCATATTAATCCTCTATCTGACCTTTTCCTCTGCTGTTTCAATATCAGTCTCCTTCCCCCTTGCCTTTATCTTCAATTCAGTTGCTTCAAAGTTCAACAGTAGTTCGTACTAAATACATTCAGCAATGGGAGAAAGGAGTAGCCAAGATCCTTCGCTTTCCTATAAGCCCAGGCAAAGGTTTGTGGTTTACTTTTAGTAACTTTGCCCATGCTGACTGTACTTTGACGTTGCTTCTGTGTAAGTGTGAAATAGTCAATTGTTTTATCTATTTCAAAGCTTTAGATTCCTTAAAGGCTTTTTATTGATCTTAAACTCTTGCAAATTGTTTAAATGGATTTGTTATCTGTGCCTCATTTTGAGTTATTTTGATGAGGGATGGGATGTAATATTCTAATTAAAAATAGATAAAATAGGATTGCAGCTGTAGTCTCTCCATCTTTTGTCTTTTGTTAATGCTACGCAGTATTAGACAAATGTCTTCCCTAAGTAAGCATACTACAGGGCCCATGCATATGATTTCAGCTGGAGGGAAAATGCAAAATCAGTTGAAGAGGAAAACAAGATCAAGGCTATTCAGTTCTAGTTAAGCTTCTGTAGAAGGACAAGCAAGGTAAAGAAGATCTTCCTTGAACTATCCCTTGGGAAGAGGGTAAGAATGGAAAGAGGCAATTATAGATGACCTTGCTCTGGTCAGCAAACACATGCAGTTTGAATCAATACCTGGCATAGCAAGGACTTACTGTGGGAAGGTTTGGCACTTCTCAACCTCTGTATATATTACTGAGCTTGAGTAGAGAGTTGGAAGACAGGAATAAGCCATTCTGTCATGCAAACATTTTTGGATTACATTTTTATTTATCATGATACAAATTTGGTCCATTCATTAGGAAGGGTTGTTTAACCAAAGGCATTGTTTTGGAACGCTTTAAAATTCCCAATCCAAATGATGGATGGACTGATTTCTTTAATTAGTTAAATAGTATATTTGCACCTCAGCTTTCTGACAATATGATATTATTGGCTGCTTACAGTGTAAGTTTTTTAAGATGTATAATGCAGATTGTAAAAACATGAATTTAAAACAGTTTTAAGAGCATTTAAGATGTAACAATTAAGAGAAGAGTACAATACCTACATGTTTCCATCCAAACTGCATTATATGGCAGCATAGGTGGGGCACAAGAGAGAAGAGAGGGGATTAACCGACTTTCCTATGGGAATGAATTCCATAGCCTGGGAACAGCTATGAAGAAGGTTCTCATCAAGTGATAGGGCTGATAAAAAAAAAACACCTTCCTCTAGAAATATAAAAACATGCAGGCTCATAAAAGGTAATTGAGTATTTCAAAAAATATTTACTGTAGATGAAATAAATGCCATTTCTGGTACAGAGATTTAAATACGAATGATTGGATCACCACTAAGCCATGGAAATCCAACTGATGACTTGAGCAATCCATGTACTTTCAATCTCAGAAGAAGACTGGACACATCTAACCAGGAAATCCTCAAAATAAGCTCACCTCAGGGGCTCCAAAAGAAAAAAAACAACAACTTGAAGACCAACAACAAAATATCAGTACTGTGCATATATTTGTTTAATCGTTAAAAATTAAAAACTCTAAAAGATTTTGAAACTATCACATTTTATACTTATACTAGCTGTGCCTGGCCACACGTTGCTGTAGCTTATGGGAATCTTTTGTTGGCCAGGTGGAATAGCAGTGAATAGCCTTGCAGCCTCAAAGCCTGGCCGTTTTCTTCTTATGCGAATCCTTGTTTGGTGATCTGGAATACAATGGAATAGGCTTGCTGCTTGAAAGGCTGGGTACTAGGGGAATGGTTCTAGGGGAATGGTTTTTTGGCCAATTTGAATTGTACTGAATAGCCTTGCTGCTTGCAAGCCTGGCCGCTTTCTACCTTATGGAATTCTTGGTTGGCCAGGTTGAATAGCAATTAATAGTCTCAGTGCAGCAAGTATAATGCTGCAATTAGTCACCTTAATTAGCATTTAATGGCCTTACAGCTTCAAAGCCTGGCTGTTTCCTGCCTGGGGAATCCTTTGTTGGGAGGTGTTAGCTAGCCCTGGTTGTTTCCTTTCTGGAATTCCTGTCTTCAGAGTGTTGCTTTTTATTTACTGTCCTTATTTTGGAGATTATATTGTTCTGTATTATTATACCACAGTAATTATTACATATTATATTTATAATCTTATGTTATCTGCTTAGAACTGGATTATATGAGGCCCCTTCTACACAGCTGTATAAAATCCACACTGAACTGGATTATATGGCAGTGTGTACTCAAGATAATCCAGTTCAAAGCAGATACTGTGGATTATTCTGCCTTGGCATTCTGGGTTATATAGGTGTGTGGTAGGGCCTTGAGTCTACACTGCGATATAATCAAGTTCAAATTAGCTAATCTGTATTTTATAGGCAATGTGGAAGAGGCTTGAGTGAAGAAGCTCTGAGCTCCATTGTGGCTGAATGGGTTGCTAGGAGATGAAGTGGGCGGGGCCTACCCTTCTAACTAGAGCTAGGGAAAAAAACGGCTTTTTCTGGTCCTCTAATTTGGACTTTATTTGTCTAGGTTTTTTTGTTTGAAAGACATATTTTGGATGACTATGTCTTTTGTGGACAAATTTGGTGTGATTTGGTTCAGTGGTTTTATTGTTTACTCCATAGTAAAACACACATTACATTTATATACATATAGATTTTTTGTGGCTCAAATTTCTAATGGCACCATCAACCAGTAATACAATCACAGAATCAAAGAATAATAGAGTTGGAAAAGATCACATGGGCCATCTTGTCCAACCCCCTGCCATACAGGAAAAGCATAATCAGACCACACCCAACAGATGGCCATCAGTCTCTGTTTAAAGTCTCCAAAGAAGGAGCTTCTACCACACTCCAAGACAAAGAGTTTCACTGTTGAACAGCTCTCAGGGTCAGGAAGTTCTTCCTAATATTCAGGTGGAGTCTCCTTTCTTGTAATTTGAACCCATTGCTCTGAGTCCTAGTCTCCAGGGCAACAGAAAACAAACTAGCTCCCTCTTCCTTATGACAGCCTTTCACACATTTATACATGGCGATCATGTCTCCTCTCAATAGAGGGGTACCATGACTTCCCTTGATCTCTAGGAAGTATACCCTTTGATGAACCGAAAATTCCATTAGCATTTTTAGTTGCATCATTGTAATTTTGGCTCATATTCAACTTGTTGTCCCCTGGGCCACTTCCAGACTGGGGTTAAACCCACGATGAAATGGGTTTAAGTTTCCATGCCTGAACAAAAACCTGGGTTTTCCTGGGGGGGGGGGGTTGCCATGTCAGCACGGCAACTACAGTATGGGGCCACCTCAAGCCCCCCAAAGTGCTAAATTAAAAGACATTTAAGGAGGTGGGGGAAGAGGTTATTTGGGGGGGGCAGGAGTACCCGAGGTAGAGTTCTCACAGGGCTCATACCCCATTAGATCTGGGCCTTTCAGGAGGACCCAGATCTAATGGGGTATCAAATTAATTCTCTTTTACCAGAGGCATCATTTGGATGCCTCTAGTAAAAGTCCAACAGGGCTGGCATTTTGGGCCCTGTCAGGAAGGGCTCCAGGACTCCAAGATCTTTTTCTCACGTACTATTGAGCCAGGAGTCACCCATCCTGTATCTGTTCATGTCTTCTTCTTTTTTTCAGCCTAAGTGAAGTATCCAACATTTCTCTTTGTTGACATTCATTTTGTTAGTTTTGGCCCTGCTCTCTAATTCATTGAGGTCGTTTTGAATTCTGATCCTGTCTACTGGAATATTAGCTAATAGCTATCCCTCCAAATTTGGTGTCATCTGCAAACTTGATAAGCATGCCCTCTAAACCTTCATCCAAGTCATTAATAGACATGTTGAACAGCACTGGACCCAGAACAAAATTCTGTGATACCCCACTAGTCACTTCTTTCCAGCATGAAGAAAAACTATTTGGGAACAACATTTGAGTTCAGTCACTTAACCAATTACAAATACACTTAACAATAGTAATATAGCCCACATTTTACTAATTTGTTTGCAAGAAGATCATGAGGAACCTTTTCTGAAATCAAGATATGCTACATTCAGAGCATTCCCTCCATCTACCAAGTTTTTAATTCTTGTAACTCTTGTATTGATTAAAACTTGTAATAACTCAAAGGCACATCCTCACCACCACAAGATGGGATTTGGAATTACATTCCCATGATACAAACAGAAATAGACTTATTAATATTCAGAAATTTACCACTGTCCCCTTCTCTTTGGTTCCATGATGTCAGCAAAGATGCCCTGCAGCAGCCAGAGCTTTCCTGCCTGCTGCCACAGCAATGAACACAACAAGACAAATAAGGGTGAGAGTCTAGTGGTGCCCAACAGGTTTCAGCCTGAATGGACTGTCTGCACTCTGCCACTGCTACTGCAATAGATCAGGGGCAAAGGATGTGAACAGTTTTATGGCATCTGGAGACAGTCCTGAGCATTTCTGCTCCAGACTGGCCCTGGATCTTGATGTAGATGTGCTCCTATAGGGTATTGGGCTTTGTAGCCTGGGTACTTAGTAGAGGTATCTAGCAGAGAACTAATCCTACCATAAACTGCAGATTTATAAAGATTATAGGATTCCATAGACTGTACCCATGTCAATTAAAGTGGAATCATAGTGTTATAACTGTGCAAGTGTGATAGGATCTTAGCTAAGGCACTTTGCCTTCATGGTGTCCTTTAAGAGTATAGCAACAACAAATATTTAAGAGAGACCTTTTACACACAGAGGTCAGTTCTATTGTTCATGTAATCCCATCATGGAGAAGGAGTCTAGGATAATCTAAACAATGCTAGGTAATCATTATTTTTCTTGATTAACTACAAATCTTAGTGGGTTCAATGAAGAAGTGCAATCTATGGTTTAATAGTTTGAGAAAATAACATGACATGCAAAATCCTTGCAAATGAAAAAAAGACATTTTGATTGAATAAAGTATTTGAACAGCCAAAATAATGTTCTCCATAAATAGTTTAGAACACTTCTTTGAGATTAAGAAATAGCTAAGCTTTAGAAATACTTCTATGCTTATATTTCACAAATAAATTAAGGTCAGACAACATGTAACTATTGAGAAAAGCTTTAAGAAAATTTTTATATATGCATTTAAGTAGCTGGAAAGGATTTTATGTATGTCTATATGGCTCAGTATGTGTATGATAATGTATATGTTTCTGTGTGTAACAACAAAGCCCAGAGTTTATTATGGGTATAGACCTACTGAAAATGAATAGAGTTATGGACATATAAATAAACAAATGAAATTCAGTCTTGCACATATAGGGCAGTTCTACATTGACATTACACTGGACACTGGAATTTGATTATTGGTTATATAAATTAATATTAAAATGTATAGTTGAAAAATTATATGAAATTCACAAACTTTAATCTTTATTTAAGATCTAACTTTTTTTTACTGAGATTGTACCCTTTTGAAAGTGGTCGTAAGGACAGTGTTCTGCTGCATACATTTTACATCTGATCACATGCTTAATGCTCTGCAGTAAAGGCTGAAGTCCTGTGACTCTCATAAGTTTGGGGGCTAGCATCTGAGGAAAAGCAAATATCTACATTGTATAACACATCCTGGTCCTTATGCTTTGAAATTTACTACAAGCTGTCTTAAGGAATTTAGAAAGGTAATTTTTAAAATTCCTAAAGCAGAATTTTACCATAGGGAATTATAATTATTTGTAATTGCTGTTATTAAATTAGACATCTTATGCACGCACATGAAATGCCAAATCAAACTGATAAACTCCCAAATCTATTTTGTTTGAAAGTAGAATAGTGATTTAGAACTTCAAAGGTGTGATATTACCATTGGCCTTTGAAGTAGTAGTTTACATTTAAACTTAAGGATTAGAAAGTGGCCAACGTTACTTTTCTCACTTTTGTCAGTTTGACTAATCCTGCCTTTTCATTTAAAAATTCTGTCACAGATGTCTGAAATTGTTAAAATTTAATTTTTTTATCTCTTGTCTGCAGAATGTTCATTTGCATAAATTGGTTCATTTCTAGCACAATGTGGCAATAAAATAAGTTTTAAAGAACCCATTTAAATACTTAAAAAGAGATTGAAAGAAAACTATTTAGGAGAAAGTCAATGAAGTTTTAAACACATGCAGTAGAGCCCAGTGCTGTAGCATTCAATCTACTCTTATAGATGTATGCTCTTGATAGTGCTGATGAACTTGAAAATGGTAATTATTGTTTTTTAAAAAAATATACAATAACCAGAAATGGGTCTGAGTACAGAATATGATTAATCACTTCAAAAATTATTCACACACTGGGGAAATAGGTTTCATGGCTGACAGAAAAGAATGTACTAAATGCTTCCAAATGAAAGAACAGGACACTCCTAAAGCTCAATAGAAAAAGAAGAGACATTCAAAGCTGATTTTAGTTTGAGATCAAGGGAAAAATTGAGTCAACACAAATCCATTCTGTCCGGTTCTGATGAGAATGTGAAATGGATCCCATACTTCCCAAGATTCATTGTAACATTGCTTGCCACATAAATTGCCACATTTGCTTTGGAATGGCCACATGTGTGATGCCTGCTGGGCATTTGAGAGAAACAAAATATACACAGAATCATGGTCATTTTAAACATGTGATTAGCTAAAAATGCCTACAATTTAAAAATATGTTCCATGGGGAAAATTTGTACACACACACATACACAAATACATAAACTGTTCATACAGAAAAAAATGAAGCTTTATAATTTAATATGGAAGACAGAAGTATGCAGATAACATTTGAAGAATCATAGCAGAATTAGAACTTTTCTGGTCTTCTATTTCCTAAAACAGTAATAATCCGATATACCATTTCATGTTGATTCCCTCCCTCTCAACTAACTTATGCATTGATACCAGAAGCTTGAATATTAAACTGCATAAATATATTTGAGTAAATCCATGAAAACACATGGTAAAATAAATCGGGTCTTAAAGATGCCACAACACTCTTCCTCCTTCCTTTCCTTCCATATTTTCAAATCCTGAATTAGATGAATCGTGGATATGAACCAAAGACTAACACTACTCACTTCATTTTAAAGACTGGCTTCTGACATCAGATTGCATGAATACTATTAATATTGGTAATTCTTTTTTCAGGTAATATAAATTACTGAAACATTTCCATCAAAGTGGAGGTGCAAAAAAAACCTTACTGACGCCACATATAAATTATAATGAATTTTTGTTTGGATGCCAAATCACAGACTTTGAAGATAGAACATATTCTCAGAACATCTTGAAAATGTCAGTTTTCTTAAAATTGTTAAAACATTGTGTGAACGTAATAGTTTTGATGTTTACATAACGCAATATGCTCTACTTTAGAGATTCCAGGTTAGAATTTGGATGGATGAGCCAGAAACATTTTTTCTTTTACTGATAATTTGCTTCTGCTCAAAATTTAATCTAGGCTTTGATATGTTGTGTATTTTCACAAATTTGGGGGAATTTACTTTTTCCTAAGGGGGTAAAGTAGTCTCTCCTGACGTTTAACCCACATCTACGGCAAGCATCCTCAGAGGTTGTGAGGCTCACAACCTCTGAGGATGCCTGCCATAGATGTGGGTGAAACGTCAGGAGAGAATAGTTCTGGAATATGGCCATACAGTTCGGAAAACATACAACAACCTTGTAACATGATAACATTACTCCACTGCCTTGGGGGCGGGGACTGGTTGCTGTCATGATGATTGACAAGAGCAGCTGCACAGTTTTTTCCTCAGACAATCAGAAAAACCTTTTTTTTTTAAAAGCCACTGATTTTGTTGAAATTTTTAAAATGTCCTAAAAATCAGTGGATGAGCAAAATATTCTTAAACTTGGTAGGCTTACAGATATAAATATGACCTACAATCGTGGCAATTTTTATCCTGATAGTTGGAAAAATTAATTTTTCAAGCCTATGAGGCTGAGAGAGTGTGACTCACGCAAGGTACTTAAATTGAAAAAAATCCTAAAAATTAGTGGATGACTGGATCTTTCAGAAACCTGTCAGGAATGTTGCCCTACTCATGTTCAGTCACTGTAGAGAAATTGAAAGGGATCTCTCTTTTTATAAAAAAAAACATTTTATTTGTTAAAACTTTTTTTAAAATCCTAAAAATCGGTGGATGAGCAAAGCATTTTGAAACTTGGCAGGCTTGCAGTTGAAAATGCATTATACAAGTGTGGTAAGTTTCATCCTGATAGCCATAAAAATGATGAAAAAACGAGCCTCACAAATTTTGCATTGAAGTTAAAGGACCAAATCTTACAGAAATGAAAACAAAACTCCAGATTTCTTATTGAAATACCCCCCCCCCCCCAATTCATTACTCTTGTTACAGTAAAACACTTATATTTTAGAAATGACTCATCAGTGCCCCGTAATTTTATAATGTGTATTGAAACATTTTTAATGATTGCATATACACATGATCATTAAGAAATCAATCACTTCAGAGTGTAACTCAGTGGTTCTCAACTTTTGGGACCCCAGATGTTTTGACCTTCCAATCCCAGAAATCCTAACAGCTGGTAAAATGGCTGTAATTTATGGGAGTTGTAGGCCAAAACACCTGGGGACCCATAGGTTATGAACCACTGGTGTAACTGGTGTATGTTATTCTGGGTACCTGCATTCAGATGGATACATTTTGATTCAGCATGATTAAGTTAGTAAATTAATTGTAAACTACAATGTAAATAATTTAATTATCTTTAAATTTAAAAGTTGAACTAAGTATTTTTCCAGTATACTTATTTAATTAATATTATTTAATGTATTTATATTTGGATGGCTTGGGTTAATTTTATTTTAAAATCTTAATTTTTAAAAATCTTTAATTTTTACATTTATTCTATTCTATTTCTTCTTGAAGAAATGGAATGAATTTTTAAAAGTAAAAATTCCCTTGATTGTGAACTGAACTACAGCCTGGATATCTTGAAACTTTATAAAATTACACGTCTCTTGACTCCTCTGTCACTTACAGTGATCAATATTTCATAGGAAAGCTAATGGGAACTATTTTTATATTCCTTTATTTTGGTATTTGAAATGAATTTTGCAGGTTTCTTTTCATCCATTTTTAATAGGAGAGGCTGCATTCTCATAATTCAAATATCCAGCTCAAAGACATACCTAAAATGCATTGCAGGCCTCTGATAAAGAGGAAGAGGCTCTAAGCCATTTTCATAAAATCTTCCATTGTTCATCCTCTGTTGCTTATGTAAATAAAAACACTTTTAGTATGAAAACCAGGCAATAGACAATAAGTGGTTGAAAATATTAAAATTACAGTGTGAAGTTTCCATTGTCTGGCTGCTACATGATCCATAGGGGGTGAAGAAGAGTACAATGCTGGAAATCTCCTGCTGCTCTGGAAGTAGTTACCTTAGATGAAACAGAAGTAGATGAATATAGGTGAATGCAGATTGTCAACTCACAAATGAAGAATAACAGATAAAAGCTCATTATATTGCTTCTATCACCATTTCTATTATTCTCTTACTTTCAAATTAATGCCTTATTTCATGTTTTAAGCAAACTATATTTAGCCATTACCTCTGAACCAGCATTTATGTTATTTTGATATTCTAATCTGAGATACATAATGGCAAAGTCCTGTTTGTGAATTCCAGATTAAGCCATGTAGGTGAGAAAAGGAGGGAGCTATCTAAAGAGAGTGGTCAGCCTTCGGTGCATTCTTCTAAAGCAGTGGTTCTCAACCTGAGGTCCCCAGATGTTTTTGGCCTACAACTCCCAGAAATCCCAGCCAGTTTACCAGCTGTTAGGATTTCTGGGAGTTGAAGGCCAAAAACATCTGGAGACCCCAGGTTGAGAACCACTACTCTAAAGTATTGTTGGGTAGGACTGAAATATTAGTGTGAAATATCAAGTGAAACAAAACTTGAATGAGCCCTTTAACTGAACAGTAAGGCAAATAGATAAAACACAATAACTTTGCCCAAAAGATCTATCAAGTCCCTCTAGCCTACTCACAGCACCGGTCGAAATAGATATTTCATAGAACTTCAGAGTTATACAGACAACAACAAAATGTACATGAACAATATCTATGCATATGCTGTGATCCTTATCTCTGTGACCCCCCCCCCCCCCACACACACACACAGAATGTAGCAAGATCTTATTTACTGCTTAGGAGGGTCTGACATTATATATAACCATAACTTCTGGTTGTTGGCCCTGAACATACACAGTAACATTGCAGTTAGAGCAGACAGAGCTCAGCAAATGATATAGGCCACAGAAAGATATTGGTTATTGTCAAAATGGGGTTTATCAGGCTCTCTAAAACATATCAGCATACGGCTGAATTTTTAATTATTATTTTAGAGTAGCAGTATAAATTGGAAAATGCTGTGCATAGAAAGGCAGTGGAGAAATGGAATGTGTAGAGATGGAATATTTTTAAAAGCTTGATGTAAAATGTTTCAAAATTCAATATCTTTTCTTTCTCCCTTTGCTTTAAATTGAATAAAGCTGCTCAATCACTCAAACAGATTAATAGGTTTAGACTTCTAGATTTGGCTTTATCTTCTGGGACTAAATGCAGTTTTCTCTATAAATCACTCTAATACCTCCAACATACTCAATCACAATTACTTAATCATCTCATTAGCCCTCCAACCTCCCGAAATAACGAGGGTTTAAAACTGGGCAACTTTATTGATAGTTACCTATTTAACTTTTGATTTGGAACTAGGGCCAAAAATCTCAATAGCCATCTATAAATTTGGTAAGGCAAAAGCCAATATAGGTGGTCCTGCCCGACCATCCTTTTAATTGAATTTAGGGCAAAACACCAGGTTCCAGCATAACTAAACTTGGATGACCTGAAGGGGAATGTGGTGGAGAGTTTTGCCTCTGAAACAAATGAGGTCAAAGTCTCTCATTCCAAGGCCATAATCGTTCACCCTCGCTGGGGCTGTACAAACCCTAAGCGAGGATTCACCCCTCTTGCCAACACCAAAACTGAGGTCAGAGGCGGTCCAACCATAAGGCGAAATAGGCATTTGCCTGTGGCGCCATCGTCCCGGGGGCACCATCGTCCTGGGAGGAGCGCACCACTCTCCACCTCCTTCTCTTTCGGGCCTTCCAGCGGCCGCGCTGGGCCTTCCGGCCAGCGCAGACCCACCTTCGCACCACGCAAGCCCACCTTTGGGGCCTTCAGAGATTGTGAGGTCTGTAGGAACTTGGAAGCTAGGTATGTGGGGTTTATATATCTGTAGAAGGTCCAGGGTGGGAGAAAGAACTTTTCTTTGAAGCAGGTGTGAATGTTGTAATTAATCACCTTGATTAGCATTTAATGGCCCTGTGGCTTCAAGGCCTGGCTTCTTCTTGCCTGGGAGAATCTTTTTTTGGGAGGAGTTAGCTGTCCCTGATTGTTTACTGTCTGGATTTCTTCTGTTTTCAGAGTGTTGTTCTTTATTTATTGTCCTGATTTTAGAGTTGTTTTTTTTAATACTGAGGGCTATCTGGGTTATCTAAGTCCACACTGCCCTATATCCCTGTTCAATGTTTAGTGCTAAATTTGCAAATATAGTAATTCCTACATAACATTACCATGTATTGAACTGCTTTTTCTATTGGTTTGTTGTAAAACATGATGTTTTGGTGCTTAATTTTTAAAATAATAATGTAATTTGATGTTTTATAGGCTTTTCCTTTATACTTCCTTATTATCCAACATTTTCGCTTATCCAACGCTTTTATTTTTCAGTGATTGGTTTGGGGGGGCGCCAAAATTCTGTTCGCCTACACTTGAAAAATACCTAGGGCCGGCTCTGACTGAGGTGCCTTGTGGTGCACACCAAAATAAGAGATTCTCCTAAGCATTCTGCCACAGATCAGGAGCAAATGTCTATTTAGCTCCTGACACCCACCAAATTCTCAAGAATTTCCCTAATTCCTTTTTGCAGGTCAGCTATGAATATTTGGTTGCCTAGTTCAGACAGATGAATCCCATCAGACCGATACAGATTTAGATCATTGAGCCTAATGGCATCATGTGAGATATAATAACCTATGCCCTTCTCCAAAACTTTTTGAAGGGCCCGATTGACCCATTTCCGTGCTTTATCCAACTTTTTGCCATTCCCATAGGGCCAACGTAGCCTAGGAATAATTGCTGACCATGCCAGGCTGGTATAAGGCCACACCTCTTGGAGCTTGTGCATGTCGTTCAAAACTTGTACAACAGGGCCATGACAAGCGTGTTCGAGGGTGCTTCTCCTTCACCTTGTGCATGCCATTCAAACTTGTACGAAACAGGGCCATGACAAGCGTGTTAGAGGGTGCGCCTCCTTCACCTTGTGCATGCCAAACAAACATTTTATAAAAAACAGGGCCCTGCCCATCAGCAGACCCAAACATGTCAGCACTGCAAACCTCTTCTCCTCCTCCACTTCACGAAGGCCATGGAAACGAGGTTGAGAAGTTGGCCATAGGGCCCTTCATGTGCCTGTAGCTCAGCATCAGGGTGCGATGTCTACTTGCCAACAGGATGGGTTCTGCAAAGACAAACCAGTGTAACTAACACAGCGTATGACGCACGTACGCACAATAGGCTCCAGCCTTCTATTTCCTCAAGAATTAACTTTTTCCACTGAATAATTCATCACAACAAGGGGGAAGCGGCTCCAAAACTGAAGGAAATGTACCAAATTTCTGGTCTTTGATCCCTAAATTTTTTACTGCTTTGGAAGCCAAAGCCAAAATTGGCCTATTGTCAATGGAGCAGCAAGTCTGAAAAACTGAAGTGCTCTTCGATATTGATCCTCTTTTGAAACTCTTAGTAAGTCATTATTTGAAGAGCTCCAAAAAAGGCAGGATTCACAAATTTGATGCCAAATCTGTCTTATCCTTTAAAATTTCAGGGGTTAATGGCTGCCGCTTATCTCAATGCCTAGCTTGCTACATGGATAAGCCATCCAACCATTTGCAAAAGTGAAATCTACAGTGACATTAGAAAAGCCTTGTCTTAAACCAATATGCAAGGGAGATAACCTTGCCCAAATGATCTGAGGGCTAACCCCTCTGTTCTAGGGAAGTACCAACTGTGCGACCTGCTCATATGAAAATTGGTGCAATTGAACTTATTGCATACAACTTCTTAAACTCAGAAAAATCCTGCATGGCTCTGACATAAGAATTGCTGCAACTCACAGCCAGGGCTAACTCCATTCCATGGACTATGGACTGTTCCCAATTTCCAAAGATGAACTGGCATGCTGTGAGGGTGGAAATCTGCACTGGGGGCAAGCTGCCTGAAGCGTTCCATCTGCATATGGGACAAAGCATCAGCAAGAGAATTATCTGTCCCCACAATATGAAAAGCTCTAAACAGTATATTATACTTTAGACAGTGGAGTGTGAAAAACCTCAAAGCCTCCATCAGTCTGGTTGAATTGACAGTGGCCTGGTTATCGCACCAAATGAACAGTGGAATTTGCTAATTGATCTGCCCACGGCGTCACTGCTATCAAAAAGGAAAAATAACTCCAGGAATGTTAAATCAGAGGTTATCCCTCTAGTGTGCCAACTCTCAGGCCACATTTCAGCACACCAATGCCCGTTAAAAAAGGTGCCAAAGCCTATGGCTCCAGAAGCATCAGACACTATCTGAAGGGCATCCTTAATAGGTCCTGCCTCCAAAAAGAAATCACATTAAACTGACTTAAAAATTGCAACATATGTCCAAATCAGCCTTAATCCCATGAGCAATCCACACATGATAATGCGGCAGTCTGACACCCAATATGGCATTGCAGAAACCTCGCAGAAGGCATGCCCATAGGCAAACTAGAGGATTGTTGAAACGTATCAAGCTCAATCCCTAAAAAGGTTAATTTAGTGGCAGGGCCCTCGATTTTTTCAGGGACCAAAGGGACACCCAATTGATCAGCCAATTCCTGAAAAATTGAAGCAAAGTTTGCAATCTCTTGACCCCTGCCTTCCAATGAACAAATTGACCAAATAATGAAGAACACCTCATAATCCTGATTTTGTGTTAAGGGCCCCCTTCTAAAAAGTGCTAAAGGATTCAAAAGCAGCACATGAAATTGACAGCCCATTGGAAGAGCTCTGTCCATATAATACAACCTGTTGAACTGAAAACCCAACAGTTCAAAGTCCAGCGGGTGCACTGGAAGAAGGCAAAAAGCAGACTTGATGTCACACTTTGCCAACTCGGCTGCCGGCCCACGAGCCCTAACTTTCTTTACCGCCGAATCAAAGGAAGTATAATGGACCGTACAAAAATCCTCCAGAATCGCGTCGTTCACCAATCTCCCCCTGGGGTAGGAAAGATGGTGAATGAGGCAATACTCCCCTGGGGCCTTCTTCGGAACAATCGGAACAAGCCCTATTGGTGAAACCCTTAAACGTGGTGTGGGAGGTGAAGTGAATGGGCCAAGAATCCTACCCTCAGTGACTTCTTTATTCATTTTTGAAAGGACAATGTCCTCCATGCCAATAATGGATTTCAAATTCAGGGCTCTAAAAGGAGCTCTGGGACCTAGCGCAGGAATCCTAAAATCATAAAAAAACCATTATGCAAATAATGAGCTGTGTTTAAATTAGGATAACAAGATAACCACAAGTCTAACTGTACTAGAATAATTGGGCTGGGTCCCTTTTGGAAAACCCGCCGGGACTGAAACCTCTCTTTGAATTGTGGTTATCCTTTCCACCACCCTTACAGGGTTTTTCCTTGGTACAATTCTTTGCTGTATGCTGCCCTGAACAAATAGCGCAGACGTGCAGAAATTTACATCCCTTCCGGGAACAAACTCCCTGGGAAGAATACTTCCAGCACAACAAGCGCTGTTGTGGTTGTTGATGCTGTTGATGTTGCGGCTGGTGAAAGGAATGCCCAGCCCTGTAATTTTGGATCATATGCCCACTATTAGCCTTCTCACCCAAAATAGGGTGTGTCGGAGTTAAATAATATATAATAACAATATTGCTATAAAGTCTATGTAGTAATAGTAGTGAGTCGATTATAACTAACTACACTATTGATCTTTGATACTAGATTGTTATAGCATACGTATGAGTGGGATTCTAGCTTGTTGGCTATTTTTCAATACCGCAGGTCGCTTTCTTATAGTGGCTATGCCTTACGGATGTCTTTGTTATCTTACAGTATGGCACCAAAGAAGAATATTGGGGGACCGAAAGGCAAGGCCCCAGCCAAAAAGGTTCCTGCTAAGAGCCCTCCCCCACCAAGTGCTTCTTCGGATGAGGAAGAAGATACGATCCAGCTGCTTAAGGCGCTCTTTGTGCGCATTGATGTGCTCGAGAAGGAAAAGGCCACTGCAGCTGTCAGAGAAGTTCATAATTTTATATAAATTATATAATTTTTATAATTTTATATAAATTATAACAATAACTGTACTACATTTAATAATAGTACTACAGTGATATATATATATATATATATATATATATATCACTGTAGTACTATTATTAAATGTAGTACTGTTATTGTTATAATTTATATAAAATTATTTATATATATATATATATATATATATATATATATATATATAATATTAACCACCTAAGGGATAAACCAATTCATAAATCCTCTAGATCCCACAATTCATATTGATTAAATATAAAACAGTCAATAATTAATAATTTGCCCTAAGCTTAATAACAGTAATGCACGACAGAAGCCTCCATGTTACTGGCCACTATGTAAAACAAAATGGCTGTTAGGCCCAAACAAAATGTCCACCGAGCTCATACAAAATGGCAACTGAGCCTAAACCAAAATGGCCGCTGTGCCTAACAGCATGTCCCAGGCCTTAACAAAGATGGCTGCCGGTCCATAAACCAAAATGGCCACCAGTCCATAAACCAAAATGGCCGCTACCTAAACAAAGATGGCCACCAGGCCTAAAAGAATGGCACTTGCCCAAAACCAAAATGGCCGACGAGCCCCACGAAATATGGCCAACTGGCCTAAACAAACATGGCTGACCGCTCTCAACAAAAATGGCCACTGGGCCTACCAAGATGGCCAAAATGCTTGGAAAAAAGGGCGCAAAATTTAAAAGGGCCACCTCTCCCAACTGGCAACATCAAATTCTGCTCTGCAACACGAACAACGGCAAAAGAAATCTGCCCAGCAACAGCAATGCCCCTAACAGCAAGATAATTCCAAAGCTGCCATGACCAAAAAAACCGCCACAATCCCCTCACATAAAATCAAGGTGGAACCAGAAAAAAACCATGGCAAACAGAACCAGAACTCACCCTAACGAAAAGCAGCCGCCTCAATAGAGCAAGCCAGCCGCAACAGGGAGGGTGGAGGGGAAGGTGGATTTAAACAAGGAAAGCCTAAACCCACTCACACATAACTACCCAGATCAAAAGAGAAAACGAACCCAAATGGCAGCCACTGAGCCAAAAGGAACGAGGGGGAATCGCGCAGCAATGTGCGCACCCCCTCCGCGCCTTTCCTGAATAACTTGGAGGAAGGCAAGTAAACTCCGCAAGGCCTTTGTTGAGGGAGGAGAGCTAGGGAAGCAGGGGTGAACCCCAGAGAACCCCTTTCCAGACCTCACCAGGCCAATACAGACTTCTCCGAAGTAGAACTAATGGAAACCGTCCGTTGGACAAGCTCTCCCTCAACAACTCCTCAAGCCAAGAACTCCCACTTCCTCCTTGATGTCCAGAAAAATGAGTGATCTAGGAGGCGGGCTGCTTCCTAAAAGCCCCCCCCCCCTTCTAGAACCCTCTTTCGGTGGGAGGGGGCAAAGCCACTTCCCTCCCCCAGCTGTGTGTGTGTGTGTGGGGGGGGGGGGAGTTTATTCTCATACTTTTGTCGCAGGTAAGGCTATTGTATTAGGGACAGTCATAGAATAGCATGACTCATAGGAAAGGATAGTCTGCTGAGTAGATTTGAATGTTGTAGGGAAGCCCTCATTCCTGTTGGATAGACTCAGTCAAGAAAACCATGTCCTGCCTTGAGTAAGCTAGACCTAATGTACTATGTTAATAACAGTATCTGTTGTAAATTTCCCGTTCATGGATTTGTCATAAGTAAAAGCTGATTCAATGGTACATAACAGCAGCACAAACAACTAGCTAGCAAAATGTCTTTTTTGCTGACGTACAAAGCCCTTATAAATGTCAGCATTCCCAGAAAGCATAGAACCATTTGCAGTTGTTTGGCCAAACTGTATACAGTAATGATTTGTCATAATAATTACTCTAGCCTTCCATTCATACTGCATAATTATAATAGGTTGACACCACTTTTACCTAACAGAACTCCATTATATAAAAACCTGGGATTTGCAGTTTGTTGTGGCACCAGAGCTCTCTGACAGATAAAAGTAAACGTCTCATAAAACTACAAATCCCAGAGGTCCATAGCACTAAGCCATGGCTGTTAATGTGGTGTCAAACTGCCATAAATCTGCAGTGTAGATGCAGCCAACTATTGTCAACTATGCCTAGCCCTAGTCATTTCAGCATCTTACACTACGTTTTGGGGGATTCCAGATATAATATTTGAGGTTACATTAAGTACTCTATTGACAGTTCCACCTCAAAATGCAGTATGTGAGTTCTAGCAGTGGATGAGATGAAAAACTACAAGTGAATCAGACTTTTTTTTAAAGGATTGCTCATGTTCACACAAGAAGACAAAGTGATTTAGTGAATACCTACAAGAGGATCTTTAAAGGCATAATCATGGCATACACAAAGGACTTGTTCATTCAAGGCTCCACCATAATAGTCTATTGAATTCAAATTAGTAAGGCTTTACAGAAGGACATTTTTGCCAATAATGAAGTTCACTGATAAAATCCTCTGTAGCTATGATAAGGCTGATACTGTAATTCTACTATTATCGATCTGAAGACAAAAAAAAGTTTAATATAAGGAGGCACAATTTGCTGATTCATATGTTTTCACAGATATGTGTACTCGGAATGAGTCAATAGCTAGATCTGCTGTTATTTATGCAGTAGTAGGTTCAGCACTGCTATAAACAGAATACTGTACACTGCATTTTAGTACTCCATTCTCTCTTTAGCACATGCTTTAAGTGAGTCAAAAGACATGTAAATGAGACTCCAATAACCTGTACAAATGGCAACTTTAACAGTGTTTGAATTAAGGTTTTTCATTTTAAAAATAATAAGCAGGGCATTATTATGATCCATGGGACAGTCTATTGATTAGCTTCTCCGAAATTGGCAAGAGAGACTCCAAATTTAGATAAGGAAATCATCCTTAGTCATCCACATATATATTTGCCTGCAACCTTTCCTCAAAGTTGTGATATCAGAGAAGTTGGGATGTCAGACATTTAGGGGGTGATGTGAGAGAGCAAAGAATGTGTAGCTTTTCTGGATCTCTCCAGAAAATATTGCCATATTGAGTTAGTGATGTTAGAAAAATCAGAGGGAAATAGATCAGAGAGACATCCATGAAAGATGAGACAGCAGGCAGAACGTAAAAGATGAAGATATAAATTTGGTAGTAATAAAAGGAAAATAGGAGCTGGATGATATGGAAGCCTGATGAAAATAAATGGAAAGGTAATGGAGAACCTCCTGAAAGATGCAGAGCTTTTCTGCATGGCTTTTAAAGAATGTTCTAGCCTCATTTAATACATGGAGCCTTTATTCAAGCACATATTTGACTGAATTCCCCTTTGGAGTTATTATTATTATTATTGTTATTATTATTATTTATTCAATGCTCAGAATAGGAGTCTTGTGGAAAAAATTGATACGTGTAACTCAGCAGTGATTTTCACTATGTTTACCAAATCCATCTCCCAAGATTTATGTAATTATCTATTTAAGAGATTGGACTATACTTTCCTAGCAGCTAAAGGTAAATAATAATCAATAATTAGAAATCTACAGTCCATGAAATGTAAATTGAAACAGGACATAAAACATTAAAAGTAGCCACAAAATGATACATACCAGTATTTGTGACTAACCATAGTAAACAAGAAAAATAATGCAAAAGACCAAAGATCCAAGGTCTTCCTTCAAAAGCAGCCATCATATATTTAAAAGACCATCTGCACACATGCAAAAAAAACCCCATTAGTCTAAAAGTTAAAACAAAAAAATTTAAACAAAATTAAATAACAAATCTATTAAAATACAAAGTTAAAACATTGTAAGCACATATAATACATAGTAAAAAGATACAAGTGCAACACGTCTTATTAAATATCCTTTGTTCGAACAAGTTAAGAATTTTAGGCCTGTTCACTGGTTGAAAGAGGACAGAGAACTTTTGCAAAGCGCCATTAATGACATGTGACAATTGCATTGTAGCAGTCTCCTATGGAGGTACTCTATGATTGAATAGTAAGAGACATAGTACCTTGAGCATCAAAATACCAATGTCTTTTTTCACTGTGGAATGACATAAATGTTAACCATAATACAAATAAACTGACTTTGTTGTTGTTAAAAACAAAGTTACTTGAAACTCTAGTTTTCTCACCCTCTGGACATATGTAAACAATTGGATTGGTTCTGATTTAACCATCCTGATTTCCTTGGTTTCAGATGACCCAAGGACAGAAGATGGCATTTACCATCACCATCCTGTCATCATCGTAGTAGCAACCATGGAGTGCAGAATTGTTCTTGGTCATCTCTTGATGTCTGTGTAAGTGTTAATCAGACCCAGGGTATATGGCTCATGTAGATTCACCTGAGTCTACCCAATTGAAACATGGCCCTTTCCTTTTCGTATTAACTTCTACTTTGTCAGACATTATTATATTTTTTAAAGAGCCACATCTTCTCAAGATATGCCATTACGCTGCCTGAAACACTAAAATTAAATGCAGCCAACACTACAAATTTTGAAATATTATGGTTTAATAACTTCTTCATGATGAAAAGTCAGTTCCTTTATAGAAATAATTTGCTGCTAGTGGCAATGGTTAGCTCCACCTCTTGTGTTTCTGCATTGCTCATAACACTGTGTGACTTCTGAGTCATGAGACACTATGAGTACCAGATATTTTCCTAATCTAAAAAGAGGTAAAATATGTAGATGATCAAAAGAGAAACCAGAGTATTTTCTTTATGCAAAATTGTTTTGGTTTCCTGTTTTTTCTTTCCATTTTATCTACCCCTTAGGACATTCCCTTTGCAAATATCTGAAGCGAAATGAGTCTTGTGAAATCAAGCCAAAACAATATCTTAGACTGGCATTTGTCCATAGGCTATTGTTTGAATATTCTTTGTCCAATGTGATAGAATACAGACAAGAAAAGGAGACCCTTTTTTCCATTTTACTAATTGTTAAAGTCATCTCATAGTTGGCAAAGGTAGAGTTCAACAAAGTGTGGTTTTTTGTTCCACTTTATCAAGTCTGATTTTATGGCAAAAATTTGATTTTGGATGTCTGACAAGCCAGATAAAAACAGTAATAATTCTGTACCTTAAGGTAAATCTAAAATTGAAATTATAGCACTCAGAGAAGATTTGGTCTGAGAGGATTTGCCATTGATTTTCTATTTTCCTTTATAACGCATTTCCGCTAAAATGGAAATCAAGGCAGCTTATACTCTAAACAATTAATAATTTCACAGCAAGATAAAGTAAAATGAAACATAACTTATTGGTTAGCAGCCAAAATGAATATGTCTATTTTTATGAGTTTTGGAGTAAAGGGTTAGGTTTAGTAGATAATAACATAGTAGATAATTTCAGAAGCTGCCAGGAGGAAAATTCTACAGATTGTTGGTGAACAATGTCCATTTGGTTGGGGAACCATATCACCCCCCCCCCCCAAGATCTGGAGGTACTATATCCTCGAGTGTCACATACACCCTTATTTGGGGAAACATTTCCCCCCATGTCTCACTTGTATGTGCACTACTGGGAATTGTGCCAAGTTTTAAAACCATGTAGTCTTCTGCCCACATTTTATACCAATAAAGGCTTTCTTTCCAAGTATGACATTATGAGACTACTTGTTCTAAAAAAAGAAGAAGTGTATGATCTGGTGAAATACCTAAATCAGGTAATCCCTGATTCCTGATTATATAGCTAAAAGACCAAGAGCATCCTCCTTGGAAAGCACTGGATATTTCAGGATGTAAATTACAGACTCCCTATCAGTTTCTCCTAGTGGTACGGTATCAGTTAGTACAATACAATGAGCTCTTTTGAATAGATATTTCCCCCCATCCAGTTATAGATATGAAAAGAGTGAAATACCACTAAGCCCAATAATCACATAGTAAATCTGGGTATGCACAGTGTTTTAAGTCAGTTAAATCAATATGGTGCAGTCATTATCAAATTCCCCTTCTTTAAACAATACATTATTTTAATTATTGAAATATTTTTATAAATTCAGTATATCAGTGGATGCTCATATGAAGTAGGATGACCTGTCATCACAGCAATTTCCTATGCTTTAGGCTAATTCACACACACAAGTTGATAAAGGAAAGAACAAAATAATGCTGACAATTTACATGCTCTATGAAATGTAATAAATGGAAAATATTTACCTGACTAGTCCTATGAAATATTAATGGATTGCATACTCCTTAACAGAATTGTAAATGGCTAGACATAAACTTTAATGTGATAGATACAAAAAGTAACTCATTAAACTCTTTAACTTTGATTTATGTTTCCAAACATTGTTTTCATATGCAAACACACTCATTGTAATATAATTTATTTCTGATTGTTCATTTTCAGTGATGTTTGCTAAGAATCTATATATTAATAAGTAACATTTCCCAAATACCTGTTGTGGAAAGAAAGATTGCTATTTTTTTTTAACATTATACATTATTCATTCAACTCATTTCCCTTTAAAACTACTGTTTGTTTGAGAATGCTATTTCTTTGAGATTATTTCTTGTTTTGTTAATATTGTGCCACCCATAACATTAAGAACCTTTTGACATTCCCCCTTGTAAATTATTAATATATATTTCCTACTGTGGGATGAAGTAAACATACTTCATGCTGGTTCTTGATTTCATTTCTTTAACAATAAACATCTTCTTAGAAAGTGGATTGTTACCCTCTCATTTTGAGGGATGCAACTCCTTGTAAAGCTCTCACTTGGCACAGCAAACTTAAACCAGTTTGAACTAGTTTATAATATTACCTATTTAGGAAACTATTGTCATTTGCTTTATCCCAGCAGAACTCCAGGATTTCTGTTGACCTTGTCCGATTGGACTTACTTGAGCAACATAGACTGGTTCATCCATAGTTTACCCATAGAGCCTGCCGGCTCCCATACCATGGTGCAGAGGAACTTCCAGAGAGGCACTGTGGGTAAACTAGCGAGGAACAGCATATGCTGCCACAGCAGCAAAACGTGAGGCCTCCTTGTGTTGCACCAGAAGCAATGGGTGGAAGGTGGGCAGTCGACGCTTCCCCTGTGGGACTGGCTTGCTGATAAGCCAGTTGATGCGGGGCATGGGACTACGGGTTCCCCATGATCCATGGTGATTCCTGCAGCCCATGTGAAGAGGTCCTTAGTGGAAGTCAATTGTATACATCCTGTTAAAGGAGTGAGACTGAAGAATCTGAAGTTCCTTTAATCTGGGGTGAATAATGTGGGGTACTATAGTTGGAGCTTCCTCACCAAATCCCTAAAGCCCTAAAGCCCCTTAACTTTATTTTATCTCCTAACTTTATTTTTAAAGGGATTTGCTTTGGGGAGGAACTATGCCTAAAGATTTTACTCTCCCAAATAGGCAGAAACAACTCCACTCCCTTACCTAAAAAGTACATTCTAAAAATGGTAACAGGAAGAGACGTCCAGTTTGAGAAAATCTGAAAAGGAAATCCATGTCAGAATGAAAAGAAATAAAAGGGAGGTTCTTCTTTTCACCATTTTGAGAGTGGCTGCAGAAGAAAATGTTGGTACTTGGGTTGTGTGGCCTTCAGGGGATTCTAAGGGAGAAACTGGGCTATGAATCTCATCCCTGTTTTAGAAGTAGCATAATCTAGTGGTTAAATGGTTATGACTTTTAAAGCCCTAGATAGCTGAGGTCCAGGCTATTTGACTGACCGTATCTCCTTGTACGAACCTTCCCATGACCTGAGATCTTCAGGAGAGGCACTTTTCATGGTCGCACCACCTCTCAAATTCAGTTGATGGGAACAAGAGAATGGGCCTTCTCAGTGGCAGCCCCTCAGCTCAAACTCTCTGCCCAGAGAAGCCAGAATGGCCCTCTCCCTGCTGTCCTTCTGGCAGCAAGGTAAAATCTTTTTATCAGGCAGGCTTTTAAATAGGATTTTAGACCTTTTAATATGGGTAGCCATATTTTGTTCATTTTTATGATTTCCTCCTTTCTGTTGAAATTGTTCACCTGCTTCATGTGGATTTCAATGGCTTCTCCATTTAGTCTGACATAGTGGTTGCTAAAGTGGTCCAGCATTTCTGTGTTCTCAAATAATAGTCTGTGTCCAGGTTGGTTCATCAAGTGCTCTGCTATGTCTGATTTCTTTGGGTGGATTAGTGCCTTTCATGTTCCTTGGTTCGTGTCTGGGCAATGCTGTGTTTGGTGGTCCCTGTGTAGACTTGTCCACAGCTTCATGGTATACAGCTGCAGATGAGAGGATCCCTCTTGTCTTTTGCTGAATGTAGCATTTATTGGATTTTCTTAGTGGATCTGTAGCTAGTTTGTACGTTGTGTTTCTTCATCAACATCCCTATGCAGTCAATGGTTCCCTTGATGTATGGTAAGAACACTTTTCCTCTGGGTGGATCTTTGTCTTTATTCTTGGTCTTGTAGCTCTTCTGATGTCTGTGGTAGAGTATCCATTGGCCAGTTTAGGTGTTTCAGTTCACCTTGGAGGAGGTGGGGTTCACAGATTCTTTTTGCATGGTCTGCCAGGGTTTTAACTGTGCTTCTTTTTTGACCTAGGTGATGGTTGGAGTTTTAATGCATGTATCTATCTGTGTGTGTAAACTGTGTGGCCAAATGGTCGATTGGATTTGCGGATGACTAGGACATCAATGGCAGTTTTTCTTCCTTTTTTTAAAATGGTGAATTGGATGTTTGGGTGGATGCTGTTGAGGTAGTCCAGAGACATGTTTAGTTCTTTTTCTCCATGGCTCTAAATGGTGAAGGTGTCATCCACATATCTGAATCATATAGTGGGCTTTTTTGTTGCTGTTTCCAGGGCTTGTTTCTCAAAGTGTTCCATTTAGAAATTTGCTATGACTTGGCTGAGAGGGCACCTCATGGCTACTCCATATTTCTGTTCATGGAATTCATTGTCCCACTGGAAGTAGCTTGTGGTGAGGCAATGGCAAAACAGGATGTGATGTCTTCTGGGAAATTCTGCTTGATTAGTGCAATGGTATCTGCTACCAGGACCTGGTAAATAGAGACACTACATCAAAACTGATCAGTTTGTCATTGGTGTTGAGCTTGAGGTTGTTGATTTTTTTTCTTATGAAGTGGACTGAGTTCTTGATGTAGTGCGTAGTGAGCCCAATATGGGTTTGTAGCTGTGCAGCCAAAATTTTTGCCAAATTGTATGTGGGAGATCCAATGGCCTTCATGATGGGTCTGAGCAGGGTGGAGTCCTTATGGATTTTTGGGAGTCTATAAAGCCTAGGTGGGAAGGCTTCTGATTTGCACAGTTGTTGGTGTATGGTGAGGTTAATTGAGGAGTTCTTGATCAGAGTGTTAATTTTTCGGAGAGGTGGTCAATTGCTGATTCAACATTGGCAGTGAGGTTAGTATAAAACATGATTGCCAATGTCAAATCAGTGATTTACCACCTCCCCAAGGAAGAAACAGAGGAAGAGGGGAAACTGAGAAAAAGACAAAACTTCCTCCTAAGAACAGAACAAGGAAAGACAAGCCATGAAAGACCTCAACTCAGATCCATAAATCATTATTCACCCAGCAGACAAAAGGCATGCCACAGTAATCATGGAAACAGAACAATACAAGGGAAAAAAAATCAGACAACTCCTGGATCCCACAACATACAAAAAACTAAAACAAGATCCAACCAACAAAATCATCAGAAAAACTAACAAATGAGGACACCCCCCCCCCCCCCCGCCATGCCTTAGGCTTTGCCTGCCAGTTATGGTTGGGCCAACTTGGTTGCTTCCACTATATCAGCTATTGCTGCAAGTAATGACAGTGTGAATAAATTGTCAAAAATTGCTTGTGATAGTGCTTGCAGTTCTGGAGGGACTCGATTAATTTTTGCTTCTCATAGACTTAGCATGGGGATTTGGCTAACCAGTAATAATTCATGAGTAAACCTGGTTTTTTTAATCTGAATAATTGGGGAGGGGGTGAACCCCTACTCCCACCCCCTTGGCTACAGCCCTGATGGCAAATAACCTCTGCCTAAAGAAATCCTATGAAAGTCATGGGCCTCCTGTAAGTTGGCAGATAACCCACACAAGCAAAAACTCTATGCTTCTTTCTTTATTGAAGATATTGCTGCTATCACCCTGCCCTTTGGCAATGGACTCTGACAATCTGGTAAATGGAGGATTATTTCTTCCTACTTCACTAAGCATCTTTAATATATATAATTTTCCCAGCCTGTTCTATAATGGTAAATTCTAAATGTGATGCAAAGTTCCTGTAAATGTGATGTGATGGGAATTGTACAATTAGACTAACAGATGATGTGTCCTGTAATTGTTCTAGGGTTGCAGACATCTAGGCTGTGCATAATGAAAATAATGGTAGATATGTTGGAACATTGACCTTGTGGGATAAAAAACAATTCTTCACTGATTAACAAGAAGAGGAACTTACCATATTTTAAAGTATTTGGTGGGCATGGTAACACTGTGAAATGGGAAAAAGTAGATCTTTGAAACAGAGCAAATTAGAAAGTATCTGATATGTAAGCAGCTATCTGAAAATGAAGCTCATGGACAAGAAGTGGCATTACTGCAGCCACTGAAATTAAATTGGGATGAATAGCTAAAGGCAAATTAAAAATGAAGAAATTAGTCCCAGTTTTTAGTCATTGTCCCCCAGCAGCTGTGCAACTAAAACTGTGTTGCTGATTTTTTACTGCTATATAGTTGCAATGCTTTTCTACCATAATTGTCTGAATAAAATTTGAAATGTATCTTACTTCATTCATCCCCTCCGTTACCCCCTCATTCACACATGAAATTTATTTTCCAATCTGTGGGAATGCAAAGGTTAATTTCACAGTCCAGTTTAAGTCAGCTTTTATGCTTGTAATGATAGACTTGAAAACCTAAGCAAATGTAAACTAATCCCGGAGGTTGAATGTCTGTCACTGTGATTTTTTTTTTTTTTTTTTACTAAAGACCATGTATTATTCAGAACTTTACTTTTACCATCCATAATTGGCCTTTGGAGCTTGAGAAACCTGTGCTATTGAATCATTTAAATTTTCATAGCGTAGTGACTAACTCACAGATGTTGAGAAATGCAGTGATTCCTGTAATATATAAGGAGCCCTCTATATTTGCAGCTCTGCTAAGCTTTACAGCTGTTGACCATTACTGAAAAATCTTAATGAAACAGGAGAAAGCTGGGTACTGGGCTGAAGTGGATTGAGTTTGCTATTGAGAATGAAAGATTCTTGCAATCTACTCTCTTAATGCTTGCTTTCTCACCCAATTGTAGAAGAGCTCAGATTCCATTCAGGCACCTGCCTGACAGTGTTCAGTGCATAATAGCTTCCACTGAGAATTATAGTAACAGCTGAGTTTTGAATGCCTGCAAAGGTCTGTTCCCTAAACTGTCAGCCTCTTTTCTTTATGTCCAAAATGATGTTAAAAGCTTATCAAATGTAGGTCTGTCACTTTCCCTACACTAACAGAAAGTTATCCCCATGGCAGTGTTCCCAGCATGCACCTGTTGAATATCTACTTATATGTGGCAAACAGAACTTCAACAGGTCCATGGCCACACAGCCCGAAAGACATACAACAACCCTGTGATCCCGGCCATGAAAGCCTTCGACAACATATTGGGAAAAGTTTCACTATTTAATTAATAATAGGTTTCAGAGGCAGCTGTTACAGTCATGGGAACCATTCATAAATCAAAGATGGTAATTAAATAGGACATTTAGGGGTCCTGAGAACAATCAAATTTCCATGTCCTACATAAGAAACAATGTCTTCCATTGTTTCCAACCTACTTTTTTCATCTTCAAAGTACTGCTTCCTCTTTGATTCAGTGGTATTCTAATTCTTTTCCTTGTCATCCCACACCCAGCAATGTAAAATCATTGTTTAATTTCAGCATTATATTGTGCAAACTAAAGCTGTTTTGTTCTATTGTAAGCTTTTCCAAAATAAGAAGTAGAAATAGAATAAAATAAACTCCTAGATGGCCCACTGGATGCCTTCTCCTCTGCACTGAAATTACCAGATCAGATAGAAAACAGTTCAAGTTTGAACCAAGACCCAGATATGCAAGCGGGCCTTATTTGCCCCGAATATTTGGAGGCTACCAATGTTTGAAGGTATTTTCTATTTAATGAGTTGTGTATCCAAAGATGAATGAAAGAACAAAAAGCTGTAAGAATGAATTTTGTATCACATTTCAGATTAAAAGAAAAATGCTTGCATTATAAACTCTTTTAGACTTAATACTTTACTTCAGCAAATGCATGGAGTGTGGCACTTCTGAACAGACATTTATACTGTTGTGAATGAGTCTTCTGAGGCTGTTAGTACTAATGGTGGGATCAGGAGGGGAAGAAAGACACCTCACGAGGAAGGCTCATTGGAAGATTTACACAGGAAAAGGATCAGGGAAATACTTGAGGAATCCTCAAATGAGGATTCATTTAGGGATCTGGAAGGGGATCCTGAGGTGGGAATGACTGTTGAAGACCCGGTGGTGGTGGAAGAGGTTGGCATGGTCTGGACACGGCTCCGGAGGATCTTGGGGAGGAAACTGGGTCCATGGATGCTGAGGACGCAGGAGAAGCTTGGGCTCCTTCAGAAGCAGACCCCACATGGTCTGCCTGGAGGAATTAGGGTAATTCCACAGGTGTGGACAGGGTTGGGTGTGGGCAGGGCGATTCTGGCTCTGATGAGGAACTTGGGACACCTGATCCTAGGGCGTTGGCTGTTTGGAGCTTGGATTCTGATGAGGAGTTTGGGACACCTGATCCTAAGGCGTTGGTTGTTTGGACACCCAAGGAAACCTATATAAATTAGGGGCTTTTGGCCATTGTTCTTTGCGTGTGGCAAGGTGGTGCTGGGCACCATTGGGTTTCTTGTATGTGACTCCGAAGACTGGCTTGGGACTTTGCAACCGATCTGCTGCTTGCCTCCGTCGTTTTGGCTCTTTGTGCTATCCCGCGACGTGGACTTTGCTGTGACGACTTCATCCTTTGGACCTTGGACCGGAACTCAACTTGGCATATCTCTTTACTCTTAAACTCGGCTTGGCATGATTCCCGTGTTTGTGGCTGACTTCCATTGCTGACCGCTGGCTTCACCTTCGACTCCGACACTGTTCTCCAATCCTGACTCCAGACCGGTTTGACTTCACTACGACGTTTTGTTCCCTTGACATCTGGCTTGGCTTTTGACTCGGCAGCGGCTTGTCGATATTGCCTCAGTATTTTCCAGCTCTGTTTGCCTGCACCGCTTTTGGCGAAGAACTTTAGCCCGGTTTGGGCTTTCTTTTTAGTTTTGGGCTTTTTACAGTACTATTGGGTTTTGGGGAGGTTTTGAGCCTTTGGGATTTCTTGCCCTTGTTTGTTTTGCCATTTTGACTCTGCCTTGCAATTTTGAGCTGTTTTTAAGCATTTTAGTTTTAATCCGGATTATATCTCCGGATAATCCGGATTATATTCCGGTTGTGTTTTTGAGGTTTATTTGCTCTGAACTGTTTAATCACACTGAAGTTAAAACGTTGTGAGCTCTCAGGACTTTGTGCTGAGCTTTTTTGAGTTATTTTTGAATCAACTACATTTATCTAACTGGCTGGCATCTGATCTTTGACATATACCAATGAATGAGCACTTAGTATAGGGAATATTAATAGTAACAGAAATGCAAAATATGTGGGTATCATGATGGAGTGACAAAAACAATCTCATTTATGGTTATAAAGAATAGTTAAGGGACAAAGGTGGAAGCCAAGATTAATGGGTAAAGATATGAACACCGGAGTTAATTCTTAGTCTGTTGTTTTGATATGGACTTATATCCAAATGGCCAAGATCTCCAGTGGCTTAAGGGGAGGAAACAAACATGAATTTGCTAGAAAATGGAAACTGGACTTTGGGTATGTAAAAAAGAAGAAAAAATAGATTTGAAATAGCCAAACAGGGGATTAATTAGTGTAATACTTCACTTCGGCAGAAAAAATGGAATGCAAAGATACAGAATGGGGGATACCTGGCTCGACAGCAGTACATGTGAAAAAGATCTTGGAGTCCTTGTGGACAACAAGTTGAACATGAGCCAGCAATGTGATGTGGCTGCTAAGAAAGCCAATGGGATTTTGGCCTGCATCAATAGGGGAATAGCGTCTAGATCCAGGGAAGTCATGCTCCCCCTCTATTCTGCCTTGGTCAGACCACACCTGGAATACTGTGTCCAATTCTGGGCACCGCAGTTGAAGGGAGATGTTGACAAGCTGGAAAGCGTCCAGAGGAGGGTGACTAAAATGATCAAAGGTCTGGAGAACAAGCCCTATGAGGAGCGGCTTAAAGAACTGGGCATGTTTAGCCTGCAGAAGAGAAGGCTAAGAGGAGACATGATAGCCATGTACAAATATGTGAGGGGAAGTCATAGGGAGGAGGGAGCAAGCTTGTTTTCTGCTGCCCTGCAGACTAGGACACAGAACAATGGCTTCAAACTAAAGGAAAGGAGATTCCACCTGAACATCAGGAAGAACTTCCTCACTGTGAGGGCTGTTCGGCAGTGGAACTCTCTCCCCCAGACTGTGGTGGAGGCTCCTTCTTTGGAGGCTTTTAAACAGAGGCTGGATGGCCATCTGTCGGGGGTGCTTTGAATGCGATTTCCTGCTTCTTGGCAGGGGGTTGGACTGGATAGCCCATGAGGTCTCTTCCAACTCTACGATTCTATGATTCTATGATTCTAATGATAAGGGCAGACTTTTGTTAAATCCTAGTTTCATTTGGTGTGATGTCAGAAGTCATGGGTGGTGGTTCATGAGTGGGAATGGGGAGGTGGCAAGACAGGGGAAATAAATCTTGTATTTTGAGTGTTGAATTTTGAACATTGTATGTTGTTGTTTTTTTTTCATATACTACAATAAAAAATTACAAAAAAAGTTTTTAGAACTAAGAAAAATATACCCAAAGCGATCACATGCATTTGGGGACATGAGAGGATTGAAAAAAAAAAGTTGAAAGCTCAGAGCTATACCAACATGCCTGAATCATAAAATACACATTTTTGCATAAAACAGTATGTTTTAAGGGCAGCTCAGACAGTATGTAAAGCCTGAGTTCCTATGAGAACTAATAGAGGAAAAACTCTGGTAATTTCTATTATTTATTTAAAGTAAGTTTTCCCTATTCTTATTTTTCTCCCGCTAGAATTCCATTTATTTATGCCAATTCTAACTGGTCTACTTCTTACTACATTTCTTCATGACATATATATTCTGATGAAAGCATGCATCTTCTCCTGTGTGTATAAGTAAAGTTTCACAATGCATTTTATTTTGCTAACAATGTATTATCACAGAATACATCTAAACATCAACTGTTTTCACCCTGCTTAACTTCTGTATATTCCTGGAAAATACCTTTTTATCCTCCAAACACAAAGGTGATTTTTAAAGGACTAGCTTCTTTTTTACTACAAAGAAAATTACCTGTCAGGCGAAAGATAAAACATGCTAGACTTGCTCAGGGGAGTCTCGTTGTTTTACATGCTAAAGAAAATCCTTCAGGATTAAGCTTTCCTCTTTTGAGTTCTTTTAATCCTGTTTAAATTAGTTAAATTGAAATCTCTCTGTGTATTCGCATTGCTAATATGTATTCACACAGGTAATTGACAAATAAAAGATGCATTGCTTAGCTGTACAATAGCCTATTTAATGGATTTGCTGACAAAAAGAAATGACATGTTTTGTATAGGAACTAGAGACCTGAAAGTGTTTTTAATGCCAACCATAGAGTTCTTTTTTCTCCCAAGGGTGGCAATATTCTAAAACAACATCTGCTCCAGATACTCATAACATTTTCCAATGAAAATAGAATATTGAATATAGCAGTAAACAAACATGTAGGTTCTGTATGGGCAGTCTTAAGATTTTCAAGATAGGAAACTTTTTAATCTATTACAGAAAAACCATGAAACATGTTTTGCTCTACATAAGCTTTGTCAGTGCCTTTTGAGCATTGCATTCCAAAATGAGATTTGTCAGACTTTGTGGACATGGTCCAGAGTGAGTAGTTTTTCCCCCACCACATCTCATGTTGGGGGAGAAAGCAATTTGCAGAGAAACAGATGGTTTTGAGGTTCCCAGACTGTCAGGATTCTATAACATTGGACAATGTAAGTTAAAGTGATATCGAATTGCATGAATTCTACAGTATAGATGCCCCCTCAGTCAGTAATCAGAATGAAGACTGCCTTAAGGAATCTGAAGAAGACAGGGCACCATCTCTCACTTGTGGGATTACTTTAGTTTAACAGCCTTTTAATTTCCATAACATAACACAACAATATGGAATCATGGGGGTGGAGGTTCATAGTTTTAAGAGGTCTTTAGCTTTTTCTCATCAAACTACAACTCCCAGGATTCCATAGCATTCAGCCAAGGAAGTTAAATTACCGTCAAACTGCAAAACCTCCATAGTGTGGATGTGCCCTAGGACTTGTAAAGGCAGCTGTGAAGAAACTAGTGACCTCATTGAACAGGCTTACATTCAGTGGCCTGTGCTGGATCTTCTATAGTTTTACAATGGAGCCCACTGGCTTCCATCCCATAATGTTGAAGTACTTCTGTTAGGGCTCTATTGTAAAACTATAGAAGATCCAGCATATGCCGCCACCAGGGCAAAACAGGAGTCTTCTTGTGTTGCCTTTGAAACAATGGGGGAAGCCAGGCAGACAACAATTTGCCGCATAGGATGGGGCAACAAGTGAGTCAGGTCATGTGGGGTAACACATTCCCCATTCCCCCCGCCAGACACCACTGAATTTGCCACGATGCATGGTGATTCTGACAGCCTGTTTGATGAGGCCACTAGACAAGTTCGTGAAATGTAAAGATGTGAAATTGAATCCCAAAATTTGGATTGTTCATGCCATGGTATTCTCAGCTTTTATGTGTAAGTTTGAAAGCTGGAGCATAAGGGAAAAAAATCAAATGACTTGAAATGTGGTGTGGGAGAAGAGCATTACATACTGTGAACTGCTGAAACAACAAATAAATGGATTCTAAAACAAACCAAGTCTGAGCTCACCATAGAAGTCAAGATGATCAATTTGAGATAGTTGTACATTGGCCATATCATGAGAAGGCATGGCTCACTAGAAAAGACAGTAGTGCTTGTTAAGGTAGAAGACAGTAGGAAAAGTTGTATACCCCATTGCATATGAATAGAAGTAGTCAAAGAAACAATGACTCTGATTCTGTAAGAATTGAACAGAGCTGTTGCTAACAGGCTGATTTGGACATCACCACAAGTCAAAGGTGACAGCAGTATACAACAACAAATGCAGGGGCAAGCATAATGCAAGTTGTTGGTTTCCTATGCACAAAATTTTTCCCCATTTCCTTCAAGATCCCTGCCTTAACACTCCGAAAAATCTTTGCCCACAAACTGTAAATTGCATCCCCTCAAACACACACAAAAAGTCCCCAATGATTTTCTATTTAAACACAATTTCAACCTTACCTACACTATTAAAATGCCAGATGGATGCAGATAGAGTACACTAGAGCTATCTGGTAGAGAAAGTTCAGTCCTTCATAAGGACATATCCCAGTATTCTGAAGCCACGACAGCTAGAGTAGTATTAAACTGCTGTAACTGTATAGTTTGCAGACACCAAATGAGAACAGGGAAAGTATAATAAGGGCATACTAAGGATGCTTCAATAGCTAGGTTCCTAAATCCTTATGTTCCTCCAATACAAGGGAAACAACACCTGCACAATATCTGGAATATTTTGCTTTGTTACATGCTATTTTTTCTTTAAAAAAATACAGAAAATGCTTTTCATGCAGGTTTTTCAGCAAGCTTAAAATCAACCATACACTAACTTTAAAGCTGACTAGACATTCCACTATCCAGTAGATGGGGGTATATAATAGACTACTCACTAGTAGTACACTAGAGAGCCATCTCTTTTTCATTCTTTGGTTCTATAGTTATATTAGAAATATATAAGAGCTTCATTCATCACTGACTAGAGAGACATTTCTGTGAGTCAAGATAGGGGGTCTAAATCAGGAAAAAGAAAATTAAAAAAGATACAGGAAGTCCAGCTTGGATAATCCACAGATAGTGGGGATTATCTTCTATTGTGCTTGTTCATTTAAATTTGTGATTAGGCACTTTTTCATTTTTGTTATCTAACTTAACACTGATGTTACCACAATTTCCCTCCTGTTCATTATTACTGAACTCAAAGTGGCTTCTTCACAAATTACATTCTGACCTAATAGGTTTCAAAGCCTCTGATTTTAGTAAGGTATATGTGAATTGTTGTTTTTATTCATGAAACTGAATATGAATGAAGAGCAAGCGAGGGCAGTGTTTGGCAATAAACCTCAAGGATGCTTGTAAAAAAGAGCTCCTTCATTTGTTAATTGTTTATGTGAAGGGAAAGAAGTTTGATGATCTGAATATATATCTGCAGTTGAATACACTGAGATAAATGCTCTTTATGCACACATATAGCCACATGCAACAACTTTCAGGTGAGAAGCATCATAGACCCAGCACCTATGGACAACTCCTGTTGATGCCATAAGCTAGGGGCCCTTGATACCAAGGGGAAGAACCCTAGTGAGATTACTATGCTTATTTATATACCTATACAGCCTTTCCTCTTATGACTTAAAAGATTGTCCAGTTCTGTAATCTAGCTTCACAATACCCTATTACCATGATGGCGAACCTATGACAAGCGTGTCAGCACTGACACGCCTAGCCATTTTTGCTGACACACGGCCTGAAAGTAAGACCTAGCAAAGTTAATAAGAATGGGACCTTCCAGGCTGCAAACAGAGTTCCATTGGGAAGCATGGCTGCAGGAGAGAAGTGGCGCCCAGGTGCAGGGGAGGGAAGGAAGGAAGGTGCCTGCTTTCTGCGCCTCCACAGCTGGCCCTGCCCTGCCCTGCCTCCCGCTTGCTCCTGGCCACCAACGTGTATATGCAGCTCAAAGAACCAAGGCACCTCCTTCCCTTGCTGCCATTTCTTCCCTCTGAGACACGGCTCTGCCCTAGCCATGCCCCCTTCGCCCCAGAGGTTTCTGATTGGCTCCTACTGCCAGGGCAAGGGAGGGTGGGAGAGAAGGAGGAGGGCTTGAACGTGTTCACACTCGCCCCTGCCCCTTCTGCTTCTTAAAAGCACAGGACACATTGGGATTCTCCTTCTCTTATTCTTATTCTTGTGCCATGAAACATATTATTTCATGCTATTATTCTATTACTGTAGTATTATCATATTCTCTTACTAGCTGTGCCCTGCCCCGCGTTGCTGTGGCTTATGGGAATTCTTTGTTGGCCAAGTGGAATAGCAGTGAATAGCCTTGCAGCCTCAAAGCAGCCAGGCTTTGAAGCTGCAAGGTTGTTCTGTGCTATTCCAGTTAGCCAACAAAGGATTCCCCTTAGCAGAAGGCAGCCAGGTTGTGATGCTGCAAGGCTATTCAGTACTATTCAAGCTGGCCAGTTAAGGATTCCCCTAGGTAAGGAAACAGCCAGGCTTTGAAGCTGGAAGGCTATTCAATGCTATTTAAGAGAGCAACAAAAGATTAGTAGCTTGGCACCAGGGCTCCCTGGCAGAGAAGGCACACCTATGAATCCCAAGACTGAATGATATTGCTGCATGGCAGTTGAAGTGGTATCAAAATGCAGTAATCCTGCAATATTGATACAGTCTTAGCCTACGAATAATACAGCATGTTTCTGGGCAGTTACATTGCTGTCACTAGGCCACACCCTTCAAGAAGTCACTAAGCAGGTAAGTTCAATCGTTTTCGGTTTATTAAATACAGTTATATATTGCAGTTCTACATTTTTGTTATTGCGAAATTATGGTTTTTTTTCTCGATGTGACACACCATCAAAGTCATGTTAGGTTTTTTGGCAAATTTTGACACACCAAGCGCAAAAGGTTGCCCATCATTGCCCTGTTAGGTATGGCAAGCTAGGAGGGTGACTGACCTAACTTGCCTAGTGGCTCACGAGGGATTTGAATCTGGAACTCCCAAGTTTAGCTACAGTCCTCAAAAAACCATGTCACAGATATTTGTTCTCTTCTACTGTGATGTGAAATTACATTCACTACAAAAATTATATTTGCATATGTATTGTGTCTAACTATTTCCAATGACTTTTTGTCTATTTGTTAATATAAAATAAACACTGATAAATATGCAGGGTTAGATTATCTATCTCTCTATATATAAAAGGATAAAGTTGTTTGCACAGTGACTATTAACAACAAAACTAAACGTCCCAGAAATACGAAACTTGGCAACACAATGCAAAAGACTTGCCTCCTGGTTGTAACAACACAACCTCACCACAAAACCATAATCCAGACCCACAAAACTCACAACAACGCATCATGACTATAACAACACAACTAAATGCCCCAGAAATACGAAAATTGGCACACAACTAAATGCCCCAGAAATACAAAACTTGATAACACAACGCAAAAGCCTTGCCTCTCGGTTGTAAAAACACAACCGCACCACAAAACCACAATCCGGACCCACAAAACTCACAACAACGCATTGTGACTATAACAACACAACTAAACTGGATGGCCATCTGTCTGAGAGGTTTGGGTGGGGTCTTCCTCCATGACAAAAAGAAAGAAAGGGCTTGGACTGGATGCAAACTACAAATCCCAGCACCCCATGGCATGGAGTCCATGCATTTCAATTAGAGGCCTCTTCCTTCTCCCTTTCTCTGCCATCCAACCCACTGACCCAGTTCCATGGCTCCGCAGGCAGGAAAGGCTGGGACGGATAGAACGAAGGAAGGAGGGAGGGAAGGGAAGCGAAGGAACGCCGACACGCGCCCTCCCTCTCTGCCTGGAAGGCCAAGAGCAAAAGGGAGAGAAAGACCATCGATCCAGTTATATTTACCCTCCTTTTTGACCAGTGTGTTCTTATCAGCGAGCTCAGGATCAGAGCAGAGAAAGGTAATAAAGGAATAAAGGAAACAAGGAGAGCACTCACTCTATCTATCCATCCACTCATTTATCTATCCACTCACCCACTAATAATAAACACCTACACATGCAAGAATCAGCCATGCACTGAGGCTACAAGGTCATTCAGTGCTCATCTACCTCCCCAATCCCTACATTCACACTTGGTCTCAAAAAAAAAAAACAATTACAATAATGACAATGACAACAACAACAAGAATCAACACCATCACAGGCAAGAAGCAGCCAGGCACTGAAGCTGAGAGGCCAGTCAGTGCTACACTGGGACTCCAAAAAAACAATACAGTAGCATCTAACTTAACCAACCTTCATCACCACTACAACAACAATAATAATAAACACCTACACAGGCAAAAAAAAAAAAGACTATTCTACCACAATAAAAATATGAAGCACACTCAGCAGAAGCAGACATCACGATTAACAACAAACCAAAGACAACAGGAATCTCAAGCAATTATCAATCAACACAAAAATTGAAGAAGGTAACAGACTTCAAATACTACTACTAATGTGAATATAAAAAAGGGTGGAGGTCACAGCATAAATACAACCTAATGTAGACTGGCCAACACCACCGTACTAAGCCACAGCAACACGTGGCCGGGCACAGCTAGTAGTTTATAATCTTTAAATGTGTTAGAATAATTGTCACGATTTATATATATATTTCCTTTAATATTATTAGATATTCTATATTGTGGCTCTCCAGTCTACATTCATGTTGAAGTATATGTCTTTCAAATTATCAGTTTCATATAGACTAGTGATTTTCAAATTTCCTTTGGGTGTTTTGGACTTCAGCTTTCAGAAGCCACGGTTGCTTTGGCCAATGATCAGGGATGATTCCGGGAGCTAATATCCCAAACACCTGGAAGACAGGGGTCTGAGAAATGCTAATTAGATTTACATGCATTTTGCTACTTTTTGCTGATAAAGAAGAAACACTGATAGATCTAACTTGGATAAGGCCCTGGGGCTCCTTGACCTTTGCATTATGGCTTGGAGCAAATTCACAGATCAGTTCAATAAATTAAAGCTTCCAACAGTTGGGATACTGTTTCATGTCTGACATGTTCTCATTAGCTGAAGCTGCACCCAAGGCTTGAATTATATGCAGTGTGATATAGGAGGGGGCTCCCAGGCCAGTATGGCAGTGTTCTGGCTTTTAACTGGGACTTCAGAGGTGCTATCCAGGGTGCTAAATCTATTTTGGAGGTATGATTCTGAAAAATTCCTTCAAGATTCAGACCAACATCCAGAAGAAATGCACTACTGTCAGTAACACAGATGCTTCCCAGTTGTCATTGGTGGGATGGTTAAAAGTTTTATAACATTTATAAGCAGATGCTAGCTAGATAAGCTGTTTAAGAAATGTAATTCTAAACCAGCGGGGCTGGAATACCTTTTTCTCCTTCTGGACAAGTAATAAGACATTTCTATTTTCTTTTTACAATGGGCTGATTATAATTCATTTCATAAAAAGACACTGGTATATGGCAGGAGATACATTGTAAATAGGTTGCAACACTGTTGGCGTTTGTGTGATTTAGGACATTACCAGGAGGCTCAGGTGTTCAACATGTTGGAAAAGCACATTTAGAAAAAAAAGAAATGGAAACAGCCCAAAACATTAAACAATCTCACTGAGCTGGTACCTACAACTTCCTGGTTTCAGAGCAATTTACAATTCTTGTACAAAGTAACAGGTTTATGCCTAAATCCTATAGGCAGCATAAGTCCCAGTCCATAAAAACCCAAAAGAACGTTAAGAGAAACTACTATTTTAAGTATATTTAGGATTGCTACCAACATTTGCTAGATAGTGGCATGTATTTTAATTTAACAAATGAAATCATCATCACCAATATACATAATTAACAACAGCATCAGGCTTCAGGCAGGGAAAATCCCTTGCTTGACAAGTTGAATAGGTATGTGCAAAGATGAATCTCTCGCCTAGAGTAAAACCAGTTATGTTTAAATCATCTGAAGAGCTGGTCCAAAGGTTTTTTGCAGTGTAATTGAAATGATTTGCCACATGACTGGGTAGGATATTGAAGGATGTTCAACATATACCCCATGCAACATGAAACTGGAACACTGACAAGACAGACTGCTTGGTAGTCAGCCAGCTATTCAAAGCCTAAGTTTCATCCATTGAAATAGTTGATGTTAAATGACAATCCTTCCCAGTACAGTTCAACATTTTGGCAGCATATTACTTATTTGTTATTTTTTATTTATGAACAATAAATACAGACAGAATAATATTCTCTTAGTGAACATTATAAACTACATATCATAAAATCGGAACAAACAAAAATATAATCATAAAAATTGTTGAAGGCATTGTGCATAGGAGATAGAAATGTTTTTCTCTGTTTCTGCAAAATAATGGCTCTGCTGGATTTTTCATTAACAAGAGAGTAGAAATCAGAGATAATGATGATATGATACAGAAAATCTTTTTCTGTCACTCCAACCAATGGAAAATACATCCTTCTATCCATATACAGTAGAGCCCCGGTTAACAGAGCTCCAGTTAACCGAGGCTCTGTATTATCCAAGGTACCACCGGGGGCTCCCCTCTCTCTCCCTCTCCTTCTCTCGAGTTGGAGAGAAGGGGAGGGAGAGGGAGGAGGAAGTGCCCTGCGATAGCTGCTGCCTAGCAGCGATAACGAGGCGCTTCCCAAGGGGCAAGAGCTTGTGAGGAATGTCCCTCGCAAGACCTCAGCCCAGGCAAGCGTCTCACCATCACTGCTCCCTAGACAGCCGCGATGGCAAGGGGCTTCCCAAGGGGCGAGGGCTTGTGAGGAACGTCCCTCACGAGACCTCGACCCAGGCAAGCGCCTCGCCATTGCTGCTGCCTAGATAGCCACGATGGCAAGGGGCTTCCCAAGGGGTGAGGGCTCATGAGGGATTTTCCTCAGTGACACCTCACCCTATCCAAGCCATTCAGTTATCTGCGATGGGGCCCGCCCCTTTATCTAGGATAACCGGAACTCTACTGTACTTTCATTCCAACATCAAATGGAATTACCAGGATAGAACTGGTAAATTTCCATATTTTACTGTAATTTCTTCTCTTTTGTCTTTTGCTAACAAACAAAAAAGAAATGCTCCAATCTCCTTTTTACATTAAACGTGAGGCCACAACCGATACTGCTGCCTTCTCCCTCCTCCAACAAATTTCAAAGAGGAAGATGAGAGTGCATGGCTGACTTAAATATACCACACAGGACACACCCACTCACCTCATAGTTACAGTAAAATGCTTTTTGGCCATTCCTGGATGCCAGCAAATTGATTTACCCCACCTTCACTGCTTTATGGTGGAGTAAATGTGCTTTTCTTTCTTTATTCTTATTTTTACCCCATCTGATAACTCACTGTCTGGTTTCTGGGGAAATCTGACACAAAAGGATAAGATCAGAAGGGGTCTACAGATCCTCATACAACCCTTTCTCAGAGACTGAACAATCAAGAGTAAATACAGCCCATATTATATGACTGATATGCCCTTACTTGGATGGAATAGGAGAATACTGAAAAGAGATCTATTTCCTTTTTACAACAATCACAAGAGAAACTGAAGCAGAGGTAATGGAAACACCATGCATATTGTTAAACACCAGACATCAAGCAATTAGTCACCTGGCTGTCAAGGTCAGACAGCTATGAATCTTACAGCAACAGATGAGAGTCCTCATTGTGGACAAATGATAGACAACCCCTTTTTTCTTGAATTCACCTGCCCATGTAAGAAAGATGTATAACTGCATTTCCACTCTCCTGAATTTGTTCTTCCTGGCTGCTTGTTTCTTGTGAATGACTTTGAAATAAAATAGACTACACACTTACAACTCTCAAATTTCAGTGCTATGCAATTATTGGAGTTGTAATTTGGTGAGACACTGGTACTTTTTGGAGACCACAACTCTACAGCTCTACAACTACAACAAACTATAACTCTCGTAGCATTGAGAAATGATGAACAAACCCAAAGGTGCTCACCAATGGTTCCGCTTCCTTCTGGAAAGAAGTGATGAGTGGAGTGCTGCAGGGTTCTGTCCTGGCCCTGGTTCTGTTCAACATCTTTATTAATGACAAAGATGAAGGGCTAGAAGGCATGCTTATCAAATTTGCAGACAACACCAAATTGGGAGGGATAGCCAATACTCCAGAAGACAGGAGAAGAATTCAAAATGATCTGAACAGATTAGAGAGATGGGCCAAAAGTAACAAAATGAAGTTCAACAGGGACAAATGCAAGATACTCCACTTAGGCAGAAAAAATGAAATGCAAAGGTACAGAATGGGGGACGCCTGGCTTGATAGCAGTACGTGTGAAAAAGATCTTGGAGTCCTCATGGACAACAAGTTAAACATGAGCCAACAATGTCATGCAGCAGCTAAAAAAGACAATGGGCTTTTGGCCTGCATAAATAGCAGTATAGTGTTTAGATCCAAAGAAGTCATGCTACCCCTCTATTCAGCCTTGGTCAGACCATACTTGGGATACTGTGTCCAATTCTGGGCACCAAAATTTAAGGGAGATGTTAACAAGCTGGAATGTGTTCAGAGCAGGGTGACTAAAAGGGTCTGGAGAACAAGCCCTATGAGGAGCACCTTAAAGAGCTGGGCATGTTTAGCCTGCAGAAGAGAAGGCTGAGAGGAGACATGATAGCCATGTACAAATATGTGAGAAGAAGTCATAGGGAAGAGGCAGCAGGCTAGTTTTCTGCTGCCCTGGAGACTAGGATGTGGAACAATGGCTTCAAACTACAAGAAATGAGATTCCACCTGAACATTAGGAAGAACTTCCTAACTGTGAGAGCTGTTCAGCAGTGGAACTCTCTGCCCCGGAGTGTGGTGGAGGCTCCTTTCTTGGAGGCTTTTAAGCAGAGGCTGGATGGCCATCTGTCAAGGGTGCTTTGAATGTAATTTTCCTGATTCTTGGTAGGGGCTTGGACTGGATGGCCCATGAGGTCTCTTCCAACTCTATGATTCTATGATTCTATGGCAGTTAATTATATAAGAGACATGCAAGTGAAGAAACAGTCAAAAGACCCCACAGTTAAGCTTCTATCATGTCTTTTATTTCAGTAGGAAAGCTATGACAAAATCAATACATGAAGCAAAAGAGATCAGACAATACCGCAGATTTAGAAGTTAGTAAATGTTCTTTTCAAAATAAATCTTATATTTAGTAGCTGAGGCAAGGCAACTCTATGCTTGGTTTCTTTTCTTAATTATATTTATGCTATTGAAGCACTTTATGAGCTCATACATTCCAAGAGGATAAATATGCAATTCTTTAATATTATTTTGAAATAATAAAATATTATCATTAAATCCCACCAAACTAGATTAAATTATCAACATACTCCCTTTCCCATTATTCTGTTTCAGCTGTTGGGGTTTTTTTTCTTTTCTTTTCTTTTTTTTCTTTTTTCTTTTGCTCAGTTCTGGTTTTACTCTGTAACTGAGGAAGCTTATTATCTTTAGATATATAGTTTATGTGCACTACCATAAAATGACAACAAATAAATATAATGTAGAATATAATATAATGTGTCATGGTAAAGTTGGTTTACTTGAGGCCACCATGGAGAAAACAAAACTCATATACTTTCCCATAACAGAATGTGCTAAATAAATATAAGGTGAGGGAGAGAGGTGGCAAGCAGAAAGGGACAATTCAATCCAATTCCAATTTGTGTTCATATCCCTAGGTTATATCCATATCTGAGATTACAGAGATTTTTCCAAGAGGAATGATGCATTTTTCTATAGTATTGCAGGGCTTCAAACAATAGAAGCAAATATGGTTCTTGAGGGGTGCTTTTTTTACTTGGGTGCTTTGTTACCACCTCTTTTTCACTGTATTTGTGCATACTTTTTGGTCTATTGCATTTCCTATAGAATGCAAAGTAGAACAAATGGACCACAATATTGCTGCTTTATTTCCCTTGTAGGCTACTTTTATCATCTCTGCCTGATGAAGACGAATGTGGCCCCTTATACACTTTGGCCCCTTCTATACTGCCATATAATTCAGATTATCAAAGCAGATAATCCAGGTTATCTGATTTGAACTGGATTGTATTAATCTACACTGCCATATAATACAGTTCAAAGCAGATAATCTGGATTTTATATGGTGGTGTAGATGACACCTTTGCAAAGCAATCTGATGAATGTATTTCATCTTTCTGTTGGCCAGATAAAGATTTTCCAGGATGTTTGTATTTCATAATACTATTGTAGGCAATTTCTTCATTAACCTTTGTTTTTTTTAAAAAAAAAAATAACATGGACATTCTCATGTAGAAGTGAATTATGGCATGCATTTCCACTTGAAAATCATATTTTAAAACCTATTTTGACCCTTTCTCCCTTTCTTTGTTTTGGAATAAAGGACTGTCAGACACTTAGGAAAAGTGCCGGGAGGTGGAGGGAGGGAGAGAGAGCTCACGGGAGTTGGCGTCAGAGCTCGAAGAAGGCAGTATGCTTCCCTTGTTCTCGGTGGTGGCCTCCCTTACCCTCCTCCTTTGCTGCCCGCCTGCCCTTCCTCGTTCGCTGGTCCACTCACCAGGCCGGTCCCAGCAGCAAGGGCAGGACCAGGACCCAGCCCAGTGAGTGAGTGAGTAAGTGAGTGAGCAAGTGAGGGCAGGTGGGCGTCAGATAATATGGTGTGTCGGAAAAGCGGAAGTCGGATAAATAGGACTCTACTGTACTGCTACTTATGACTCACTAAGGCCCCTTCAACACTGCCATATATTCCAGGTAATCAAAGCAGATAATTCAGATTATCTGCTTTGAACTGGATTATATAGTCTATTCTGCCATATAATCTAGTTCAAAGCAGATAATTTGGATTTTAGATGGCAGTGAAGAGGGGGCCTAAGTGCACATCTACACTCTAGAATATATTTTGACACCATTTTACAATAAAAATAGTGTTTATTTCACATTTTATTATACTTAAAATAACAGAGTTGCAAGGAGAGGGGTAGGTAGGGGGAAAATAGATTTAGAAGAGAGAAGAAAGAGAAGAGAAAGCAAGGGTGAAAGGGAGAAGAGAAAAAAGGGGGGAACGAGGGGGAAATAGGGGTATAGGGTATGAGTCAGGGGAGAGGAAAATGCTACTTCCAAGTCAACATCAATGGCCCAATTGCTGTTTTGTATTCTGTCTTTTCTTCTTAATCCGTTTATCACAACTTTAGTTCTTCACCATTCATCTATAGTGTTTCTTCTGCTTCATTTACACTCCTATTTTGATTTGTTTTACATATTTTTCTAGTTTACTCCAGTCTGTTTCTTTTCTTGGTCTTCTCTGATGTTTTGCTACGAGGTAAGTCAGTCTATCCATATTTTTTATCTCGATTATTTTACTTATCCATTCTTCTAGTGACAGTATTTTATCTTGTTTCCAGTATCTTGCATACGTAATTCTAGCTGCTGTTGTAAGGAATGTTAAGATTTTTTCTTCATTAGTGCCAGGGGGTATTTTAGAAATTAGAATTTTAGGAACAAGAATCCCAAAATTACCAGAAACATATCTACTAGGAATTTCTAAAATACCCCCTGGCTCCAAAGATTTTAAATCAATCTATCCTGTGCCAAGATATGCTTATTTGCAGACGATACGCTATTAACCCTTGAAAATCCAATAGAACAATTAAAAAATAGAAACACACTTAACAGAGTTTGAGTAAGTCACAGGTCTTCAAGTTAATTGGAGCAAATCAGAAATTTTATTATTTAATTATACTAAATAAGAGGAAGAGAGAATAAGAGAAGGGGGTTTGTGTAGAATAAAAATAAAGAAGTCAATAAAATACTTAGGAATCAATATATTTAAAGAAATTGGCAATTTAGAAAGAGATAATATAATCAGATTAAGAAAAATGTTAAGGATACTCTGGCTAAATTTACCGAGCTTAAACTGTCTTGGTTCGGCACAATTGCATTAGTAAAAATTAAAATATTACCCAAAATATTTTTTTTGTTTAGAGTACTACCTATTAAAATTTCAACTGAAATTACAAATTGGCAGGATATGATCAATATGTTTTGTAATGGGAATAAAAAGGCTAGAATAAATAAAGAAAAATGGTATAAAATACAAAAGAAGGGAGGTCTGGGAATACCAAACTTAAAACTATACTATATGGCAAATCAATTAAGGTATATTATTGAAGGGATTATAGTTACAAGATGATTTAGAATGGTTAGAAGAAGAGAGTAAAGATATAGATATGAAATTAGAGAATATTTTCTTCATAGGGAAAACCAGGAATTTGGAGAAGAAATTGTATAATAAAATAAGGAACCCCTTTTTAAAAAATATATTAGAAATCTGGACCAAGTATGAAGAAAAACTAATTCCACCGATCTCCCCATTAACACCGGTGTTAATTACAAAAAAATTCCCAGTGAATCTCAAAAGGGAGTTAGAAAGAGAATTTAAAGAAAAAGGAATGATGACATTAAAGGATTGGGAATCAAAAATGAAAAATCTAGGGGAGATAAGGAATCAGCAATCAGGAGGGAGTATTGGTGGTATAAAGTTCTACAATTGGAAAGATGGGCAAGGAAAAACATGTTTATAAGAATAAAAGAGAATTATTATAAAGTGGTTTGGAGATGGTACCTCACACCAATTAGATTAAATCAAATTGATAAGAAATACTCTAAGCAGTGCTGGAGGGGCTGTCAGGAAATCGGTACATATATACATGTGGTGGTCCTGTAAATATGTTCACAAATTTTGGGAGAACGTTTTTAAAGAAATAAAGGGAATGACCAAAACAGAAATAATAAGAATGCCTGAAATAGCACTGTTGTCATTTATGGATAATATTCAAATATCAAAAGAGTTAAAGGAACTAATCGCCAACTTGGTAACAGCAGCAAGATTGTTAATAGCCAAAAAATGGAAAGGTAGTGAGGAGTGCCAATTGGAAGAATGGTATAAGGAGATTTGGGATATTGTGATAAATGATAAATTGACATGTAATATTAAGATTAAAAGAGGGTTATTAAAAAGGTTGATTTTTGGAAGATATGGGGAAAATTTATAGAGTTTGTGTATGTAGAAGGTAAGGGGAACAAACCTGTAGAAGAAACAATGGAATTTTGGAAATAAATATTGTAATTGGCTGGTCTGGGGTGAAGGGATAGCACTAGGTGAAGGGTAACAAAAGGTAAATAATATGAGTATGTAATATAGTTGGAGAGTGAAAATACTATAGGAGCTATGATATACATAACTCTATATTGCAAATTTGTTAAAGAATGTATAAGAAGTTTTCAGTACCTAATATGTAAAATGCACAATTTTTCAATAATTTAAATTTAAAAAAACTGAAAAAAGAAGCTTCATTTATTTCACCATTTAGATTCTGCCAAGAACATTTTGAATTTTGACTCTATATGCCAATGTGGTAGCAATCTGCCAGTTTCATAAGAGTTATTCTATGTGCACACCCATACGTCCGTGTTCTCATTTATTCATAAAACAGGACAGGATAGATTCCTATGGCAAAGAAGTGGAGAGCTCCCTGAAGGTTGGTTTGTGTCTTTAATGAGCACTTTGGGTAATTTGTTTAGCTAGCTACACATTCATATAAGTATCTAGTCCACCTTTCATTAGCTTGTCAAAAGGAATATTGTAGAAATGTTTTTACTGAAAGCAAAGGATATTTACTCTAGGACATTATTTTATTGCTTACCCACCTCTCCTTGTGGCTCAGGCAGGCTTACAGAATAATTAAAATACATATACATTGTAAAAATACTACAAATCTACATATTAAAATGTATTTCTATAAAAGCTACATATTAAAGCATCTTTCTATAAAATACATATTAAAATATATAAAACAGAGATTGATTAATTAATAATAATAATAATAATAATAATAATAATAATAATAATAATAATCAGTTTATATCCCACCCCCATCTCCCCTGAAGGGGACTCGGGGCGGCTTACAGCAAAATCAAAATACAGGCGATGATAAAATATGAAACATCAAAGGACAACAACAAAAACCAATAATAAAATATACACAATAGGTGAAAAAACACAACACAGAATTAAAACATCAAATTAAAAACAATGAGGTTGCAATAGTGGATAAGCAAGGTGTACATTATGAGTAACAAATTTGTAAATAGATCAAGTGCATTAGAATCATTTAAGGTCACATTAAGTAGGGAGGAGTCCTGAATAATATCAAGCAATCAGGAATCAGGGGAAGAGCAACCAGTACAAAAGGTCGAGCAGCATAATAATTGTGATGGGAAAAGGCGATCTTAACCAAAGGCCTGGGTGAAAAGCCAAGTTTTCAGGCTCTTCCAAAATGCCATCAAGGTGGGGGCTTGCCTGATCTCCCCAGGCAGCGAATTCCATAACTGGGGGGACACTACAGAGAAGGCCCTCTCTCTCATCCGCACCAACCACACTTGTGATGCTGGCGGAAGCAAGAGGAGGGCCTCCCCTGATGACCGAAGAGACCGTACAGGTTCATAGGGGGAGAGACAATTCTGAAGGTAGATGGGCCCCAAACCGTTCCGAGCTTTATAGGTAATCACCAGCACTTTGAATTGGATCCGGAAAATGAAAGGTAGCCAGTGGAGCTCCTTAAACAGGAGGGTTGACCGCTCCCTATATTGGGCTCCCGTCAGAACCAAGGCTGCCGAGCATTGAACTAATTGAAGTTTCCGGGCCGTCTTCAAAGGCAGCCCCACGTAGAGCGCATTGCAATAATCCAATTTAGAGGTAACTAAGGCGTGGACCACCATGGCCAAGTCAGACTTCACGAGGTATGGTCTCAGCTGGCGCACAAGTTTTAGTTGTGCAAAGGCCCTCCCGGCCACCAGCAACACCTGAGCATCAGTGTCAGTGATGAGTCCAGGAGGACCCCCAAGCTGTGGACCTGCGCCTTCAGGGGGAGTGCAACCCCGACAAGCACAGGTTGCCACCCAATACCCCGATCAGACATACAACTGACCTGGAGGACCTCTGTCTTGTCAGGATTAAGCTTCAGCTTATTCACCCTCATCCAGCCCATCACAGCTTAAACACAAGATTAAGCACAAGACAGACATTTAAAAATCATGCTTAAAGACTGTCTGTGTAGGCCTGTCAGGAGAGATAGGTTTTTACATGGTTTTAAAATTCCGGTGGCTGATCTAGCTGTTGGAGCTAGTCTTGAGGCAGCCGATGACCTGTAATTATTAAGGTCCAGGAGATCCAGGGAGGTCTTTTACAGCAGCGCAAAAGCTTCCCTCCCTGGCAGATGCATTAATAATTTGTTGTATTTGAGATCAAATTGCATTTCCTCCCTGAGTGACCAGCCAAGATGGACAAGGATCAAGAAGGCAGGTTTTCTTCTTTACTTGCCCCAACAGCTTGGCCACATCAACAATTATCACCAATTGAAACTGATCCAGTGCAATCTCACTTACAGAGTTGCTGGATACCTCATTGCTGGCCTCTGCTGGAGTGATAGCATCTAAGTCAGCTTTTATGTGAGAGATTGTATCTGAAAAACAGTTGTTAAAAGTACCACAATGAGCTACTGAGGTTCTAGCAATGGGTTCAGAGGGGAGGACACCTGGGTTAAACCTCTCACCACTCTGAACAGCTCACCTGGACATGAATCTGCAAATGCAATCCTTGCAGAGAGGAAAGCTTTCTTCGCTGTAAGTATTGCCACCTTATAGGAACAAAGGTCCCCTCTATACCGTGTCTTGTTGCATAAAAGTAGAGTTTTCCGCCATCTGCACTCTAGTCGGCATTCTTCCCATTTCATTTCCCTGAGTGTCTTCATATACTAGGGAGCCTGTTTAGTCACAGGTCAGAAATAATATTTGGGAGCAATCGTGTCAATAACCCTGGTTAGATTTTGATTTCACTTATTGAGCAGGGATTCAACAGGATCATTGGTGATGCCAGCCATAGAACCCTCTAAGGCTTCCTGGAATCTCAAAGGATCCATTAGCCTTCAAGGGCAGACCATTTTAATAGATCCTCCACCCTACAGGGGTAGGTTGTATCTGTGATACTAGCTTTGACCAGAAAGTTATCTGTCCATGGCAACTCGGAGGTATTGATCATCTCTGCCCACAGATCCATATGTTTCGAGCTGAAAATAGCTTCAAGGACCTGCCAAATGCATTGCTCCAGAAATCAATTAGGATAAGTCCATATTTGTCATGGATATCATTAACTCCTGATCTGCATCTGAAAAACTGGCCTCCAGTTGTATGTTGAAGTCACCCAGAAGCAGAAGTCTGTGTGACTCCAACAACACCTCCGAGATTAGTGAGCTCAACCAGGGCGTCTGTTAGGCAGCAGGGTGGACGGTACACTAACAAAATCCCTAGTCTATCCCTAATTTTCATACTCAGGTACACACACTCAATGTGATTCAGCTTCCTTGTAGGTAGTCTAGTCAGGTTAAGATGGTCTTTATAGACCCCAGCTACCCCACCCATGTTCAGAATGCTGGTACAGCTTGCTTCAGGCAGAATTTCTTATAGTCCAGAAGGCATGCAATAGGAATGCTGATTTCAAAGCAATTACCTTCTGGACTTTTTCTGCCACTGAGCATAGCAGGCTCTTAAAGGGTCCAATGGCCAAGCCCCAACTGTATCCTCAAGTGGGAGTCACAGCAGCTGTAGGGAGCCACGACCAGTGTGTAGGTAAGGCTAGCTTAGCAGTTCTTGTAGTCCTTGTAGTCCAGAAGGCAGGCAGTAAGAATGGTGGTGTAGAAGCTCTTACCTTCTGGCCTGTGTTTATATGTGTATCTTTACATTGGTCACACATCCAGGCATTTTTTCTCAAATGTGTGCAAAATTTTGTGTGCATTAGATGAGTGCTCAGGCAACACAAACTATATCTTTTTCCACCATGAGAAACTAGCTACTAGATTCTGGTCTTAATTTCAAACTAAAAAAACAACAACAGTGTAAGCTAGTCTATTCTTATAAATATAAGTGGAATATACAAATTATTTAAAATTATTTTTCAAATGATCAAAAACAACTCATATATTTTATACAAATAACACAATAAGGCAAAAATTGCAACTGGCCAGACACTTTCCTAATATACCTTTCATTTTGCTCAGTTGAATATCTCTGTGGTTTTAAGAAACTATGGTATCCATATGAATCCCCTCTCCCTTGAATTACTCTAGAAAGTTAAAATATGTGTTACAGTAGGCATATTTCACCTTGATTGAACTGTGCTATTAACTGAGGTGACATTCTTGTACTGTTCTTTGCTCAGCATAACTTGAATATTACAAAGGGCACTGGGCTTGCTAATAGCTTTAATGATCTTGAGATAACTCTTTAAAAGTGTTTCACGCATTACCCTACATTTCAATGTAAGTGAAGTTCCTCCAAGATAGACTTCATCATACTTCATTTTCTATGATTGTAACATTATGAAATCTTTGACGATGTTCACTATGCCATAAATTATGATACCATACTAATTGTATATGCTGTATCATAAAACTGGTCTGTTTGCAGTGCAGAACATAGAAACACTGCTTTGCCTCTATTACATTAAGTCCAATAAATCTCTCAACAGACAAGGGAAAGTCATTTCCTTGAAAGTGTATGAATATTATAACCAAGGCTACACCAAACAATTGCACTATTTGCATAACATACCAAGTATCACACTTGTCATCCCATCTTAGCAGAGCCTCAGGGTCACTCTGTCATTTGAGACCTATTGCGCACATATTGACTATCAAGAAGAAAAGGCAAAATAGATAAGAAATAATATAAAGCCACATAAGAATTACACAACTGTATACATAAAGCTCATTTTTTAAAACAGCAAACCTCTTACAAGCTGGACTATGAAGGTTTCAGCATTAGTTAAAGAACATTATTTGTATATTACAAAGGTTAGTGTGTGTTACATTGATTTTTTTTTTACTGTCACAATATATCCAGGTTCTGTGCTTCTTACCAGAACATGACTTTGACACAAGTCTATATTATAAAAACAATTTTCATAAAAGCAGTATAAAATCCCTTTTCTGCCTCAACATTCTACAATAGTAATAATTTTAAAGACAAAAAGAGGATTGTTAAAGTAAGGATTTTGTGTCCATTCCTGTAGCCAAGTAACGATTAGTTATAAAAGGTTCAGTCCATTAGCTAAATATCACTGAAATTATAAAGGCTAGCATTTGGGTCACATATTGAAATGTTCTCCTAACACTTAGCTATCATATTGATTTCATTTCAAGAGTCAGAGCAGAAACATTGGCTGAAAACTGGCAGCTCATAACACAAAATTCATTACAAATCAGAGCACAAAGTTATGGTATAATTCCTATTGATGTACGAGTAAGAGTATCTTAACCCTCCAACCAATTTTCTTGTGCACAGTCTAGTCCTCAATGCATTGAAATTTCTTTATGTACAGTCTATTCCTCTATGCTTAGTTCCAATCTAATCTTCCTATCTTTCTTTATTAAGGTCCATGACCAGAACAAACTGGGGCACAAACACCCTGGGAAGGAGAAACACAATTCCCTATTAAGCAGTTATAAAAGAACAGATTAGAAAACAGTTTGAAATCACAGTTTAAAAACATAGATTAATGTGTCTTTGAGTTGTTTCAGACTTAGGGTGACCCTAAGTCTAAAGATTAGGGTGGGGGCTGGGTAAATTACCTTGGAGGGCTGGCCACAGGCCTTAGTTTGGGGACCCCTGATCTAAATTGTATCCATTGCTATTGTCTTCAGCATCTTTGGGGTTCAGTAAGCATGCTGAAATGAAACAGCATTTACTTCTAAGTGAAGGTCTAAAGTGAGAGACTGGGCTTTGAAATGATCACTTTTTCTATTAGAAACAATGATGCTAGACCAGACCTCTATGGAGTTCAATACCCAGCAGCCTCTATGAGCAAAATGTATGGCTTGAAAGTCTGCTCACTTAATTTTAGTGTCTAAGTTCTCTGGAAATGACAGCTCATGCCTCTAATTTAGCCACCAAAATGAATAAACTTACAAGAAAGTTTCCTGGCATTGTTTTCAAAAGCTGAGAGTAGAAATCTTTAATGTCAACCTGAATTGTATTCCAAATCCCAGACAAAAAAATTGAGATTATACCTAATCAGTTCAGATAGTGAGCATAGACAAAGTACAGTAATTACATCTGGGGAACAAGAAAAATGTAAACTATTGTAGTTTACTTTTCTCTATTATAAAAGTCTACCAAAACGTGTAATTTTATTGTATTATTTTCTTGGATTTAACAATTACTGGAAGACAGTAAAGGGATGTTTTAATGTCAACCTACTGCTTAATGTTTCAAATAAAATACACTCACTCAAATTACCCATATCTGTTCTTTCATTTTAATTTGCATTATGCCGTTTTGCAGCATGGCAATGCAACTACCACAGCACAATGCTATCATTATCTAGGAACTTGTAAAATCTCTTGATGCAGAAAAAAAACTTTAAATAGCCACTTAATTGCATGGTAAATGAACAGAAATCACCAATATTTTCTGCACAAACAAAAAGGTGGTATTTCATATTTCAAAACTTCATATTACATGTTTTGCAATGTCACGGCATTGTTTTCATTGTGTGTGTAGCAAACTCAACAGGAAGTAATTAAATACTGCAAAAAATATATGTAGTCAAATGAAATAAACTTTAACATATCTAAGACCATTATGTAATTATCTTAATGTATTTATATTACCCCCTACCCAGATGAATGTATACAATGTATACAATATGTGTTTTAAGAAAATATAAGGAAACTCATACTTAGTCCTTTTTAGTATGTATGTTTCATGTTTATGTCTCTGTATTGGTTTGTGTTATTTGCTGTGTTTATATAGTTCTGTGCTGACATTTGTAATAATTTAGATTTTTTGATACTTTCTATTTTTAATATTTTCAAATATTCATTAAATACTGTTATTTAAACATTTGAAATATAATACAAATGCCTTATATCACCATTTATTTCCAAATCTATGCCTTCAACTATCTCATTTCTTACACAGCATTATAAAAATACAACATGGTCAATTCTGTTTTTTCTAAATTAGTATAATTTTATCAATTACATAAAAGTTTTGTAATGTACTCATAAATTACTCAGCCACAATATTTCTTGGACGTTTGGTGGTTTAAATTTGCCATTGTTTTTACACATGAAAATAATAAATGGTTTCCAAGTTTTATCAAATATATCTTCCTACAATTCACTTTGTCCTAATCATTATATATAGGTTAACTTTTTCATTAGAGCTATTCCCCATATCATGTTTAACGATATTTTTATTGTCAAATTCTCTAACTTTTTCCAGATTTCATTATTTAGAGTCTTGCAGCACATGACAGGAGTAGTATAAGATTTTTATTTACCAGATCCTTATTCTCACTTTCATATATAGAAATTATCAATAGAGATATTTGGTGGTATTGTATTGTAGTAGTAATAGTTAAAACATAGATCAGTAGTTTTTCCTTAAAAATATAACTATCATTTGTCTGCTCATTTTATAATAGTAGCATAACAGTTTTTTCTTTCAATAAAAATGAGTAAAAAAACAACTATATATTCATACAGCTAGATCACACATGTTTAAAGGCAATTTTTTTTGTATGCAAGATATCATAAAATCTTACCTTATGAAAGAAAAACAGACATTTATGGATTAAATAAGGAATTGACAATATTGGACAAATGGGTGAAAAAACCAGAGGATCATCCAAATTGAAATTGACAGCTGGATGTCACCCAGATATCTACTGCTGAAGTCTGTAAATTGAGCTACAATATGGAACCACTCCAGCGAGTTTTGCTCTGCACATGTCTGTCATTGACGGGTCACTCTGATTCTTTATGGACTGTAAATGCCACTCATCAGACACAACAACTCTTTCATTATTTCTTCCAGGATGATTATGTATCTTGGATGGCAGATTGTTGAAACAAGAGCCTATTACCGCAATAAGGTCTTCTTGACACTTTCAGTTCACTTCAGCCTGTGATTCAGCTGTTATTTTAAGAACAAACATAGGATTATTAAGAATAACCAATGTGAAAAATGACCTCTTACTTTTAATAATCTCCTGTCTTATTTATGTTTATTTTTCAGGAATGTTTTCCCTATATGTATAGCTACCTAGGCTGGTTGCATATAATATACAGTCTAAAATGGCAGTTTGTTTTGTTGTGAGTTGGTTTGTTTTTGCCTTAGCCAACATGGATTGTGATAGGAAATACCTTGGAGTGGGATTCTCTGCATCCCCTGTCTGACCAGCCTTTTATTACAATAGATTAATTGTGGCAGGAGAAAACATGGATATCATCAGATTTGTCTCCTTGGTCAGATCATAATTGTGGAATCATAATTGTCCACTAGGTTGTGGCTGCTGCTTCTCTTAAAAAGAGACAGATTGATGGTCACCTGCATGTTTTGTTATGAACAATTCATGGAAGTTCCATAGAATCTGACTATATCTGGATATGATACTGAGGGCTGTTCCACACAGCCATATAACCCAAAATATCAAAGCAGATAATCCACAATATCTGCTTTGAACTGGTTTATCCACACTGCCATATAATCCAGTTCAATGTGGATTTTATACAGCTGTGTAGAAGTGGCCTGTTGCACTGAATGAAGTTGGATGCAAACTGGGGATACACATGGACCAGCACTGCTGCAGCTAATGTCTACTTTTCCTGCTAAACCTGTATAATCTCCAGTCGTCCTGGTCTGACAAGGACAGTTCTGATTAATTTCTTGTTGTTCTAGTTTTTCACCAGCTTTCAAAATGCCTGAGTTGTTCTTGTCTCCTCTCACAATACCCCTTTGAGTTCAATTGTTGCAAGCAAAATTCAAAGATGAAAAGTAGTTTTCACCCAGTTAATGTAATTACACTTTAGAGTTAATGCAATTTGATGCAGCTTTAACTGCCAAGACTCAAGGTGATGGAGTCCTGGGGTTTGTAGTTTGGTGGGGCATTAGCACTCCTTGATAGAGAAGGCTAAAGATATTGTAGAACTACAGCTTTTATGATTCCATAGCATTGAGTATTACCTGTTAAAGTTGTAGAAAATTGCATTAATTCTACAGTGTAGATGCACCCTTAGGTAATAGAAAAGGATATGAGGGGATAAAATCTTGTCCTTTCCAATGTGCAGAAACACAACCAAACCACCATATTTCTCCTAGGTTACGTGTTCTTCTTTCCTGTCAATTATGCATATCA